>NW_025999863.1:1675432-1690434 GCF_001458135.2 Marmota marmota marmota
GCTGGGGCCGGGGAGGCTTGGGACAGGACGGGACAGGACGGGACGGACAGACGGGGTGGGAGGAACAAAGTCTCTCAACGTGCAGGTCCAACTTCAGTTTCTTTCCCTCTCTTGGGCAGCCCGACGGGAAAAAGTGGCCAACCACATGGGGGCCGCAGCTGGCGGGCAGAGCAGGACGGCGCCGGGACAGCTGCGGGAAGGCAGACCAGGCCCGGCAGTCAGGCCGCAGCAGGAGGCCAGGCCCGTGTGCGTGGGCCAGGGCTCTGGGGCCATGGCGCTGGGCCAGCGCAGACAGAGGGGCTCAGGAAGCTGGAGGAAAAGCTCACTCCAATGGGGAGCAAGAGGTCAGCCTGAGCAAGGGCCTGGCGCCATCCCTGGCCCCAGAGGAGGAGGGGGGACAGGAAGCACCTGGGGGAAGTGGCCAGGCCCTAAACGGCTCAGCTCAGGTGTCCCTAAGGTCATCTGGTTAAGAAATCAACGTGTGTGTGTGTCAATGACATTGTGCAAGGTGGCGTCAGGGCAGAGGCCCGGGAGCCATGTCCACTGCGGACAGGCAGGTTGAGTGAGGGACCTTGGGATGCTAACTAAGCCAGCCAGGGCCGCTGGGGCCCACCTGGGACAGTGAGCCCACTGTAACAGCCACCAGCACCACACCTGCTCTCAGGAGTGACAACAAGCCCTGACATAGACATGGGCCATCCCGGTGGCCGCCGGGCGTCTACTGATCCCATGCTGGGGTAGGGCCAACGCTGGACAGGGTCCCGATGACCAGGGAAGCCTTGTCTGGCCTCGGAGCTCAGGGCAAACCCGGCTTTGGCAGGAGGACCTGCCTGCGGGGCCTCACCTGGCCGGTCACTCCTGCTGGTCGTCGTTGCTGGCACTGGGGGTCCGGCTGCGCATCTGACTCCTGAGCTGCTCGATCAGCTCCGGGTTCTGCTGCTGCATCTGCTGCGCGAACTGCTGGCCCCTGTGGGGACGGTGCAGCTTGGCGGGGGCCGGCCGCTGCTTCCAGCTCCTCCTTCCGGCCAGACTGGACCTGGGGCCTCTGCCTTCCGGGCCGGAGGACACCAGGTCCCTGGGCACCCAGGGACGTGCTATGTGCCCACCCGTGCCCCGTGGGGCAGCTCTACTCACGCCTGGATGAGGGTGGCCAGGTCGTTCTGCAAGGGGCTGGTGCCGGGAGTTCCCAGGGGGTTGTGGCTGCTGGAGATCATCCCGGACACACTGTGGAGAGCAGCAGGACTCAGCCAACGGCCAGACGGCCCTCCCCATGGGGCCCTGGTGTGTGGCCTGGGAGGTCCATCCTTCTCAGGCCGATTCTCTGCACCTGGCAGACCCCCAGGTCCCCAGCCCAGCCTCCCAGGACTGCCCCTTTCTGGCCTAAACCCAGTAGTGGTCTTAGCCAAGTGGCTGCCCCCAGGGACACTGCACGACATTTGGGGTGACCGTGACCAGCACTGGGGTGTCCTGGCAGGGAGAGGTGGAGCAGGGATGCTGCTCAGCAAGCTGCAGTGCCAGAGAGCCACCGGAGAGCCACCCGGAGAGCCACCCAGCCCTGCCGAGGACCCTGCTGTGGCTGAGAGCAAGCTTTGGTGAGGGAAGAAAGTGGCCTGGCAGTATGTGCTCGGCCAACCACTCTGGCGCGTACCAGGGACCCCGACCTTCACCCCCGGTTCACAGCAGCACCACCCCCTCGGGAGACGCAGAGCAGAAGCCAGGGGTCTGCTGGCAGAGGGGCAGCACAGCCTGACCCCGTATACCCAGAGCGTCCTCGGCCAGCAAGAGCACAGTGACAGCTGCAGCATGCATGGTCCCAAGGACCTGGTGCTCAGAGAGAGCCAGACACACAGGCCACAGCGTGTGACCCAGTGACAGGGGAGTCCAGAGATGGGATGTGGACTTGCAAGACTGGAAGGGATGGGGGACAGCTTGTGGGGAAGGGACTTCCTCTGGGGTCACAGAGTGTCCAGGAGTTACACTGTGGAAGCTGGCCCCCGACACTCTGAATACTTAACACCAAGGAACTGTTAAACTTCAACTAAGAAAGAAAATACTGTGAATTTTGATACAGGCCTTGCTAAGTTGCTGAGACTGGCCTTGAACTTGTGGTCCTCCTGCCTCAGCCTCCCTAATTACTGGGATTACAGGCGTGTGCCGCTGTACTTCGTTTTTCAAAATAATTAAAGTTTATGTCATATACACTGTGCCACAACAAAAGAAACCCATCACACAATGACACAAGGATTGTCACTTACAGCTGCTGAACTTGCGGGTTGTTCATGAGGTTTGACGCCTGAGGGGAAACACACAGGTTGGGAAGCCACTCTCCACCCCGAGTTCTCACCGTCCCCCCACCAGCGAGGGAAGCGCTAGCCACTGACCCTCGCTGCCAGCCCCACATTCCACCAACCTGGCCCTCCCCCTATGTCTGCTTGTCCCCTTGCTTGCGTGGCAGTGCCAGCTCTTCCCACTTGCACCCCGGGGGCCTTGAGACCTGGAGCCCTGCTGCTTCCTCGCGGGCAACAGGGCCTCGCCACACGGCCGCCTGCTCTCACCCGGCCAAGCCCCCGCCTCTGCCCCAGGGCGTGTCTGGGTGTGCCCGGGCACGGGACCCACTCAGCGTGCCCGAGCAGACTTCACGGCGCCTCCAGGTGGCGGCTCCCAGGCCGGCGCCTCCTTCTAATGGGCAGGAGGCAGGTGCCCTCCGCCTTCCCAGGTGCACGCGGCTCTGCCAGTGTGGGTGGGGTGGCTGCATGCCCACAAGGCCTGCCTCACAGAACCGCTGGCAGGCCATGACCTGCCACACCCACGAGGCCAGGACTCTGACCACTGTCCACTGCTGCCTGAGCCTTGCAAGGGCTAGCACAGCTGCCCTGCCCTCTGCTGCAGGGGAGGCACCCGGTGGTGCTGCTCCAGCCGCTGCCTGCTCTGGGGAGGGCATCCTCTGGCTGCCAGGACACTGATGGCCCCTCTTTTCATTTTTTTGGTGCTGGGCCTTGGACCCAGGGGGGCTTGACGCCTGAGCCACATCCCCATCCTCCTCCACAGCTTCCACCCGAGATGCCGCGTGCACCGTGGTGCCCAGTGTCCTCCCTAGCAGTGCGCCAGTCACCGCAGCCCAAGGCTGCAGGCCCTGTGCGTGGCAGAGGGGTGGGCACTCAGGGAACGTGGTGCAGTGTGGATGGCTGTGTAGGGTCCTGGCTACCACAGGCTACTAGGTCCACTACCACAGGCTAATGTCCCTTTCACAGTAGAAGCACTGGCATTGGAAAGTGGCACCTGGGACCCTGCATTATCTTCTCTGGACCCCAGGAGATGGACACGGCCAGACATTTCTATTGCACTCTCTACCACACGGGGGAGCTGGGGGTCACCTCCTGGACTCTGTGAGCCTGGCCCTGGGTGGGGGCTGTGGGCGGGGAGCCGGGGCTGTTACCATGCTCACGAAGCTTGGGTTGGTCAGCATGCTAGTGATGTCGAAGCTGCCCACACTTCCTGTCTGGAGACAAGAAAGCACTGGTTCGTGGTGGCCGGACACAGGACCATGGCCAGCAACCCTAGGGCCTGAGGGGTGAGAGCCCTGCGGGGCTCAGCGGCCCCTTAGCCTGAGTACCAAGGGGGGCCGCCTCCTGGCACAGACCGTGACCAGCACTCTGGGGAAAGCCTGCTAGGTGCCAGGCCTTTGACTTCCTGCGCTGTGGCACCCTGGGCTGGCGAGCCTGCAGGGGCAGCTCCCTGGGCTGACCACCTGCAGGGCCCACCCTGCCCAGAGAGGGCCTTTCAGGGGCACCCCCCTCGTGGGCTGCCAGCCTCACCACCCAGGCCACGGGTGCACGGGTGGCTGAATGAGCCAAAGCAGCCAGCCCGAGCCTGCCACCCAGCTGGGTCACAGCAGGGCCCTTGCCACCTGACCCAGGCAATGCTGCCCCAGGCAGCCCTGACCGGCACTCTGTTTCCCGGGTTTGGGGGTGTAAACTTCTTCCCTTGTGACAGTCTTTCCCGTGCCCGAGTCTCACACGTGAACACCACAAACCCCGGGTCGGCGAGGCCCCGGCCCACACCCCGCAGCCGCCCGGCTCACAGGACTCGGGGCCTCCTGCAGCTTCAGCTCCGCTATCTTGAGGTTGGACTTGTAGGTCTCGTTGTCGGGGTCCAGCTCCAGGGCCTTCCTGTAGTAGGCCACGGCCTCGGTGTGCTTGTTCAAGCTGGAGAGCGCCAGGCTGCGGGGGAAGGGTGCTGCTGAAGGGCCGGGCAGCCGCCAGGGTCCCGAGGTGCTGCCTGCCTGGGCTTGGTGGGGCACACCGCCTGCAGGGACTCCGGGGGTGTCTGAGCCCAGGCCCACCAGAAGGGCCCCTATGGCCACACACAGTGCTTCCTCCTGAGGTGCGGGGACGGGAGGACGTCACTCCAAATGTCATGGTCCCAAAGACCTGGGCTTGGCCTTCGTGCACGCTGCTGGCACACAGCTGCTGAAACGCTGGGACACCCTGAGTGTCAGTGCCCCGGGACACAGCGGAGTCTGGTGAGCCCCCAGGCAGCTTGGCAGGGGGCAGTTGACCACAACAGTCCAAAAAGAGGACAGGAACTCTGTGCCCCACACTGTGTGGACGGGGCTCCTGTGCTTGGCCCCTGAAGTCTGGCTACTCCTCTCTGCAGGCTGCCTGGCTGCCACCACGCCCGGCCCAGGCCCAGGGCAGGGCCCCGGGAGCCTGGACCCCCAGCCGCCTTCAGACGTGGGGGGCACGGCTGGTGCCTCAAGACGGGGTCGAGCCACCCCAGACAGACGTGTGGAGCTGAGCTGCTAGGCGGCTTGCCACAGCAGGGACCAGGACCCCGCAGCCACTCACCCCATGCGGCCATAGGCTTTGCTGTAGGCCGGGTCTATGCAGATGGCCCTCTCGCAGTCCTGCACGGCTCCTGTGTAGTTCCCCAGCTTGCTGTAGGCTGCGGCTCTGCGGGGACAAAGGCAGGCGGCTCCTGCAGGCAGCCCCGGGGCTAGCGGGTGGCGACAGGCCAGCCAGGATGCAGAGGGCCAGAACACCTGGGCACCGGCCTGTGGGCAGGGAGGGGCGCGGCCTGGAGCTGGCCCTGGCACATGGGGCCTCAGCACCAGATTCTGCCACCCAGGTTCTACCCACTCATGGGGACACCAGAGGCCAGTGTGCCCACAGGCGTGCTGAGGGAGGAGAGGGCAAGGCACCGACGCCACCCTGCCTGGCCGTGTCCCAGCTCTGCCTTCACTTCCTCGTCTGTCCCGGGGGCAAGAGAACCCGTTCCTCACCAGGTGGGAGGCCACCCAGGACCTGGCCAGAGACAGCTCCTGCCCGCCCTCTAGCAGCCAGCCTTCTATTTCGCCCCCCACATCCGGGGGGTGCACTGCAACCCCGAGTGCAGGCCCGGGGCCGAGGCTGCGTGCTGGGCCTCCGAGGAGCGCACCTGAGGCGAAGGGCACAGAGCCAGAGCTCCCCGCGCGGCACTGAGCGAGTGCTGTGCACTGTCCGCTCTGGAAAAGGCCAGCGGGCAGCAGAATCCTGTCACCTTGGCTTTCAGAGCCTAACCTGTGCAGGGGGAGGGGAGGGCCTGCAGCCACCTGGCCACCCTCACGCCCCAGCCCTGTGCCACTCCCTCCCTGGCTCCCTGCACGCTCTCAGTGAACCCGGGACTTCACTTGGCGACAGCACCTTGCTGAGCGGCACAGGCCGCTCTCGAACTCGCCAGGCTCCTGGCGCAGCCTCTTCGGGGCTCATTTCCGACAGAGGGAAGCGCTAGGGGAGGTGCTGGGGAGCAGGGGTGTGGCGGCCGAGGGGCTGCGGGGCCTCAGTACAGAGCCAGCACCCCACCTGAGAGGCTGGGGACAGTTCCCTCAGATCCTGGAACAGCTCCGACGCCACGAGGCATCCTGAGGAGGGGACCCAAGGCCAAGGGTGACGCGCACTTAACTCCCTGCCAATCGCTGTCGTGCCTGTATTCTGACTGTGTCTGGAATCCCCACCTGAGGTGTCCTGGGGCCGGGGTCCAGGCTGTGGGGCCTCAGAACTTCTGCGTGCTCTACTTGTCCTATCTCTGCCACTTTCCTGACAATCCAGAACTAGTCCAAAATAAAACGGTAAAAGAACAAATCCCAGGAAAGCAGCCAGGCCCGCGCAGGGGACTCGCGAGTGACGGACACACTCGGGCGCGGCCGCTCCACGGCCTGGCACCGGACTCTCCGTCCAGCTCCGCTCCTTCCCCAGCCAGGACGGGCTCTGCAAGACTGCGCCTTACACCGCGAGGCTCTGCCAGGGCAGCTGGCTCTTCCTCCCAAAACAGGCCAGGGTCAGGATGTAGCCGTGGCAGAGCAGGCGGTGGCACATACAGGACCCAGGGTCTGTCCCCAGCACCACATGAGACAGAAGTGGAGGCCAAACGCTGCCGCTCACCACCATCAGAAAGCCCACGGCAGACGCGTGACACGTTCTCCAAAGGCCAGCCTCCGCTCCCGGCATGGTGTGGGCAGTCGTACCCTCAACCACAGGTTAGGAGGCCACCTCCTGACCTCCCTCCTCCTGAGGCGCAGGTGGACAAGCCCATCTGCTGTGCCCGCGCTCCCTGGCCCCGCGCACTGAGCCTCCTGGTGCCCCGGCCCGTGGCACCTGTTGCAGAAGTAGACGGCGTTGGCAGGGTTGAGCTCAATGGCCTTCCCATAGAGACGCACGGCGGCCTCGAAGTTCTCCACCTTCATCTGCTCATTGCCTAAAAGGAAAGAAAGGTGTGTGCCCAGCGTGTCACAGCAGACCTGGGGACACGGGTGTGACCCTGGCTCGCCCGAGCTCCGATCACAGGGCAGGGTGCAACATTCAGGTCCCGCTCAGGAACTGCTGGAGTTACATGGGGTCCTCCAGGCACAAGCTTCCAGCTCTGCACGTGAGCGGCAGGAGGCCCAGGCCAGCGAGCAGAGCCATCCCCTGGTGTCCTCGGGAGACTGGATCTAGAACCCCCACGGACACCAAAATCACAGGTGTTCAAGCTCCTGGCATGAGATGGCACCTCCTCTGGTAGACGCCACAGCATCCCCAGGTGGCCCTATGAGCACTCTGGTAAGAGCGGCTAAGCCATGTCGTTCAGGACGGACAGTAAGGGGACACTTGTGGTGACCAGTGTGATGCCTGTTTTCTGAGTGTTACGATCTGGGGTTGGCTGACTCTGCAGATGGGGAGCCTGGTGGCACAGAGGGACAGCCACTTCTTGGACTCTCTGCTAACCTCACAGCACCGTGGCTGTCCTCTGAGGCCTGGTCCCTGTTCCAACAGGGAGGTGGGGCAGCAACCACCTGTGGCTGTGCCTGTCGTCCTGGATGATGGAGCTCAGTGGTTTTCCCTATATTCAGTGCATTGCGTGACCATCACCTCTATCCAGTCCAGAACATTCCATCACACACAAAAGAAAGACTGTCTCCACGAATAGTCCCCTGTCCCCTCCCAGTCCCCACATCCACGAAGCCCCTGCCTGCCTCTGACGTCTCCCGTCACTGGGTCACACACTGTGGACTGTCTGGCTTTCCCTGAGCATGAGCTGCAGCCATGTCACCTCGCTCCTGCCCTGGCCGAGGACACCCCATGGTGGATGGACTGTGCTGTGTGTCCCTTCATCCCGAGGGACACCTGTGGCTCCCCTGGCTGCCTGGCTGCTGTGCATGTGACTGCAGTGTCTGCCAGACGTGCTGCTTCGCTTCCCTGGAATCCACCCAAAGTAAATGGCCGGTCAGAGAAACTACCCCAGGCCCCGAGGAGAGCAGGCGCCTGCCTTCCACGATGGCTGTGCCATGCGACACTCGTGCTGGCTGTGCTCGAGAGGCTGCACTCTGTTACTACCCCCATGCATTCCCCTCGGGCCAGCTCGCTGACCACTGCCCTCCAGCGTCACCTCCTGACTGGCCACTGGCCCTCACCTTCGGTTTTGAGGCGCTCTGCCTCTGCCGAGTCCTCCTCGGAGGGCGGGGTCCGCTCAGGGCTCCTCAGGTCCTGTGGCATCTCCTGCCCGAGGAAGGTGCCCCAGTGTGCTCAGGCAGCCCTGCAGCCTCAGCCTGGCAGTCCCCGTGGGACGGCTCTGGACAACCCGCTCAGAGGCTCCTGGCCCTCTGCAGGGCCCTGGGGAGTGACTGGGGCCAGTAGCCCCTGTTCACAGGATGAGGATGGCCAGCGCCCCTGGGCCTGGGTTCCGACTCTGAGCTGGTGGGGGAGCAGTCAGCACCCCGAGACGTTCCCGCTGCTGCTGTCCTCATTTTGGGGTGAGGTGGGGGAAGCCCGGGGCTCACCTTGCCTGTGGCGGCTGCTTCAAATATTTCTGGCAGAGTCTGGGGAAGCGCCAGGCCACTGTCCTCCACCGACACCCCGAAGGCGGTCTCCAGGCACTGGATGGCAACTGCGGGGGAGGACGGGGTGTTCCTGGGAGGCCACCCAGCCCTGGGAGGGCAACGCCGGGGGGTTCTCAGGCCTAGGGGCTCACACGTCCTCTCCGGCCGTGTCTACTCACAAAGGCCCCCTCGCCCACCGCCCGGGCCCGCAGGCTCCTGACTGGGCTTCCTTTTGTTCTGATCCACCTCAAAGCCTGGACGCTTGGGGTGGACAATGTGCCCACACCTGCCAGCAGGAGAAGCAACGTGGGCTCAGGTGGCTGACCTCAGGGCTCTCTGTGGAGTCACAATGCTGAGGCCACCTGGTGGAGGGGTGGTGGGCCTGGTCTGGCCTGGAGGGCCATATGGGGGGAAGTGCCCAGGGGCACTGCGGGACTCCAGGGGAACCTGGCAAGGGTCAGCAGCTCAAGTTCTCTGCCCCCGCAGCAGGGAGCCCACTGCCGCCTGCCGCCTGGACCCAGGGGCTGACCCAGCTGGAGTGGAGGGAAGGAGGGCGCCTTCTCCTCCCCAGGTGGCATCCATGCTGTGGCGCCACCCACCCCGGGCAGGTCCCACAGCGCCCCTGGGCTCTTTCCTCCTAGGCCCCACTAAGCCCCACTGCCCCTCACCTGGAGGGTGTGTGCAGATGCCCACAGCTGCCCACCAGAGCCTCCTTCTGCCCTGAGAGCTTCAACAGAACTTCCACAGGAAGCAGACACAGGCAGAGGAGGCCTGGCAGAACACAGGCCACCAAGGCTGCCTCCCAGAGGCGTCCTCTCCCTCCCACACCTGGCACCAAGCAAGGGGAGCACGCTCAGCTCTCGCTGGGGACCAGTGGGCTGGGAACCTGGGGCAGGGACCCAAGGAGAATCCTTCTCCCACAAACGTGCACAGAAGGGCTGGGAACATTCTGGAACCACAGCTCAATGGATGATGACGGGGTGATGAAATGCTCCTGAAGGGGGCTTGGCCCACAGCCAAAAAATAGAGCTGGGCCAGCAGGTGGGCACTGGCCCTTGGATGGGCTCCTGCCCTTCTCTGGGCTGATTACTTACCTGAGAGCTGAGGAAAGGCCAGGTACCTAGGCCTGGCAGCGGGAGGCCGCCTTACACTCACCTGTCCACAGTTCAGTGGGGGCCGGGGTCCCCCCACCAGGGCAGGAGGTAGACAGGGGGCCTGCATACCTTCTAAGCTCTCCTGGGCATCCGAAGAGAGCCCCCCGTGCCGGAGCTGGTCATGCAGGAACTGGATGATGGCGTAGGCCAGGCGCTTCTTGTTATCCATCTTGAGACGGGAGGGGGAGACACCCGAGGTTCAGGATCTGTGGTGCACGCAGAGAGGGTGTGCTGAGTGGTGGGGACGGGGAACCTCCCCCCAGCCCCTCACACTCTGCTGCAAGCATCCAGACCTGCCGCGACTCACTGGGCCCTGCCCACTGCACTGTGAGGGCCACTTTGCGTGTTCTGGGCAGTCTCAATCTCATGGGGATAGAGGCAGGACCGCAGCATTATGCAGGTCACAGATGGGGACCCCAATTCACTGATCTGCCTCTGTACACAGAACGACCTGGTCCCAGGGTGGACGCGGGGCTGCCTAGCGGAGGCCAGAGCCGGTGCTCTGAGCATCTCCGTGCCTGGTCCACCTCTTCCAGGGCACACTGACTGCACACGTCAGTATCAGAATGTGGCTCTTGTCTAAGACACTCGTGCCCCACCCGGGTTCCAAGGACCGCCTTGCTCCTTGGCGCCTCTGCTCCCAGTGCTCATGGGGACTCTCGCCTTCCCCACACAGCTCTAGGGGGCCCAGAGGGTACGCCAGCCCTGCACCTGGAACTGCAGCTTACAGACGGGCTGTCCTGGTGCCTGGACCAACCTGGAGACTTTAGCCACAGTGGCCTCGGCAGTGCCAGCAGGAAGCCCCGCGAGGGCTGCCCCAGCCTCCTGTGGGGCAGGTGCCAGTAAAACCAGCCGGCCAGCCAAGAGGGCCAGGGCAGGGTCAGGCCTGCTGTGCAGCTGCCCGGGTGCCACCTAGGGGCACCAAACGTGTGGTAGGATAAGCAGCACCCAGTGGGCTGCTGTTCTGCCCTGGGAGCTCAGGCCAGCCACGCGCAGGAGACACAGACCGATTTCCAGGGTAGGGAGACGCTTCGCTGGAACTGTGGGCGCTGGGCTGGGGGCCCCCTGCTCGGTTCCCTACGGCTGCGTCAGGGTGACTGCTGCTCCGCTTTGAGCCCTGGTCCAGCTTCAAAGTGAAGGCACTGGCCCAGGCCCCGGGCCCAGTTCTCCTCTGAGCTGGAACGGCACCCAGAGTCTGGTGCCTGAGACCACTCGCACACACAGGTCAACTGCCAGGTGCCCTTATGGGCTGAGCTGTGTCCCCAAACTCCATAGGGTGAAGTCCTAATCCTCAAGACCCCAGAATGTGACTGTGCTGGAGACCAGGTCCTCACAGAGGTAATCAAGTTCAAATGAAGCCACCAGGTGGCCTGACCTGTGTTGGTGACCCTATAAACAGGGGTTTTCAGTTCTGACGGAGCCCTGCTGTCTCTGGTCCTTGCTACGCAGCCAAGGCCAACCAGGCACTGCTGGGGACGGGGAGCATGGTGAGCCCCGTGCTCTGGACTCACAACAGCAGGTCGGTCCTATTTTTAGGCAGCCGACTCAGGCAGAGGAGCCTGGTAACGTGCCCAGGGCCACTGTGCAGGGATGCACAGGTTATCAACGCAGAGGAAAGAGGCACCAGTCCACCTGCAAGGGGTGTCTGGCTGTGCGCCACCAGGGACCCAGGAGCCAGAAGCGGAAGCAGCTCTTCTTCTGCAGGGAAGTGCGTGTTGATCTCCTTTCATTTCAAGTGCCCAGGTGTCCAGTGGACCAAGACACAGGGTCGCACACACAAGGTGCCTGTGGGTGAAACTGGAGAGCGAGCCCAGAGGTAGCAAACCTGAGCACTTGCTCTGTGGCCTGTAAACCACACACTGTGCCTGTCAGCAAGTGGGGAGCCGCCTCCTGAGGAAACAGACTCCGCCACACACTGGGGACTGAGCCCAGGACGCTCTACCACTGCCACACCCCTAGGCTTTTTGGTAGGTTGCCCAGGCTGGCCTGGAACTGGAGGCCCTCCTGCCTCAGCCTCCTGAGTAGCTGGGATGACAGGTGTGGCCACCACACCCAGGGAATTTTTAACAAACTGAGATGGTTTGTGGATTCCCTACCCATCTCCTGTGCAGCGAACATGGTTGCATCTGTTTCCAGATGGTTTCATTCCTAGAATGGTGGCTCTCAATGGGTGATGATTCTGCCCCAGGGACCCAGGCCGATTCTGGGGACAACTGGTTGTTATGACTGGTGGTGCTCTGGCTTGGAGTGGGTGCAGGGCAGGGACATTGTTCAGCATCCTACAGTGTCCAGGATGCACACCCCGGAGGACAATTGGTTCCAGTGTCCACAGTGATGCCAGGGGCCTTGGACCAGAACACACAAGCCGGAGGAGCCAGGCACTTGAGGGCAGCTGTGGGCCCTTCCTGCCCCTCACCTACAACACAGACAGCCAACAGGCCTGGGACCAGAGATCAGATGCCTGAGGTGTGTTGGTCCCCCTAAGATGCGGCACAGCCTGTGACCCCTAGGAAATGAGGAGTGGGCCTCCTGACCCGTTGCCTTCCACGACTGAGTCATCCAGCCCCTGCTTCACTCAGCTGGCGGGGTGTGCACACCATGACCCCAGCACCACAGGAGGCTGGTGCAGGAGGGCCTCAAGGGCGAGGCCAGCCTCAGTAACTTAGCGAGGCCATAAGAAAGTTAGGGACACCCCATCTCAAAAAAAGAGGCTGGGGATATGCTCCGTGGCAAGAGCGCCCCGGGTTCAATCCCCAGAACTAAAACAAGACTCGGGTCATGTCAACAGCCTGGTGCCAGACGGCGTTTCACGGCGTGGTCAGTGTGGTGGAAGTGCCTGTGGGTCTGTTTCCGCTTCCAGGAAACCACACCTATGGACAAGTGTCACAAAGGGAGGAGAGAAGCCATGGCTACCTAAGCCACGGCGGCTCCAGGGCAAGCTGTCACTCTGGTGGGCTGGTCCTGTGCACTGCAGGTGTCCCCTGGGGGGCAGGATCACACCCCTGTTGAGACCCCCTGAGATGGGGGATTTCATGGACCAAGAGACCCAGTGTCCTTCAAGCATCTGCCCTGCTGAGGCCCTAGGTGCTGCCCACACTGAAATCCACACTGAGTCAGGAGGAGAGGAGGTCAGGCCCAGCAGCTGAGGTCCCTGGGCAGTGCTGTCCACCGCACACGAGTGCTCTCTGCATCTGTGGGAACAGGGAGTTGACTTTTTTTTCTCCCAAAAAATTAATCCAGCATCTCCCACTTGGCACCATGAACACTGGGGTTGGATCGTTCTGCTGGGTGGACATCCTGGGCACTACAGGGTGCTGAGCAGTGTCCCTGGCCTCCACTCACGCCAGGAGCGTCTCCTGCCATGACAGCCACACATGTCCCCAGACATTGACTCCTGGCCCTGGGTGAAGAACGGTCAAAGACACTAAGAAGAAAGACTCTAGGTCAGGACAGACAGACTTCCCTGGCCAAATGACTTCCAGACAGGAGCGCTGAGAACCTCCCTTGCAGAGCCCCCTAGACCTAGGGACTGTGGACAGGCGGCTGGGGCCGCGGACTCACAGGAGGTGCAGAGCCCTACACTGCAGGCCCAGCTGGGCCACGACCTGCTATGTCCCTCACCCTGCTGGAGTGGACACGACGTGGTCCCTAAATCTGACTTGAACCCCAACAAGGCTCTTCCCTACAGAGGGCCAGTCCAGTGTCCCAGGAGGATGGCCTGCACGCCCGCTGCCACGCACCCATCTCCTCTGAACAATCACGGCTTGTAGGGTTTTGGCTGTCGGACAAACTTCCCAAAGGAGGCCTGCTCGGCGGGAACAGTGAGGGCTTTATGAGCCCAGGACCGCTGCAGGGCCGGTCCACAGGCGCAGGAGGGAGGTGGGCGTCGCGGGCCAGGGGCAGGCCGGGGTCCCAGGGCCGACTCCTTTGGTGAGCTCCAGCCCCTTCAGTGGCCAGTGGCCACCTCCTGTTTTAGCTGAAACAACGTAACAGCACAGCCTCTGCGTGTCCACCTTCCTCCCAGGGTTAATCACTGAAGGAAGAAAACGGCCTGTCCTAAGGTGGCTTCCTACCTTGGAGCCCAGAGAGAAGCACCCGCTGCCATCCCGCCCCGCCCCACCCTGCAGGCTCCTGACAGTGGGGTGCTCTGCTCCTGCGCCCACCCTGGTACTCTGGGGTTCTGACTGGGTCCCATGCACTCCCAGGGTCAGAGCCTGTTCTCTTCTGAAATGCCACTAGGACGTCACTGTGCATGTAAAAACCCTCATGAGGATGTCCATGAGGCCCTTTGCCACCGGGTGTCACCTGACGTGGGGGTGGGGTCCACACATCCTCCAGGGCTGGCTCGCCTTTCCACCCACACACTCAGGAAGAAACCTCACTTCCTGCCATCCTGGGTCCTGTTCCTACCCTGGGCCTCCTGTTCCTCACACCTGCTTCCCCCACACCAGGCGGTGAGTCCCTGGACCATCTCCCCGGGCCCCAGTGCTTGGCAGTGTCTGATCCGGACCGATGAGAAGTCACCAGCAGACTCAAGCCCTGGGCCTGACTTCCCTGGGGAAGTGGCCTCTCTTTGGCACTTGGTTTCCTCCTAGTGAAGAATGAAAGCTGTCTTGCTGCCTACCCACAGTTCCTCCTACGCCCTCGCTGCCAAAGTCTCGGCAAGAACGTGCAGTGGTGTAGACGGCGAGGGAGGAGCGTAGGGCGCAGCCTCNGCTCCCGAGCCCCGGGAACTGCCAGCCACTGACGTCCAGGCCCACCCGGCTCACAGCGGGGGGCCCCCACTCACCTACGAGACAACCGAGCCCCGACCCACCGACGGCTGCGCCTGCGCACAGCGGCGCCGCTCCGGCCCCGCCCCCGGGCGCGGCGCACGCGCAGGAGAACCCTGCTCCGTTTTGTTTTCATTTTGCGCAGGTGCGTCCGTGGCCGAGGCGGGTGTGGAAGGAAGTGACGCAATATGGAGGCGGGAGCAAGCTGGTCGTTAGGGCAACTGACCTCTGCGACCTAATGGAGGCCGGAAATTAGGGCTGTCAGCCCGCCGGAGCTGGGGCGGAGCGGTGCATGGTGGGACGGCGGCGGACCCTGCTGGCTGTGCGAGAGAAATTTGTGGTGCCGCCGAGTTTAGGCACTGGCATCCGGAGTGTCATGGGCTATCAGTGGTCACTGTCGTCTTCTGTTTGTTCATTTATTCATCCACCCATCACCCGGTTCACCCACAAGTGCATTCTTTCATTCGTTTAATCTCTGCGAATTAAAGGAAAAAAATGGTGTGATGTGGTGTGATGTCATTGTGCTTGGGGAGCTAAGCTGCCTTGGAAGGTGAGGATGACCTCTTCTTTATGTTTGTATTGAAAGATGGGAAAAGCCCCAAGCACAGGGAACAGTGAAATGAAGACGGATGTAGGGTTAAGTTTAGTGTTCTCAAGAGATTACCACCGTTGGTATTAAAGTTGCCAATGTTCTCCCAATTCCTAATTCTTCTTCTTCTTCTTTTTTTTTTTTTTTTTTTTTTT
>NW_025999863.1:1692061-1743463 GCF_001458135.2 Marmota marmota marmota
GGTCTGCCGAATGAATGAACCAACTTTTCCAGCGCTTCATCCAATTTGCAAACTTCGCGAGCTTCCCCCGTGGACGGGTCGGGCCCTGGGGTGGACTCCGGGGGGGGGCGGGGAACAGTGATTAGGACCCGCGCCCGGTCCTTCTGGAGTTCTGCAGGGAAATCGGTCGTTCAGAAGTTAACGAGCAAACGAGGACTTTAGATGGGGGTCGGTGGCGTGCAGCAGGCGGTCTCGGGGAGCCCCCTGTACAGAGGTGGGTCTGGAGGGCCCCCCTGGGGTGGCGGCCTTGGAGCCTGGACTCTAGGGCAGAAGCAACTGCCTGCCAAAGCTAGGGAGGGTTCCTCCCGGACGGAGGGACCCCCAGGGCATAGGCGGGGAGCCTGGAACACCAGCGTTTTGAGAGTCATTTTGGCTAAAACAGGCACCTGGGAACTCTTTCATTTTAAGGGCAAAGGGGCACTGTTGGAAGGGTTTTCATCAGGGGAGCAATGTGACCTGTTTTCTGTATTTTAGAGAATCGCTCAGGTTGTGTGGTGCCTCCTTGTTTATATCCTTGAATTTTCTTATGCAGGCTGTCCTCCCCCAGTTCTTTCTCCAGCACCCAATAAACATGGTAAATAATAATAATTAGGCCAGTTGAGGCTTCAGGGAGGCAGGAATGTTGTCTGCCTTGTTTGCTGCTGGATCATTAACTCAGAGACCCAGCACAGAGGCTGCAGTCAGTAAATATTTACAGATTGAGTGGACTTCCACAGGGTCTGAGATCCTTGCTCCTCTGGGAGAGTTTCCTGGCAATTCCAGTTCCAGTTGTTCTCCATCTTCCCTGAGCTCCTGACACTCTGCTTGACCACAAGTTTTAATATGGGTGCACGGTTCCCTTTCTGCAGTTTTTAAATTAAAACTGCTCCATGAACGAGATTTGCTTGAAGTTCGCAGCAGTCATTTGGCCAGAAAGTCCGACTGATGCACCTCCTTTTTCTCAGCCTCTCAGTGGTTAACTGGGGCATTCATGCCACCTGGGGACACTTGTGGCTGTCATGACTGGGGCGGGTGCTCCTGGCATGGAATGAGTGGAGACCAGGGATGCTGCTTCACACACTTCAGTATCCAGGGCAGCCCATCCCAGAGACTGTCCAGCTCCACGTTCAGTGCTAGGAGAGAGGAATCCTAGTGTTCATTTCCTCGCTCCACTGCAGAAAGACTGATTTGGTTATTAAGTGTTTCTCCAATCTATTTAGATGTTATAAGTATGGACTATGTACTTATTGTATTACCTTTCCAAAATGGGGGGGGGGAGCTTGATTTTCTTTTATTCTTCTTGGTACCAGGGATTGAACTCAGGGGTGCTCCACCACTGAGCCACATCCCCAGGCCTATTTTGTATTTTCTTTACAGACAAGGTGTCACTGAGTTGCTTAACATTTTGCTTTTGCTAAGGCTGGCTTTAATCTCGTGATCCTCCTGCCTCAGTGTGTCACTGTACCCACTGGAAAGTTTGATTTTTGAGACATCATTGTCCCTAAAAGTTTTTAGATGAGTGTTTGTGGTGTGTTGTAGGATTGCCACTTGAAAACTTTGTTGTGGTACTTGGGATGCTAGGTGTGTTGTTCTGATTTCTCACTGAGTCCTGAGAGAGGTCTGTACTCTGTGTCCTACATTGTACCCACTTTATTATAAGTGAAATCCTGAGGTTTGGAGAAGTAAATTCTTGCCAGGGTCCCACAGCTAGCAAGTGGCAAGGTGGGGCTCCAGCCTAGGCAGTTTGAATTTTAGCTCCTGCAGTCCTGAACTATCTTCTAGGGCTCACCCCTGCCTTTGTAAAAAATGCACATCTGGTTAACAGACCCCCTTTCCTGGACTCTACTTGTATTCAGGGTTAAAGTTTAAGCCTTTCTTTGAAGGAATGGCAAACTCCAGCTTGCCTATTTATACAACCCATGGACATAGACTGTGTGTGGCTTATGGTTAAAATGTTTGGCTTTTAAAGAACAGATCTCAACCCAGCCCAGGTAAGGTGCTACTAGGTCCTGTGGGTCAGGGGTTGACAGCTGGCTTCACCAGCTTTGCTGTGCCCAGCCATAAGCAGTTCCTCTTCTTGCCCTCCTGCAGGGTCCCCTGGCAGGTCATTTTATACACCTCTTTCTCAGGGAGGCACGGGAGTGGGTGGACGAGGCCCCTCGTTGTACTCCTGCAGCACCTGTGGGGCCACACTTCCTCCTGAAGAGCTTACTGAGTTAATGAGCTTCTAGGAGCCCATGCTCCCCACCTGGGTGTGGAGCCTGGAGGGAGCAATAGGGGCTTCTCTAGGAAATCCCCCTTCCTGCCTTCTTCGTCCTCTTGCATGGTGGGAGTTGAGCGGTGAGTGCCCGGGGGTCTGGCTCCTCCTTTCTGTTAACCTGGAACTCCGGGGTGCTTGGGTCTCCAGGCATGGTTTCTAGCAGTGGTGCGGTTGACATTGTTGCTGGGTGTCCTGGGTACTGTGGGGTGTTGCGCACATCCCTAGTCTCCACCAGTCCATGCCAGTGGCATCCCTTCCCTTGGTGACTACCACAAATGTCCCCAGATGTTGCCTAGTGTCCCTGGAGGGACTTGAGGGGACAGAGTCACCTCAGTCTGTGCTTCTCCACGAGACCCCTGGGTCGCTTTGACCCTGAGTGTAGACCTGCTCAGTCGTGGTTGGTGCTGGCTTCTCTCTGTCCAGCCTGTGCAGGAGACGTGCTGGACACGGCCACCCCCTGCTCTGTGGTGAACTACCTGAGGTGGGACCTGAGCGCGCAGCAGATCGAGGTGCTCACCAAGGAGCTCATCGAGCAGACCAAGCACGTGTACGACAAGGTGGGCTCACAGAAGTTTGAGGACGTCTCCTATGAGAGCACCCTCAAGGCACTGGCTGATGTGGAGGTGTCCTACACAGGTGAGCCCTGCTCAGCATCCAGTGGGGAGTGTCATGCCAAGGTGACACCACGGCAGGCTCAGGGCCCAGTGCTGATCACCCCCCACTCCTTGACGCCCGCCTGCTTCCAGGGCAGTAGTGATCAGGCACGGCCATCCGGGTCAGGCACCAGGAGTCTTTCAGGAGAGAAGGCTCCTGCTCTGTGTTCCTCCACCTCACTGCCCTTCCTGTTCCTCCACCTCACTGGCCGTCTGTGCACAGCTGTCCTGGGTTGCATCATCTGGGAGCCTGAAGTGGGCGGGAGCCAGCCCCTGTGGCAGCCTTGAAACCGGAGTCCCACTAACCTCCTCCCAGTCCCAGAGGGTGTTTATTTTCTGTTGAACTAGTGCACTCTGCCTGAGTCTTTGTTTGTTTGTTTGTGTGTATATGTTTTATTTTGAGACAGGGCATTGCTAAGTTGCTTAGGGCCTTACTCAGTTGTCTAGGCTAGCCTCAAACTTGAGATCCTCCTGCCTCAGCCTCCCTAGTTACTGGGATTACAGGTGTGTGCCACCGTGCCCAGCTCTGGTTTTGCTACAAGTCCTAGCTGTGTTACCCAGGCTAATCTTGAATTCTGGGGCTCAGGATCCTTCTGCCTCAGGCTGCTAAATAGCTGGCACTACAGGTGCCCACCACCACCCTGTCGACTTAGTACGTTTTCTGTGGCTGTAACAATACCTGAGACTGGGTCATGTGTTGAGAGGTTTATTTTGGTTCACAGTCCTTGAGGCTGGGAAATCCAAGATTGGGAAGCTGCACCCAGTCAGGCCTCACCTCCTTGGGGACAGGGAGGGCACAAACGGTGCTCAAGCCACACAGCCTCCTTTTGTGTCCTGCCCCACCTGTCTCCTCAGCCTCCATCACCCTAAACTTGGGTGACCCTCAAGTGTGCCCCTCACCAGCCAGCACAGCCCCTTTGCTCACTTTGTGAGGACCACCTGGTTGAAGGGGTCAGGAAACTGTCCCAGAGCTGTTCATAGAGGTTGACGGTGTACAGGTGTGTCCAAAAGAGCATGTGGTCTTGCTACAGAGGACTGTCAGCAAGGAAACACCCTGCCCCAGGTCTCGGGCACCGTCTCCCTTTCCTGGGAACCGTGGAGCCTCACTGAGCTCTAGCTGAGGGGCTCTCAGCCTGGAGCCGTCTCCAGCATGGATTTCATTCCAGGCCGCAGCAGGCTGACTCCAGAGGGGTTGCTGCTGTTGGCAGAGGCTGGGTGGAGTCCGGCTCTGCCTCTGGTCACTCTGGCCTCGGGCAGGTGAAGGCAGGAGGACCACTGGGCTCAGGATTTCAAGGCTGGCCTCGGCAACACAGCAAGATACCGTCCTGTGGGGAAAAAGCAGCATATACTGGAGAGATTCAGCTGAGGCAGGAGGAAAGTTTGATTTTTGAGCATCATTGTCCCTAAAAGTTTTTAGATGGGTGATTATGGTGTGTTGTAGGAGCTGCCACTTGAAAACTTTGTTGTGGTACTTGGGATGCAAGGTGTGTTGTTCTGATTTCTCACTCTGTGTCAAGTGAGTCTGTTGGCCCTCAGGTAACTCCGCCTGCCTCTTCCTGGGTGTGACTGTGCCATGGCTGTTCATGGTTCCCACCTTCTCCTGCAGCTGCTCACTCCCTTTCCACTCAGTGGCCGGAGCAGTGGTGAAGGCAGCCGGAGCTGGTCATACCACTGCCCTCCGCATGCAGCCACAGCCTGGGCCTGCCTGTCCTGTGCCCTGGAGCTTCCCGCCTCCCCCACAGCCTTGACCCCTGACCTGAATCCTCCTCCCCTGGCTGAGCGTGGTACTTCCCTGTTCACAGAGGCCCTTTCCACCCGTGGTGCTAGGCTGTCACCCATAGTGTACCTGCAGTGCCTGGGTGGTCCCTAGCCTAGACATCCCAAAAGGACTTTGTGTCAGCCTGCCGCAGACCACCACTGTGTTCAGCTCCTGAGCTTCACGGGCCGGGCCTCCCCGCTGCCTGACAGGTCTTGCTGTATAGGGAACCCTCCCAGGCTGGGGGTCTGCACTGGCTGCAGGATCATGGTGTCCACCTCACTGATCTGAATCTCTCCAGTGCAAAGCATATGCTGCTTTTTCCCCACAGGACGGTGTCTTGCTGTGTTGCCCAGGCCAGCCTTGAACTCCTGAGCCCAGTGGTCCTCCTGCCTCAGCTGCAGAGTGACTGGGACCACAGGCGTGGACATTGTTCCCAGCTCCATTTCCTTTTCAAACTGCCCGGCTGAGCCGAGCTGGCCGTGCGGCTCTCCCACTTGAGGTCCACGTCTCAGTGGCTCTCAGTGCTCACGGAGTGCCTAGCTGCTGCCACTCCTCCACTTAGAGCATTTTTATTCCCCCAGAAAGAAACTCCGCATCTTTTGTGTCACTCCCAGTCTTGTCACCCACGAGACCACCTTCTGTCCATAGGCTCTCCTGGACGCTTCCTATCAGTGTGGGTGCACCACGTTGTGTACCCCTTCACCCTTCATGGGTACAGGGCTGCCCCCACTGTGGTCGTGGGGACTCCTGCTGAGGGTGCGCAGGTCCCCTGAGGTCGTGCGTTCTGGTCAGGTGACTTCCCTGCGAGTGCGGCTGCTGGTTCACGCTGCTTCTCTGTTAGTCACAGGGAGACTGTGGCTGTGGCCGTTTCTTTGGAATTGGTTCCTGCGCACCCTGGTCTGGTCATGTGTGTTCTGTTGTGGTCTTTCCTACCGTGGAGTGTCATGAATTGAATCTGTGTCTCCTGAGACCATGGTAACAGCTCTTTGCCTCTGAGCCAGTGTCCAGTTCAGGCCTGAGTGGAGGATTTCAGTGAGGAGGGACCAACAGCTGTGCCTGGGCAGGGCGGGGCTGGGTGGCCACGTGGGCCCTGTGGGGCTGCTTCCCACCATCTGTTCTCCCACCTGTCGCAGTCCAGAGGAACATCCTTGACTTCCCCCAGCATGTGTCTCCAGCCAAGGACATCCGCTCGGCCAGCACGGAGGCGGACAAAAAGCTCTCCGAGTTTGACGTGGAGATGAGCATGAGGCAGGATGTGTACCAGAGGATCGTCTGGCTGCAGGTGAGGCCTTGGGCAGGGTGGGACCGCCAGGCGGCAGGCCAGGTGGCAGCAGGTCTCTTTCCTCAGGACCAGAGAGCTCTGTTCTCTTGCTTTTAAAAAACATGACAATGCTGGGTGTGGTGTCATCCTATCATCCCAGCGACTCAGGAGGCTGAGGCAGGAGGATTGCAAGTCCAAAGTCAGCCTCAGCAACTTAGCAAGGCCCTGTCTGAAATTAAAAAAACTAAAAAAACCCCAAAAAAACCTGGGGATGTGGCTTAGTGATAAAGCGCCCCTGGGTTCCATCCCTGGTACCCCAACAAAAAGTATCACAGTGACAACCATTTCTGGGGACAGACAGCTGCAGTGGCTGCATCACAGAGAACACAGGTAAACACCTTCTCGACGGTAAGCTTTGCCAGGCGCAGTGGCCACGCCTTGTCATCCCAGCGACTCGTCTGGGCAGGATGGGGTGAGTTCCAGGCCAGCCTGGAAACTTGGCAAGACCCTGCCTTGAGATAGGGGCTTGGGGTGAGGGTTAGTGGTAGAGCATCCCTGGGCTTAATCCCCCCACCACCCAAAACAATCACCTTCTGTTTGCTTTGCAACTCAGGGAAAGTTAAAAAGACAAATAATGACAAGAACAAGTCTAGCAAAGTGTCCACTCGGGGGGCTGCAGGCTTTCTCACAGGCACCACTGGGTTCCTGGGCCCAGCCACCAAGGTGTTGCATGGTGACAGCAGCTGTGCCCACAGGAGCCCAACGGGGGTGATGTGGCAGAAGGTGTGGCCCCTGTGGATGCCTGTGCCGCCCTCCTGTCCTGGGCGGCGAGGACCTGGTGCTGCTGTTGCCAGCACGCCCTGGCTGGTGGGCCAGGAGGCAGGTGCACCTCCCCACAGCATGGCTGCTGCCATGGGTCAGAGCGTGAGGAGCTAAACTTTTTTAAAAAGTTAAAGCAACTTTTTAAAATCTTTGTCTTTATCGAGGCACTGGTAGGTTCAGTGCACTTGTGAGAACATCTTGCACACCTCCCCCGGTGGTGACATGGTGCACGGCTGTTGCACAACTCCAGGACCAGAATGCCGGCCTCCCCCAGCCCTGCCCCTTGTTCCTGTTTACCCTGGCCTGTCAGCTGGGGCCGTTCAGAGCAAAGCACGCACTCGGTTCAGGTCTTGCGTGGACATGGCATTACTGCTCTGGAATGCCGTGTGCCCAGCCTGTGGTGGGCATTAATGATTGGGTGACTGGGTCTTAAGAGACTGCCCAGCTGTTGTCTGGGAGCAGCCACACTCTCCCACTCCCACCAGAGAATTCGTCCTTCTTCCTGGCCAGCATTTGGTGTTGTCCTAATTCTTCACGTCAATGTTTCCATTTGGTACTTGCAGGAAAAAGTTGAGAAGGACTCACTGAGGCCAGAGGCGCAGCGCTACCTGGAGCGGCTGATCAAGCTTGGCCGGAGAAACGGGCTCCACCTCCCCAAGGAAACTCAGGAAGTGAGTGAGTGGCTCTGTCCCTGGCCCGCCTCCCGCAGTGTCTTTCTAGGATAAGCTCCAGGAAGACGGGTCTGTCCAGAGCCACTCAGGCTGTGCTGCCTGCTGAATGTGGAGGGTCTGACCTCTGAGCCTGAGAGCCTTGGCTGCCTGCTTCTGGTCCAGGGGCCAGGTCTCTATGGTCCCAAATAGGCCACGTGGGCCCCCATCTCCCCTCTCAGGGCCACAAAACAACAGGGATAATGGGTCAGTGCTGATGCAGACTGGACCATGCCATGAGCAAGACCCACGTCTAAGTCCTGGCAACCTGAACCAGCCTCCCGCCACCTGGTGGGGTGACCAGGCTCCAAGGGAACATTCTGAGGACTGCCTCCTGGGACCCTCTGTAGGATTCCCTGCGATAGCGTGTGCAGAGCTTGGAGCAGGGCTGTGGCTGAGGTTCTGAGAGGCAGATCAGGGCAAGCACCCCGTGAGGATGGTTTGCTGCAGCTCCCAGGAACAGGGTGTGCACATCAGGGACTCTGAGCACTTCTAGGTTGTGAGCAGGCAGGGAGGGGCGCGAGGCCAAAGCCTTGATTATGGCGATGGACGGCTAGGCTGGCTCTAGGCATAGGAGCCAGCCCTGGGGTGACCAGTGCAAGCATACAGTGGCCAGGAGGACAAGAGCCACAGAGGTGTGGGCGCAGCACTGGCAGGTTTGCATCTGAAAAGCACGTTTCAGGGCGAGCCACTTGCTGAATGTAGGAACTGGTGCCCCCAAGAGGGACCAGCTCCCCCAGGGTCAGCCAGACCCCAAGATGCCAAAGCATTAGAGTGCAGAGAAACAGATGTGGCTAGTGTAGGCATCAGGCCTGCAGCCCTGCTGGTGACCAGTACTTGACACAGAGGCCATCCCGGCCAGGTGGGAGTCCCTGCCAATGGCTGAGGAAAGTGGAACTGGGAGGTGTGTTTTTGGGTGAATCCAGTGTTGGTTACAGTGGAACTAGATCCCACCTTGGGACCGAGGGACTCCCAGATCCCAAGAGCAGAGCCCACCTCAGGCAGCTACAGATTCTCACCTCAGCCAGGAGACTCAGTGATCAGGAGACGCCTCGGGTTGCTGAAAACCAGAGTGTGTTGGGAAGAGTGAGAGCTGTACAGCCCCCCAGAACCAGGTGGGGAGGGTGGAGCTCAGGCAGCTACACACCCTCTCGGCAGTGGGTTCCTCCTGGACAGTGGCCCTAGTGAGCAGGGGATTCGGTACCTCCCCATACACCAGGCACGTCCCGTGTCCCACCTCGTCCATAGAGCCTTGTTGGCACACCTGGTTGGTGTGCGAGAGGCCCCTGAGAGCAGGAAGCACCCTCAGGACTGGAAGAGGCCGTGGGGTCAGTTCCTTGTGAATCAGCTCACACTTGAGTGGGGTTGGCTTTTGCCTGTTTCTTGAAAACCACGTTAGTCAGGTAGAGGGTGCAGACCTAGGTTCGTCGGATGCCCAGAAGCTTAGGCTGTGGTCTCTGACGGATGGTAACTCCTACTTGGAGGGTCTGGAAAGCTCTGGGCTAGACCCCGAGCAGAAGAGGGCGCAGTCTGGAGCTTTCCAGGGTGCAGCCCTGCAGGTGCAGGGTTATGTGGAGCTTCACTCTGGATGTCTACACCTTCCTACGGGGATTTTTCCTTTTTTCTAGTTGTTTTTCTTTTTTTTTTTTTTTTTGGTACTGAGGATTTGGTACCAAGGTCACTTTACCACTGAGCCACATTCCTAACCCTTTTTATTTTTTGAGATGGGTCTTGCTAAGTTGCAAAGTCTGTCCTCAAGCTTGCCACCCTCCTGCCTCGCCTCCCAAGTCACTCTGTCAGTTGTCACTGTTCCTGCCTGGGTCTTGGAGGAGAGCCTCCGTCCCAGGCAGGCCCTTGATAGGAGCGAGCAGGGGCCTCTGCCCCGCTCTGGGTGCGTGTGCCCGTGTGGTCCCTCCCTCCTCCACTGCTGTTATCTCTCCCTGCAGAAAATCAAGAGCATCAAGAAGAAGCTGAGCCTCCTGTGCATCGACTTCAACAAGAACCTGAATGAGGACACCACCTTCCTGCCTTTCACGCGCGAGGAGCTAGGTGCGGCATACCTGTGCGGGCTGCTCCTCGGGGCTGCTGCAGTTGGGGTGGCGGGAGGTGGAGGCGCTGTGCCTGGCGCTCTGGATGGTGGGCGTCCTCACTTGGCATGCTCATGGGCATTCTGGAAGCCCAGGCTCCAGGTCCTCCTCAGGAGGCCGCTAACCCTGGCTTGGCTGTGACTCTGTGGGGGCAGGAGAGGCTGGCCACTAGGTGTTCCTGCCTCCTCGGGGGTGGTTTTTTTGTTTATTTTTTTTCCCCGATATTTTTTTAGCCGTAGATGGACGCAATTCTGTATTTTATTTACTTATTATTTGTGGTGCTGGGGCCTCACACGTGCTAGACAAGCGTCCCCCACTGCGCCGCAGCCCAGTCCCCTGGTGGTGGTTTAGTCTTCCTGAAAGGTGGGCCGTGGAAGCCATTGTTCCCAGGCCTGACTGCGTGTGGAGTCCTGGAGGCCTGGTTCCCCCTTCTTCTCGCCTCTCCTTCCCCAAACAACTGACTGTGGACATGCCAGACCTGCAGAATGATCTCGAGGACACACGGGGGGGCCCTGCGGGCACTTTTCACGTCTGGGGTCTGCTCTGCCCATCTCTTGAGGTTCTGCGTGTGTGTGATCTGAGCTGCAGCAGGAACGAGCTGCACGCGCCCCCAGGGCCCTCCCTGAGACCCACCCTTTCTGGCAGGAGGGTCCCTCGGCCTTTCATTCCTGTCTTGAAAGCCGGGCCTGTTTTGTGGCATTTGTCTTTCTGTCCCTGAGGACTCTGCTGGGGTTCTAACAAGGCTGGTGTTCCCCATTCCATGTGACGGTGTCATCTAAGGGATGTTGTCACGTGGGTGGCTCCTCTGAAGAGGCTGGCCAGGAAAACCCACAAGATCCAGGCACAGCTTCCACTGAGTGCCCCGGGACAGTCGGCTGAGCCCAGCCACCCTCCTTGCTTGGTCTGTGTGTCACTGGCAGCGAGACCCACCCTTTGGCTCCAGGCTCCTGGGAGAGCTGAGGCCCCCGATGGCTCTAGAGCACCTATTCCCCAGCTCTGAAAGCCGCGGCATCTGCCACCACATGCTGTTTTGCTGCCCTGCTACCCGCCACAGGGCCTCTGGAGTCTGCACAGGTGCAGAGCTTCCTGTCTGACTCGGCGGGTCCCAGCCCTGCTTCCTTCTGTGCGTGTGCCGTGCTGGGGGTGGGACGCGGATCTCGAGTGCTCAGCGGGTGCTGACCACTCAGCCTGCAGTCCCCTGGTGGGGTTCCTTGGTGCCCATGTGTGCCCCTGGGTGTGCCAGGCTTCCAAGCACTTGCCCACCTTCTGGCTCATCCTGCACCTTCCCTGTCCCGGCACCCGCATTGGCCACCTCTCCAAGGAGTCCGGGCTCCTCTGGTGGAGGAAGAAGTTTAGGGACAGGACATGGGTGCCAGGTGACTCGTTGCACCCAGGGCTCCTCTCCAGGCTCCCTACACAGAGCCAGGAGGGCGTGTGGGCGTCCTGGCTTTGGTGGCTCGAATTGCCACCTGCTGACTCTGCAGTGGGGAGGGCAGGACGTGCAGCAGGAAGGGTGCTGCTTGCTTTGGTCTTTGGGGCTGACGTGTGGACCACCCTCCTTGTGGTGCTGGGTGGCAGCAGCACCTGTAGCTCCTGGTGGGCCCGGAATGGCCTGGGGACAGGAAGCACTCCAGGGCGTGGATAGGCCAAGTGTGACCCCATTGGAGTGGGGAGATGTCCGTATACACTCAGCATGCATGTGTGTCTCACACGTGCTCTGTGTCTACTCAGAAGGTCCCCGAGTACATGGTGACCCCTCAGTTCCAGTCATTCAGGTCCACAGCCGGCCCTTTTCCTTGTTCTGACTCTTTTGCCGGCGGCGAGAAGTCGGTCCCCTTCACAGTGGCGGTGATTGTGGTGGGGGAAGATGCGCACGGCCCCAGCAGCCCCAGGGCAGTGTGTGGCACCCAGGGGGTCGGTTCTGAGGGCTGTGTCACTGCTGCTGGGCCCCTGAACCCCAGTCGGGGCTCCTGGTGAGTGAGGATCTGTTAGGCCAGCACAGAACCCAGCAGGACTGAGGCCCGGCTAGCCCGTCATGTCTCCACCCCAACCTGGAAACTCTCAGGACCCTTCCCACATGCCGAGGCGGCCTCCCAGGTGGCCCTGGGAAGCTGTCCTGGTCATGACACAGCCTGCCCGTGCCTGGCTCTGAGCTTGAGCACGCAGCCTGCAGCCTGGGTGTCCCCCAGCTGAGGGCTCCAGTGGGAAGGCATGGCTCTGTTGGCACTCGGGCGACCGGATGGGTCTTTGGCTGGTGGTGCCACTAACAGGAGACCCCCACGAGGGACAGTTCCACAGGAGTGGCAGTGTGCTCACGAGAGGCCCATTCTGGGGGACAGGTGGGGACGTGGCCAGGCACAGGTGTTTGCCTCCTAGCTTTCTGTTGGTTCTTTGCTGCTCCCTATTTTCCTTCTTAGCATTTGAGGTCCCCTGGCGTCTCCTGTGCATGGGTCTGACTAGGACTCCACCACCCCCGTCGTGCCACACGAGCAGCCAGGGCAAGGCTCCCTGCGTGCCCACCCCACGTTCAGCTCTTCTGGCCACGAGGGTTTCCTAACGAGAAGGCTGTGGGTTGCCCAGGTGCAGAGTCCTGCTGAGGGCACGGAAGGGTGCTGTCCTGAATGACCACTCCCTGCTGGCTCTTGTCCCAGCCTTTGCACAAGGGAAGCCCATGCCTTCCCTGCGCTCCCTGGGCCCGCTGTGACCGTGCCATTCACTTAATAGCCTCTGGTTCTGTCCCCACAGGAGGACTCCCTGAGGACTTTCTGAACTCGTTGGAGAAGACTGTGGATGATAAGTTGAAAGTCACCCTCAAGTACCCCCACTACTTCCCACTCCTGAAGAAGTGCCACGTACCCGAGACCAGGAGGAAGGTGGAGGAGGCCTTCAACTGCCGCTGCAAGGAGGTGAGTGGCCTCCCTCGGCCTCCGCGGCTGGCCCAGATGCCATCCACTCGGGTGAGCTGCCTCCATGGCTTTGTCCCCAGGTCCGTCTGACCTCTGCCTGCGTGGCTTTAGTGACCCACGGAGGCCTCCCTGTGGGGCTCGGTCTGCCCCCAGGAGGTGTCTGTCAGGTCCAGCTCTTCCCTGGGCACAGTGGTCCTGGATGCCCTTTCCCAGGCTCTCGTCCAGGGCTACCCCAGGCATGGCTCTCCAGCTGTCCCTCACTTGCTGCAGCCTGGGGTCCCTCTCACGTGGTGTAGCTGTCGCAGACCTGCTGGGCACAGCCTGTGTGCTGTGGCCAGGTGTTCAGGTTGTGCACTCCCCATACACAGTCCTGGGTTTCCACACCCGTTGGATGGCCAGGTGGCCTCTGGTGCATGTCCTCATTTAGCATCTCTTGCAGGGGGCAATGGGGCCGGCCCCCTTGGATGCCCCAGTGCCACCACATTGGTGCCTGTGTGACTGGGAGGGCTGGTGGCAGGAGGCCCCCCAGCAGAAGCAGGTTCTAACCTGAGGATCTGCTGCCCTGGGCGGAGGCAGACCACACGGGGCTCCAGGGACTCCCCACGACAGTGAGAGGTGGGGCTGCACCTCCTCTAGAGCAGGCTCTGGCCAGGGCACCACGGCCTGGTGTGGCCCTGGAGAGTCCTCGCCCCGAGTCCCATCCTGACCCCCCAGGCTTTAGGTCAATGGCAGAGTACAGGGTGAGCTGAGACCGAGATTGGAGTGGGACTCTGTGTCTGGCAACGTGGAGGTGGGCACTGCTGGACGTCCCCTGGGTCCTCTCATCTGAGTTGGCCACACAATCCCCGGCTTTAACCGGGCTCCGTGGCCGTGGTACTCAGGGTGCGTCCTGTTCGAGCGGCCCCTGCTGCTCCTCAGGGAAGCGGGAGGCAGTGGGTCTTACTGTGGGTGTCCACCAGTCCCTGTGGTCGGCTGGCTATGTGACCTGCCAGGTCAGTCTGCTGTGCCAGTGTGGTGGCGGTGGATAGAGCCTGGGATGGCCATAGCCTAGAGGGTGTGGTATCCCCAAGCACAGCAGTGCCACTCCTGGGGCCATCCCTGCCCCGGGCATTGCTTCCGCTCGTGGCATGGGACCCCTTCCAGACCTGCTGGGCACAGCCTGTGTGCTGTGGCCAGGTGTTCAGGTTGTGCACTCCCCATCCACAGTCCTGGGTTTCCATACCCCTTGGATGGCCAGGTGGCCTCTGGGTACATGTCCTCATTCAGCATCTTTTGCAGGGGGCAATGGGGCCGGGTCTAATTCTGGAAAGAGCTCAAGGCACAGGCACCTGAGGCGGGCAGCCTAGTGCCGAGCAGCCCGGACTGTCAGACGCAGGACAGCAAGGGCTCAGGGGGGCACCCCTGACTCACGGGCTGCCGTGTGATTGCAGGAGAACTGTGCCATCCTCAAGGAGCTGGTGGCCCTGCGGGCACAGAAGTCCAGCCTGCTGGGGTTCCGCACACACGCCGACTACGTCCTGGAGATGAACATGGCCAAGACCAGCCAGGCCGTGGCCACCTTCCTAGGTAACCTGTCCCCACCTGCACTGGTCCTGGGCTTCCCCCGGGAAGACCACGCGGCGGCCCAGGTGTGGATCGATCCTGCGGCTATTCTCTGGCTTGGGCTGCTGCCCACGAGCTGGGTCTTGCTCCGTCCACGCACCGTGACCCTCACCTGTCAGCCTTCATCAGCCTGCAGGGGCTCAGGGGGCATCACGGTCGATTGTCCAGGCTCTGAAGTGAGGCCTCTGCCTGGCGCCTCCTGGGGCCTGGGGCGGGGAGCCCTGCCTTGGCCTCCTCCTGTGGAGTAGAGGATGGCGGACACCCGCCTGCACGAGCTGGGGGCGTGCCATGGTGCCAGCCTGGCATCGCCGGTGTCCTCGCTCTTGAGCTTGCGTCCTCGTCTGGGGGGGCTGGCAGGACCGGGCCAGCGTGCTGGACCCAGCATGACGGAACCTGCCTCCCCAGACGAGCTGGCCCAGAAGCTGAAGCCCCTCGGGGAGCAGGAGCGCGCTGTCATCCTGGAGCTGAAGAAGGCCGAGTGTGCGAGGCGGGGCCTGGCGTTCGACGGGCGCATCCACGCCTGGGACATGCGCTACTACATGAACCAGGTGGAGGAGACGCGCTTCCGCGTGGACCAGAACCTGCTCAAGGAGTACTTCCCCATGCAGGTCGTCACCCGGGGGCTGCTGGGCATCTACCAGGAGCTCCTGGGGCTCACCTTCCACCTGGAGGAGGGCGCCACCGTGTGGCACGAGGACGTGCGGCTGTACTCGGTGCGGGACGCAGCCTCCGGGGAGGTGATTGGCAAGTTCTACCTGGACCTCTACCCCAGGTGGGCATGGCCGGGCCTGGGGAGGGAGGAGCCTTCTGGGGAGGAGCACTAGGGCCTGCCTGGTGACACCTGATTGTCACCATCGTTTCATCTGCTCCCCAACACGGCTGCTGGTGCCTGGGCTACTCTGCACATAGGGAGGGCCCTGTGGCCTGGCCTCGGGCTTCACGCTGGGAGGCCCTGCCCAGGGAGTGGGGCTGCGGGTTCCTGAGGGGTCCTGAGGGGTCCTGAGGGGTCCTGAGGTCTGTGATCTGACGGGCTGCAGGAGCTGGAGTTGGGTGGCAGAATGGGACAGCCTGGCATCTTGTTCCCTGGGCCTTACCCTGCCTCCTTGCCCAGGGAAGGAAAGTACGGGCACGCGGCCTGCTTCGGCCTGCAGCCAGGCTGCCTGCGGCAGGACGGGAGCCGCCAGATCGCCATTGCGGCCATGGTGGCCAACTTCACCAAGCCCACCCCGGACGCCCCGTCCCTGCTGCAGCACGACGAGGTGGAGACCTACTTCCACGAGTTTGGGCACGTGATGCACCAGCTCTGCTCACAGGTGGGTGTGGCTTGGGGGTCTGCCGCCCTTGGGGCTCTGCACCAGACATCACCATGGAGATGGCGGCCCCACCGTGACTGTGGCCTGGGGCTGCTGTCACAAGGTGCCGCCAAGCCGATGGCTCAGTCACGGGTGTGATTTCCTGGCGGTCCCGAGACAACCCCGCCGTCGCATGGGGTGGCTGCCTCCTCTGGGGGCCTTGGCTGGTGAGGGCGTCTTTCCCCTGTGCCCTGAAACCACCCCCTTGCCGGCCAGTCCTGATCTCTCACAAGTCGGGATGGACGAGTCCCGCCTGCTGCCCTCTTGGAAGTCCCCGGCCCCGGCACATCACATTCTTTGGTTTGAGGGCTTAGCACCTGCACGGTGGCTCTTGAGAGGACACAGTCCAGCCCCAGGCCTCGCGGAGCTGCCAACGTGCTGGGAGAGGTGCAGAGGTCGCCTCCTGCTGCTCCTGCCAGGGACCCCAGGAAAGCCAGGGGACCCAGTGGGGCCTTGGAAGTGGGCTCAGAGCACCACCCCAGATGGAAACGCTGCGCCCAGGGGACCAAGGTGTGGCAGGCTGCAGCCTGTGTCCTGTGGCAGCCTGGAGCCTGCCCCTGGACGAGCTCTGCTGCCTCTCGCTGTCCCACTGCGCTTCTCCCCCCACCAGGAACATCCTGAGAAGGCAGGCAGGAGCCCTGGGGACCAGGCGTGTGTCGACTTTAACACATCCAAGTTGTCCAGCCTCCTGTGCCCCAAAAAGAAGCCCATCCCGAAGTAGTCACCTCAGGACTGAGATGAGCCAGGGGCATGTCCCACGGAGCCACACCCCAACCCTTTCTGTCTTGAGACAGGGCCTTGCTGAGTTGCTGAGGCTGCCCTTGAACTTGCCATCCTGCCCCGGCCTTGCAGGTCGCTGGGACGACAGCTGTGTGCCACTGCGCTGGCATCTCCCCAGCCCTTTGTACCCACACATCCACTTCCTGTCTCGGCACTGCCCTGTTTGACGTTTCCTGTCAGTGGAGTGGCGGTGATGTTGTGTCTGGTCCCCAGTGAGCACAGTCCACACCACCGCCTTGTCCCCCGCTCCTGCTTGTGGCTGAGTTCCAACTGTGCAATTCGCTCCTTGGTGGCCTGAGGAGCTCGTGTCTTTAACCTGGACGAGGCTCACTCCGTAGTCTTTATCTAGCTGGGCTTTTGTCACTCTGTGACCTGCCTTGCCCTCTCTAGGGGTCAGCTCCGCGGACAGGACAGAGGAGCACAGGTGGCTGCCATCTTCAGTAGCCCAGGAACGTCCCCGTCCCCGTCATCTTCAGGCTTCACAGGCTGTGGGGAGGGCTGTGCCCAGCACGTCTCCTGCGGGCCCACCTGTGCTCAGGAGGGCGGCCTGCACGGCTGTGCCCAGGTGCGGCCAGGTCGGGTGTCTGGAGCAGGGCGTGGAGCTGAGGCCTCCTGTGCCCCACAGGCTGAGTTCGCCATGTTCAGCGGGACCCACGTGGAGCGGGACTTCGTGGAGGCCCCGTCCCAGATGCTGGAGAACTGGGTGTGGGAGAAGGAGCCCCTGCTGCGCATGTCCCAGCACTACCGCACGGGCAGCGCCGTGCCCCAGGAGCTGCTGGACAAGCTCATCAAGTCCCGGCAGGCCAACACAGGTGCACTCCTGGGGACAGGGGCTCTGCCCTCGGCCTGTGGCCCCGGTGTGTCCTGCCAGGGCCTGGACCTCTGAGGCCACCCACGTCAGCCTCCTGTCCGCCTCCGCCCGCTAGGCCTCTTCAACCTGCGCCAGATCGTCCTCGCCAAGGTGGACCAGGCCCTGCACACGCAGACAGACGCAGACCCCGCCAAGGAGTATGCCCGGCTCTGCCAGGAGATCTTGGGGGTCCCGGCCACACCAGGTAGCCGCTTGCCATCCCAGCCCATCCTGGACAGGGGCCACAGCCGGGGGAGAGGCGGCCCTGCGCCGGGTGCCCCCAGCTGCTGTGTCTGGCCCAGTCCCGCCGGCCCTCTCCACTGCCGGGTGACCCTACTGCATCGGGCTCTCGCTCCTCCAGCTCCCCAGCCCCTCCTTGGCTCCCAGCCAGGCGTCACTCAGTGTCCTGCCAGCACCTGCTGCTGGAGGGCTTCCCTGACCAGGGTTTCCACAGTGGCCGCCCAGAGGGACACAGTGATGTCAGGACATGCAGGGTCATGGCTGGGGAGGCGGCTCCCCTGGGCAGCCCAGGACACCCCGCCCCGTGGCGTGGTCTGGCTCCACACTTCCATGGTGTGGGGGGAGCGGCGGGTGCCCCTCCTGCCCTCTCCTTCCTCCTTGCTGCGTCTCTGTGTGCCAGACCTCGCTGGGGGCTCTCCGCCGCACCACGAGGGCCACTCGCCTTCTACCTGGTGGGTGGGAGTCGCCGTGGGGGGGCAAACCACCGCCGACTAGGGGCGGTGTCGGGGAGACTGGCTCTCAGGCCCAGGTTCTCCTGGGCCTTTGCTTCAGAGAAACAAACGAGGGAACTAGGGTCTTCTTGATCCTGAAGCATGGCAGACCGCAGAGTCTAAGACAGAAAACGAGGGCACAGCGCGTGGTGTGCATCCTTGGGCTGTGTGCACACGCTCGTGCACACAAGGACGACGCTGCTTCAACCTGCAGCATTGGTTGTTGTCGTTTTAGCTGTTGGGGACACAGCACCTTTATTTTATTTGTATGTGGTGCTGAGGATGGGACCCAGGGCCCCGCACGTGCTAGGTGAGCGCCCTACCACTGAGCCCCAGCCCAGCCCCTCAACATGCAGCGTTTTATGGATTAATATTTCGTAAGCACTTAAGAGGTTTTTCACACGAGGGGTTTTCAGCTGGGGTGGACGGCAGGCCTCACACGTGCTGGGCGAGCACTCTACCGCTGAGCCCCAGCCCAGCCCAGCCCTTATTTTTAATGAGACAGGGTCTCGGTTCCTGAGGCTGTCCTTGAACCTACAGTCCAACGCCCCAGCCACCCGAGCCTCTGTGATTACAGGCTGTGCCCCTGCTCCCAGCCCAGCCCTTATTTTTGTTTTGAGCCAGGGCCTGGCTAAGTTGCCCACTGGCCTGGAACCCGCGTCCCTCCTGCCGTGACCTCCTGGGTTACTGGGATGATGGGTGTGGCCAACCAGGGGGTGTGCCTGGAGCCAGCAGCCCAAGCCCCTCGTTGGGGTGCCCATGTGACACCCAAGCATGCCCACCCTGCCTGCAGAGCAGCACCTTCCCTCTGGCCATGTGCCCACCTCCTGCCTGGCCAGGCTCTGGGACAGCTGCTGGCACCTCCCTCCCTGGGAGCCCAGGAGGCTACACCTGAGCCTCACTGTTCTGTGCAGGGACCAACATGCCTGCTACCTTCGGCCACCTGGCGGGGGGCTACGACGCCCAGTACTATGGCTACCTGTGGAGTGAGGTGTACTCCATGGACATGTTCCACACGCGCTTCAAGCAGGAGGGTGTCCTGAACCGCAAGGTGAGGGCAGCGAGCACGGGTCAGGGGTCTCCAGGGAAAGGTCTCAGCCTGCATCAGCCCAGAGTTCTGTGATGGTCCCTGGTCCAGGACCAGGAACGGCACACCCTGGGCCTCAGGCCCACTGCCAGGTGGCAGAGGGGCAGGTGGAGGCCAGGCCTCTAGGGTGTGGTGCTGAGTCCTCGGCCCTGTGTTCCCGGACAGGGCCCCTGCTGAACCCCAGCAGCCTGTCCAGCCTTGCTCAGCCTTAGCCCAGGCCCAGCCCTTCCTGAGCCTCCACCAGGGACTTCCCACCAGGCGTCCGCACTGACGCGGGCCCTGGGCATGGGGTCGCACGCGTGCTCCCAGCCACCCGCCCACCTCCCGCCCTCTGCGCCCAGCCCAGCTTGCTCTGCCCTGGCAGGTTGGCATGGACTACAGAAGCACCATCCTGAGGCCCGGTGGCTCCGAGGACGCCAGTGCCATGCTGAAGCTCTTCCTGGGCCGCGACCCCAGGCAGGACGCCTTCCTCCTGAGCAAGGGACTGCAGGTGGAGGGCAGTGAGCCGCCCTCCTGCTGACGCTGCCCACGGGATCCACGTCCAGCCCACGTTCCTGCCGCCCTGTGCCTTAGCCCCAGTCTGGGGTGGGCGGCCACCAGCACGGTGCTTTTTGAGGGTGGGCACACAGGGGGCAGTCTCTCCCTTGTCCTTGTCACGTCCAGGTCTCGGATGTCCTGTTGTGGCCCCTTCTGGGCTGGAGCTGGTGTGCGAGCTGGCGCTCGAGTGCCCTCCCCGGCGAGGGCCTCGTCCTGTTGCACTAGGGTGTCCCTCTGAGGGCCGCCTTCGGTCTACGAGGTGGTTCTGAGATGCAGCCATTAAACATGTCAAACAAAAGGGGCTCCCGGCTGGTCATTGCTCTCCCTCCCGTCGTGGAGTAGCTGCAGGTGGCCATTACGCTTGGTCACACGAGATGTCTCTGTGACCCCTAACGTCCCACTCGGTCCTCGGGATCTGGCCGGCCTGTGGCTCCAGGCAGTGGTGTGCTTGGGCTCCGGGCTCTGGCATGCCTGGGTCCCTGGGGACAAGCTCACACTGGGCACCTGGGAAGGGCCCTCGGCTCTATCTGGCCAAACCAAGGTCCTGGGGTCGCCCGCTAAGATCTCTCTACTCCTGCGGGTATCCCCCTCTCCCCTCCACATTCAGCCCTGGCCTCACCTGAGCCCAGGACCCTGTGTGCACTCGTGGCCTGGTGGAGATGGGACCTCCTGGGACATGCAGCCTGCCTGGTCAGCGGCTCCAGCCTCGTGCCCACAGATAGTGCTTTCTCCCGCGCACCCACCAGGAGACTTTGCTGTGACCTTGTGACCAGACCTGTGCAGGGTTGGTGGACTCACTCTGGTTCAGCGTGGCTGCGGGAAGCAGCTGTGGTCTTCCTTTCCAAGGCCACTGGGTGTGGGCCAGACGTCCACCCCAGTCCTCACTTCCTTGGGGAGGGGTTCTGGGGCTGTGCCCCCGTCTGTTCTCACCAAGCCTGGGGCACTGCCACGCACCTGGTACATGCCAGGGGTTCTAGGAGGCAGGGACTGCAATACTGGCCTGGTCCAGCATGTATCAGGACCTCTCCTGGTTGCCCTCAAGAGGGCTTCGGGAGGCATCTGGGTGGGAGCATGGCAGATGGCCTCTCCTGGACAGCCCAAAAGAAATACGGTGTGAGTCACATGCCACTTAAAAATCTCTGGTAGGCAGCCAGGCACGGTGGCACACACCTGCAGTCAGCAACCAGGAGGCTGAGGCAGGAGGATGGCGGGTTCAAGGCCAGCCTTAGTGAGACCTGTCTCAACAGAGCGCTGCGGAAGTGACTCGGGTAGAGCCTCTGGGCTCCATCCCTAGTGCAAAAAAGCCATCTAGTGGCCACAGTAAAAGGAAACTCATAATTCACCCACCCACCAACCCTGGAAGGCCAGGAGCAGTGACCGTTTTGGCCAGGACAGTGGAAACTGCCACAGTGAACACCAGTCCCCATGTGGTCTCCCGCACGATGCAGGTGGCAGTGACGAGCAGGGAGCCGAGGGAACCATGAGGAAGGTGGGCGGTGCGGCCGAGAGCCCTGGGGTGGGCCTGGGCTGGGGGGTCTGTGCTTCACAAAGACCCCAAGACGCAGCTGTGAGCCGAGGAGCAGAGAGCCGCAGGCCAGCTCGTGACCCAGCGCCTGCCCACTCTGTGACCTCTACGTGGCCACTTGCTGTGGACAACAGTGACCTTTGCTCTGGCTTTTCCTTGTCCATCGAAGGATAGCTGGTTACTGTTTCTCATTCTGAAGTGACCTGGAAGTCGTCACGCTCTCAGGGCAGAGATGCTGCTGCCCGGGGACACAGTGGTAATGTGCCAGGGCGCGCGGCGTCATGGCTCATCCTGGGGTGGTCAGCAGAGTGACGGATACTCCAGGAGGTCGGTGAGAGGCCACTGGAGACCGCCACAGCTGGCCCATCTAGGAGCGGCCATTCCGCCTGGCGGACAGCACAGCCAGCACGGCACCACTGTGCCGGGTGGGGCTTGTGAGGATACAGGCCTGTCGGGGAGGGATGTGGCAGAATGAGATGAGTGGAGTGTGCCTGTCACAGCCCAGTGTGGCGGGACGCGTCGTCCCATAGGGCAGCCGGCCGGCGTGGGCACAGAACATGACGGGATGCTGGCCGTCCCTGCTCCTCTTGCTCTGAGCTCTGGTGGCACTGCGGGCCTCACCCTGCCTCCCGCCCACCCATGTGCAGTGCTAGAGAGGCCACCAGAGCGTGCAGCCTGGCCCTGGGACGCCCTTTGACCCTGGCCACTTGTGCTTCTGGACGGCAGGAGGGGCCTCTGTCCCCCCAACGCTGCTCCTGCTTCCAGCGCCCTCCGTCCCCCCGCTGGCCCCTGCCCCATGCCCATGTCAAGCAAGCGCAAGTGGGAAGGTGCTGTGGACCGCGGTGCTGGAGGCCTGGCCCCGGGCGGGGGACGCCGAGGCACTGCAGATCCCCAGTGACGGGGGCGCTGTCCTGGGAAGGGAGCTCAGGGCTCTCGGAGCCCGGGTGGTTCTGTGAGAGCCGGTGGATTTAAGAAGGGCGAGCCTGGTGGGCAAGCACCCGGGCTCAGTCCCCGTGAGGGTGCCTCTGAAGCCTCAGGCACCTGGGTTCGATCCTCAGCACCATATAAAACTAAATAAATAAACAAAATAAGGGTATTGTGTCTTACCGAAAAATGAATATTTTTTAAAAAAGAAATAAAGAAAAAGCTTCCTATAGAGATCATTTCTGCAAAAAAATATATTTTGAAAATAATTTTGTACTACAAAACTCAAAGTTTAACTTTTTCTAAAATGAACTTTAAAAAAACACTGTGACTATGATAAATATTCAGTGCCTATCACTTTGTAATAAAACAGGTACAAGCATCCAAGCACACTACACAACAACATTCTGCATTTAATCCAAGGGGGAATCCTGTCCCCTCTTGTGATTTTTTTCCATATAGTAATTTGTTATTAAATCTATCTCAAGGTGCCATTTGTGAGACCCCCCCAAAACCAAACCATTAATCAGAATTAATGTCAAGAGAAAGATAAAAGCACACAGCCATCCTTGGGTGACAGTAGCCTGTTATACAAATCAGAAAGCTGTAAAAACCATAGACACTGTAATTTTGTAAAGACTGGCAGGGGGAAAAAAAAAGAAAAAGAAAAAGAAAATAATTTTGTAGCATATTTCTAGTCCCTTTTTTCAAATGAACCAATGATACTTTCTTTGGTCTCCAAGGTAGCATTTCAGAAAAGAGACAAAACAGCTGTTACGTTTCCAGAACTAACCCGACTGTCTTAAGAGGCTGACTTCTGGAAGGAGGTAGGAGCCATGACTTCTCAGAGGCATATGCCACCTATCATTTGGTTTACTTGACAATGTCAGCATTTTAAAATGACATCACCATGATCATTCGACTGCACAGACAGGTAACGTGCCACGGGTCATTTCTACCACGCAAAGTAGAAGGGCTTTTCTGTGGTTTGTCTTTGAATGTTAAAACTGTAGCAGGTTGAATGTAGGCACAAGTGCACAAATTAACATGCGTCGGTTTGGGAATCCGGGGTTCACACTCTCATGAGCTTCCTTCACGGCCCCCGCCCCTGCCCCGCCTTCTTGCAGCCAGGGTTAGTGCTGACGCTGTTGGGGCCACGCCGAGCAACTCATTTTCCTCCCCATGAAGACCTACTGGGTGGCTGCGATTCATGACGCACAGCACGTGTGCTGTGGCTTGGCTCTTAGTCAAGCTTCCACGGTGTCCAGTGTCCTCGGGGCCGGGGTGAGTGCTGCTTCGTTTTGTTTTTTTGATTCTTTCGGGCTAGGCTTTTCCCAGCAGCATGGCCATTGCAGGCAGTGGACAGCAGACCCCCGCAGCGAGCTAGCCCCATCACACAGTAGGACCTTTCCTGGAGGGGCCACTTGTCATTACCTGAGTCATTTGTACTGAAGGGTGACGGCCATTATTTATGTGGATGAGGAATGAGGACATAGGATGGTGTTTTTAGGTTTGTATTTGATGTCTTTTTTCTCTCTTTTTGCTTTGCCCTTCTTGAGGAAATGTCTAAAAAATAATTTTAAAATGCTCAGCGTACTAGAGTTAGCCCACAGAGCCTCTGTATTTATTGATACTCCCAACGGCTCACGCTCCTGCAGGAGCAATATAGCAAACACTGGGGGTGCTTGAGTGGTCCATTTAGCCCACTCCCCTCAAAAGCCATCAGCTCCTTCTCATGAATTTGTTGCTCAGTTGGTTATGAAGGGCAGAACGTGAGTTTTACAGCTAGTTGGATCAGAACCTAAGATTATAATCAACCCATTTTCTGCTCAACAGAAGGATTGGATTTTCCAAACTTCTAATACTTGGAAAATAGCTTTTGCTAATTTTCCTGGTCAGATAGAAAGTCAATATCCTCGTGCTAAAATGACTCAATTTGCCTTAGTAACTGCATTTATTTTTCCAAAATCGTGCCTGCACAACCAATAGATGGCGCCCTAACCGTGCTCACTGGTGGCTCGACTCGGGGAAAGCAGGTTTTACAGTCACGCTCACACAGAGGTGACACAGACTGTACACTTCTGCCCGGCGAGCAGAACTCAAGCTCTGGTTTGTGCTTTAAGTCATTTTGCAATGAGCTAATTAATATTTATTAATTAGTTACAAAAAATATTGAAACTTCAATTATTTGGTATACACCATCACAAGAGTTATTCAATTTGTTTCATACCTTGCAAAAGACGCCACAGATGTGCCAATAGCCATGTTTTATAGGCCACATACCGGCCCACACTGATCTTCCAGGGCCTCTAACATCAGGTAATGATAAGACTGATAAATCGGTTGCTGTTTGTCAGCAAATGTCTTTGTATGACTGTGCACAAGCTTTGCATTTCTTACATCATCAAAATGCTTCCAGTTTACATAAAAAATTAATGTTACTAGAGAGCAAGCTCGTCAACTTGTACGTCACTGCCCACAGTGTGTTAGACACTTTCCACCTTTACCATCTGGGTAAATCCCCCTGGATTAAAGCCAAATCAATGATGGCAGATGTTCGTAACTCACATTCCTCAGTCTGGTAAACAATGTTAATGTGCATGCAATTGTAGATACTTACTCTAGATCTACCTTTGCCACAGCCCGTGCAAAAGAAATGCTCAACGCGTCATCTTTCACTGCGTAGCTGCCTTTACAGTCTTAGGATGTCCTTGACAGATTAAAACTGGTAACGCACCGGCTTATGCAAGCTCTTCTTTTCAACAATTTTGCCAAGAGTTTTGTATCGACCATAAACAGGGATTCCTCACAACCCCCAAGGTCAAGCCACTGTGGAACGAGCTCATTTATCCATTAAGCTACAATTACAAAAACTAAAAAGGGGGAGATAGGACTAGGACTCCCCAAAACAACCTCAATCATGCTCTGTTCATTCTGAATTTTCTAAACTGTGACTCAGAGAATCACACCGCAGCCAAGCGACACGTGGCTTCCACAGCAACAGGCCCTTTAGGCCGGGTTTGGTGGAAGGACTTACCGACTGGCCAATGGAGAGGACCAGGTCCAGTTGTCATGTGGGGAGAGGTCATGCGCGTATTTTCCCAGAAGATGCTTCTTGTCCTATTTGGGAACCTGAATGCGCCATCAGGCATGGAGGACCTAGAACCAAGATTCAAACCGCTGAAGATGGACCCAGAGAACCCTTCCCTCAAAAGGAAGAACTCCCAAAGGAAGAGGGGAAGAAAGATGTCCCCGAGAAACTGAATGAGGACGCTCCCGTCATGGAAGGACCCAGGAGACTGACTCCACGGCAGGGGAGAGTGAGTCCCCAGCGACGATGCTCTCTGCAGTGACCCTCCATTGAGCTGTGGTAAAGGGGAATCGGGGGAACCACTGGACATGGCTCCAGCCCACCCTGAGTGCACCCAGCGGTGTGGACTGGAGAATGCACCCAGGACTTACTAATGACTCAGGTACGCTGGGAGGGTTTGCAGACACCCACCTGACTCGGTCCGTGTGACGGGGTTTAACTATTCTGCCTATAGTGCCCAACTACCTTGGCTGGTCCCACGATAGACATGCTGGCTGTCTAAAAGTGTCATTTGAGGAAAAGACAGGAGTTGGGGACCTAGACCAGCTAATGGCACTGCCCCCAGGGCCTTAAAGCCTTAGATCAGATCAGTTATTAAAACAGGACTTTCTCATAACAACCCAGCCACCTCAGCAGAACGCCCACGAGTACCCACTGTCCCAACTGTTCTGCAGTAGAAGTTGGCACCTTTCCTAAGTGGGCAAACTGTGTAAGTACTTGTCCAATTCGACATAAGGTGTCTAGAACAGTGGGTCCACCTTGGACTGGTCTCCTAAAATCGACAAAAGGCTGTGGTGCAAGGGCACTGCCACGACCCCTGGAGGATTTGTTAGCACCATCCTGACCTTCAGTGAAGGTGGCATTCAGAAAGGTGTCTGGTGCCTACATCTTGCTGACCGACCTTTACCAGAGTTCGTCGGCAGAAACTGGAAGGAAGGTCCTTGCTCTGGCCTACGGGCCTGTGTTCAGTCTCCTTAGGTTTGAATCACTGGACGTGGGAAGTGGGAAGGAGAGGTGACAGACACCTTGTGACATGTGATAAAGGTGATCTGAATGACTCTATCACCAGGTGTATAAGGGGAGGAATGCAGACGCTCCTCAGCCCTCTTTTGTCTCGTTGCCAGCTATTATTTCAGGGCCGTGGTGCGCGGATGCTGGTTCTCAAGTCTTAAACACACACACGCCCAGCGAGCGAGACCAACGTGCTCCTGGACCCGTGACCGTGGGAGCTGTTGCCTTGGTTTCCTTTATGGCTTCCACGGTCACAGTTCCGGTGGCCTTATCTCAAAACATTCAGCATGCAGATTTTCTTAATGCTTTGGCTCGGATTTCTTCCAAGGCTCTTCATAGTCAAATAAATATTGATGAAAGGACCGAGACTAAGCCAGATGCCTTAGAGGCTACTGTCATAAATACTGGTCATGAGCTTTCAGCTTTGAAATTCAAGGAAACACTTCAATGTCACGCGGACTATAAGTCTGTGGGTGTTACTGCTGCCGAATACACGGCTTCCCAACGGGGTTGGGAGAAGGTTGACAACCATTTGTTGGGTATTTGGCAAAATAATAATAACAGCTTGGATCTTTTGGAGTTACATCATCATATTCAAGAAATACAAAAAAGTGAGATTGATTTTTCGGCTCCTACTTCCTTAGCTGATCAAATATTAAAAGAATTAAACGGCTTTAACCCTGAAACATTCCGAAACACTCTGCCTGGTCTATCCTTGTCTTGTTCTCTTTGCTGCTGATTCTCTCTTGTATTGTCATTGTAGGAGGAGATCCTTCAGAACATGGATTCAGGGACTCGAAACAGTGACCCATCACCTGCTTTTACAAAGAAAGAAGGGGGAACATGTGGGAGCCACTCTGAACGATTTGCCCCTTCCATCCTGGAGCAGAGAGGCTCTGACCACCACTGCATCTCCTGGTGACCTGGACATTGCCCCGCCCTGGAAGTTTGAGGACGCATCTTCAGACATAGGTGTGTCGCCCCATGGCCCTTTGGACGAATTACACTCACCTGTCCCTTGTAACCCTGCCCCTTCTGGCCTTTTGTGGATGGAACTTTCTAAGAATAAGGTCCCCCCAATAAAAGCCCACTTATGAACGTGCTCGCTCTCACCAGCCTCCCCTGACTTTCTCCTGCCCTCCCGTATGGGGAGCCGGAGCCCGAGGGCAGAGAAGCCGTCCTGAAGCTTGTTTCAAGGTAAAGTGTGTCCGTGTTTCATTTGGTGTCCCTGGAAATCCACACGAGTGACCTTAAGTACAGCTGCCCACGCGGGTTGGGGGCAGCACCCGCTTCCTCTGTGAGCCGAGTCGCGCTGCGCCCCTGCCGAGCACAGCCTTGGAGCCCAGGGTCCAGGAGAGGACAGGGACACGGAATGCAGAGGTGGGGGCTGCAGGGCCTGCTGCTGCGGCCCCAGGGAGCCCTGCCTTAAGCTGCACCCTGACTCACAGCTTCTTGTTGCATTTAAGCGAAGATCACTGACGTGAACCCCAATACTTCAGGGGTAGTGTTGAAGGACGCACACGTCTCTGGCTCTGTGGCCAGGGGAGCCCCCAGCCAGGGTGAGCATGGCTGAATTTCCAGACGTGTCTTCTCTCTTTCTGCCTCATAGGTGACCCTTCCTGCTCCCCAGGTCCACTGTGGCTCATGGAGGCCAGTACCAACTGGCAATCAGCCTCAGTCCTGAGCCTTAGAGCCAGGTGATGGAGCAAGGACCAGCATCGGGTCCTTCCTCGGTCCTTCATTGGCCTCCTCCTCCTACCCCCCCCTCCCCATTCCTTCCTTCTGTGCTCAGACCTCAGGTCAGAGGCCACTTTTGGCCACTTTGTTCCCACGTACAGCACTGGCCTTCTCATTCTTTGGTCTCGTGGAGAAGCGCCCTGCAGAGACCCCAGGTTTTTGGCTCATCTGGACCCTGGGGGTCCTGCAGGATTGGGATTGCAGGTGGAGACACCATCCCTGTTAATCAGAGTAGAGCCACCCCTCCTCTGTCCTGGTTCAGGAATCCAAGCCATTTATTTCTCTAGTGGAGACGTCACCCAGAGCACTGCCAGGCGAGCCTCCACTTCAAACTGGGAGGCACAATGTGCAACCGTGGTCCTGTGAGTGTGAGGACCCACAGGACCAAGGGAGCATGCAAGACATTTTAAGGGCACAACCAGCTGGAAAATGTCCTCCCTTAAATTAAGATAGTTATCAAAAATCATCCTCCATTCTCAGTGAGGCCCAGCCAGAGATCATGGAAGGAAAGGCAGAAGCTACTGACCCCCTAGAGGCTCTGGGATCAGGGAGCTGTCCCCTAGCCAAAGAGACAGTGTCCTCCCCACAGGCACCCATTTCTCTCTCTCTTTTTTTATTTATTTATTTTTTTGTTTGGAGGGGAGCTTGCTCCTCGATGTTAGGGGATGACCTAACCACAGTTGAGATAAAGGAGATGCCGGATGACTTTCTGCACCAACCTGGCCTGATTATCAACTGGGAGGTAAAACTGGTCTCTGGGGGAATCATGAATCACAGGATCACACCTTAGGAGGCTGATTTCACAAAGAAAAAAGGGCTAACACGCCGCAGGCGTGAGTTTAGCTCAAGACTGCAGCTTCCCTTGGCTTCTGCCAGGTCTCCCGCTCACCAAGGCTCACATTTGAACTATAAATCGTGGGGGCCTGCAAGACGGGCCAGGCTCACACAGAATCGATTTGGGACCATAGAGGGGGGAAGGGTCACTTGTACATCCCAGATGCCTTTTGGACCCAAATGTCTGACCACACTGCTGTCTTAACAAGTTCCTCCCTAAACTACAGGACAGGTAGGGAAGGGAATGGTCAAGTCTTCTTTACCTGGAGCGTCTTTACCTGGAAATTCCAGGGCCCTCTCATTCTTTCAGTATCTAAATTAATCTGAGCCAAAAAGTGAACTCTGATCACGTAATGGCTGTGTCATTTTCTAGAACTCTTGTCTTTAAAATTCTATATATTTTTTTCAGGGCCAAGAACCAAATTCATGCTAGGCAAGGGCTCGGCTACGGCTAAATCCCCAACGCCTAGATTCTATATTTTTGTGCCCATGGTTTCATGATGGAGCCACATTGATCCTGTGTGCCTAGATTAATCTTTTTCTGATCAGTCTTATTTTATCTAACTACAGTTTTTACACTTTGTCTTTGTTCAAAGGCGAATTTTCAAGGTTTAGCTCTCAAGTACATTGGGAAAATGTCCTCTCACAACAAACAGCCACAAGCTCTCTGTCTCCTGTCTGTTTTGTGTACGTGTGTATCATGTGTATCGCGTGTTGTGTCTACATGTATTTGTGTTCATATGTCATGTACATGTATCAAAATTGGCATATAGATAAATGAGCACTCATAAATTAAAATTTAAAAGGAAAATGGATCCAGATATCTTTAAGTTCACATGATTGAAAATGTTCAAATTAAATTAGGTAAACAAATGAGAGCAAATATGTCTTTAAATTACTAACTCATAAGGGCTGGTGTTGTGGCTCAGCAGTAGAGCACTTGCCTAACACGGGTGAGGCCCTGGGTTCAACCCTCAGCTCCACATAAAAATAAATAAATAAATAAAGGTATTGTGTTCATCTACAACTAAAAAAAATTTTTTTTTAAATTGCTAACTTGCAAGTTTTTCTAAGTTGTCAGACAATATTTAATAGAGTGTTGATTTCTATAAAATGTCTAGAATGTAATATCCATTGCTTCTAGGATTTTTTCCAGCAAGGAAGTGATGGCCGATACTGCTAACTACATTTATGATATCTTGGTTTTTACAGTTAAAAATGAATAAGTTAGATTAAACATAAGTCAGATTAATCATAAATAAATTTACAAAGTTAAAGTTCTAACTGCTGAATATAAAATCAGGTACTTTTCACTTCTTAAATTCCATAAGGTAATATATTCAAACATTATGTGTGTTTTCATAAATTGGTAAATGGAAAAATGTTTAAGATTGCTTTGTCTGTGTTTTCACTGAAAACAAGGGTTCTAAGAGTTAAGATACTATCAGTTGTGATTTATATGCAGAGAGTTCAAGAGGTTTCATTTGGGCTTCATTTAAAGTACCATAAAAACAAAGTATTTTATCTTATTAAAGTGGAGTAATTTGTCAAATTTCAGAAATTTTGTTAGAATTGTTTCAGAGTGAGGGCTGGGGTTGTGGCTCAGCAGTAGAGCATTTGCCTAGCACGAGCAAGGCCCTGGGTTCGATCCTCAGCACCACATAAAAACAAATAGATAAAGGTGTTGTGTCCAACTACAACTAAAAAATAAATTAATATTAAAAATGGTTTCAGAGGGCTGGGGATGTGGCTCAAGCGGTAGCGCGCTCGCGTGGCATGCGTGCGGCCCGGGTTCGATCCTCAGCACCACATACCAACAAAGATGTTGTGTCCGCCGAAAACTAAAATAAATGTTAAAATTCTCTCTCTCTCTCTCTCTCTCTCTCTCTTAAAAAAAAAAAAATGGTTTCAGAGTGTGAATTAAGAAAAGGGTTGGGGCTGGGTATGTGGCTCAAGCGGTAACGTGCTGGATCCTCAGCACCACATAAAAATAAAATAAAGATGTTGTGTCCACCGAAAACTAAAAAATAAGTATTAATTTTTTTTTTAAAAGGGTCAACAGCTGGGAAAGAGATACAAGAAGGTTCTAGGTATGGAAATGTATTTTAATATAGAAAGTAGAAGGGAAAATGTTTCTGGATGAAAAAGTCTTTTGTGTGGTTAAGTAAAAAGTTGTAAAATGTCTAAGTTGCAGAAGGATTGTGGAGGGTGAATTTCAAAGAGTTTGTATGACTAAATTAGATGTATATAATTAGCACAGTCAAAATTATTTAAAGCTTTTTCCTAAGGCCAAATATCGATGTACTGATGTAAACCAAAGTTTGATCCTTTGTGGGTTAAATTAACAAAGATTTCTTAAGACATTAATTTGCTCCTATCTATCAAGATAATTTCTTGGGCTGGGATTGTGGTTCAGCAGCAGTGCGCTTACCTGGCACGTGTGAGGCACTGGGTTCGATTCTCAGCACCACAAATAAATAAATAAAGGTCTATCAACAACTAAAATAAATAAATAAAGGTTTAAAAAAAGATAATTTATTGTGTATGTTAAGTTTTATTCTTTAGAGCAATTGGCCTTAAAGGAATTAGGGTTTGTACAACTCTGCTTAAACAACTGTTATTTGAGGGTATTACATTACATTAAAAATTCTGAATTTTTCTTTAAATGCTAAATTTAGTCAATATAAAAACATCTGTTAATTGTGGTGCTTTACTGGTCTCTCTGTACAGTAAATGTGTACATATCTTCCACGTGTACAAGTCTTCATAGTATAAGATTAGAAGAACATTTTCCTAAGCTTATTTTCTTCAAACCAAGGTTTAATGTAAAAGATTGGGGTTATAAAAATCATGTTTCTTAGTTCCCAGCTATTATACAATCTCAACTCGTTTTTACTCTTGTTAATTTCTGCTGCCTCTGACCCGCACAGGCAGCTAAACTTAAGGTCGCTCAAGTGAATTTCCAGAAACACCAAATAAAACGCAGACCACTTTACCTTTAAACGAGTTTCAGGACGGCTTCTCCGCTCTTGGCCTCAGGGTCCCCAAATGGGAGAGCAGGAGAAAGTCAGGAGAGGCTGGAGAGAGAGAGAGAGAGAGAGAGAGAGAGAGAGAGAGCACACATTTGGAAGTGGGCTTTTATTGGAGGACCCTTATTGTTAGAAAGTTCCATCCAAAAAAAAGGCCAGAAGGGGCAGGGTTACAGGGGACAGGTGAGTGTAATTCAACCCAAGGGGCATCGCCTACATCTGAAGACACACCCTCAACTTCCTGGACTGGGACAATGTCCAGGTCACTATGAAATGTAGTGACCAGTCAAAGCCTCTCCAGGATGGAAGGCACAAATCATTCAGAGTGGGTCCCCACAAATTTTATTTGATATTTTCCTTGTAAACTTTAAGTGTTGTCTGTTAGTGTCCTACAAAAGTTCAACTTTCAATATGACAACTTGGGTTAATTTGAGATAATAGGCCATCATCTGTAGAAGTACAGGATGTAGGGCTAATTTCCACTCCTAATACCAACCCTAATTAAATAAAAGGGGTGAATGACTGTAAGATTATAGACATCAAATATTTAAACCCCAGTACTCTTACTTTAAGACTGGCTTGCTCGATGTTTAAGACCAAAGCCTAGAGACTAAAGATAAGGAAATAAAAGGGCAAGAGAGAGAAAATGGCCAATATGTGCCTCTTGCCCTCTGAGTCAGCTTGAACCTGGGCTTTGCAACTCTGGGCCACATGACCTCCCAACCAGGGGGATCCATGAGACCCTGGAGAACAGAAAGCCAACCAGTGCACATGCTGCAGAGAGGAGGGTCATTGGAGAAGGGAGACATCCCTGATGCTTCCAAGGAAAGCCACGTGGTCAAGGAAACCCTGAGCAATCATGAAACCCTGAGCAATCATGGAAGATGGCACAAAATGAGCTGAGAGGCTGCTCACAAGTTCCCAAGAGTGATCCCCTGAGGGAACTCAGTTGTGACTCTTACAAAAGATAGGAACAAGATCAATTTGACCAGCTTGATCTTGAACACCTAGCAAAAACAGTTATAACCAAAGTACACCCATATCTGGGCTTTTAAAAAAGAGACAATAGTTTTTTTTTTTTTAATAGAACGTAAGATATACACTTGTGTCAGCTCCGCAGCCCTGGTGTCCCCAAATTCTGAGGCATTTTTCCTTTGTGAGGTCCATGTTTATCCCTTTCTACCAAAAATTGGACCAGCCTCCCTACCTTGGTTTACCTTACTCCTCCCATTTTTGTTTTACCTAACATCCAAGGTTTGCCTATCTTGAGATAACCTCACACACCAGACACAAGAAAGCCCTTCAGCCTATTCCCCTGCTCAGAGGGCCAGACATACCCACCAGGACTGGCACAGCAGTGGGGGGATTAGGAATCTCTCTTCACAGTGCAGGTGATTGAAGACACCCAACAGGTTGCCAAGTAAGTGCTGACCTTACAAAATCAGCTGGATCCCGGGCGTCTGTTGTCCTGCAGAATCATGGGGGTCCAGATCTCCTACTGCTAAACAAGGTGGCCTCTGCCTCTTTTTCAAGGAAGAATGTTGCTTCTGTGTCAATCAGGACTGATAAGGTCACCCAGCTACAGGACCCAACGGAACAGCAGAGATGAGAACTAGCTGATCCCTGAAACAGAGGACTTGCTGGCTTCTCTCTCTTTTAACCCCTCTAATATTCATTTTCTTTGTAATGACATTTCCCCTGGGCTTTTTAAAAAATATCTTTTAGTTGTCAATGGAACTTTTAAAAAAAATATGTTTTAAGTTGTACGTGGACAGAATATCTTTATTTTTTAAAATTTTTTATGTGATGCTGAGGATCGAACCCAGTGACTCACACTCGTGAGAGGACCGCTCTGCCCCTGAGCCCCAGCCCAGCCCCCTGCTGCTTTCCTAACTTGATACAGAGGCTCTTCTTGGTAAGGTGAGCTGTCCAGCCCAGACCACCCCCTCCCCGGGGACATGCAGAAGCCACCCTCCTCCTTCACTAGCAACGTGGCTCTCTGAACCCCACCAGGAAGGAGCCACCCATGAGGATGTCCAAGTTCCTCCTTCTGCACCCCCTCAAGCCACAACTGCCAGCACTGTATAGGGACCTAAAGTCCCTCCCATCTCCCTGTCCTACGCCAGATTTCTGCAGGGGTCTCCTACCCACCCCGTCGCAGCAGGAAGCAGCCAGATACGAGGACTGTGCCCCAGCTCATCATCCCCTCCCAGAGTGCAGAATGAAGGAGATGGACAGTCGGCTCTGGGGACTCCCCTTGTCTACAGTGTTCCCCCACCGCCCTCCTGCTCCACCCTAAATGACTCGCGCCCTTGTAACCTCTGTGTGCCCTCAGATGATGCTCAGAGGCTATGTCCTGGCCCTCAGAGGCACCGACGTGAATCCTGAAACCAGTGTTGTCGGCGCCACACTCAAGAGCCTCCCACCGCGTCGCCCTGAGAGCCCACGTGCCCTTGCACTTGGGGGCAGCTGAGCGGGCCCCTCCCTGGTAACTCGCTTTGCGGTGAGTCTTGCGTCAAGCACGCGGGTCCCACCGCCCGAGTTGCTCCGTCTTCTGAGGGTGCGTGGGGAAGGCCGTTCTGTGTACAGTGCCTCCGACATTCCCTTATTGTGATGTGGAGGTGAATCACGTTGGCTGACTCTTTTGTGGTAAAACATAGTGTAGGAAACGGCACGAGGGCCACACATTAGCTGGAACCTTCTGGAGTGAGGACCACGTCGTGATGACCGGTCCCGGGCGGGGAGGGCTCCCGAGCCCTGCCTGGACGGCGCCTCACCACAGGGCCTTGCTCTGGATGAGGACGATGTCCAGAATTGTAGGGGATCGTTTCCTCGCGGTTCTTCCTATCACCCGTGGGTGTCCCTGCTCGGTACGTCCCTGCCCACAGTGTGGCCGCCCCAGTCTGTGGTGGGTGCCACTCGAGGTCACGTCCTTCACAGTCAAAGGCTCTTGCTCGGGAAGTTCCTTCCCTTCTCCTGCTCCGTAGGGCTCTCCTGAGTCCATGCCCTTTCCCAGAGGACTCTCCTGCCAGGTGCCACCTGGGGTTCAGGACTCCAAAGACGCTTTACGTGGGTTTCATCTGCATCGGGATGTTCTGACGAAGCTGGATTTTTGAGAAGAAATGGACTCACTGCTTCCGACCCGTGGGGTCTGCACGGCCGAGGCCTCTCAGCTGATGAGCGTCACAGCTCCCGGAGGTGGCCGTGCCCCCAGGTGGCGGGGGACCCCAGCAGCTCCCCAGCCGTTCCTTCTCCCTGGTTCTTGTCTCGTGGATTCTAAACGGAAATCGAGTCAGCCTCTTGATGAACCCATCCCCAGTGAGTGATCTGTGTCAGATCATCTGTGTGTGTGACAAGTGCACTTCTGTGTGTGAATTTTAAAGGCCACCTGCCCAAGAAGTGTGTCGCGACCCCTCGCCGGCCAGGGAAACACGACACAGGATTCTTCTTTCAACAGTTTATTCAGGCCTTGAGTCACGTATCATCTTCTAGCGCCCGCCCCGGACACACCCAAGCACAGCCTAATAAAGCCCCCCGCCTCCCAATCCCCAGCCGCCACGTGGATCTCTCTCATAGGGTGGTAAGGGATTGCGTGCCAATTCTCCTTAAAAGGAGTTGTTTATCACAGGCCACAGTGGAAGCCGGCGCCATCTTCTAATGGCGGCCACGGTCTATAAGAATGGCTTCACACAGAAGTGCACCATTAAGACCACAGGCCTTGGAGGAGCACTTGGAGTCAGTCATCCCGGGCCCCTGGGGAGATCTCTGTGGCGTCTTTTCAGACATTTCAGTGACATTGTGGACGCCTCGACTCTGTCTCCTGGCGGGTATCTGTGAACCCTTGCCCATGTTGGCTGCCCACGCAGCAGGCGGCCCCTTTAAGGGAAGGAAAGTCTCCCTGGCTGGCCAGCACAGGCCAGGGCCAAGTGGTCATCAGCTGCTCTGGTTTCAAGGATGGCTCTTCTCATGATGACCTGGATGTTAGCTGACCGCCTCGGTGGTAGGACGGCTCTGCACACCTCCTGACGGTTCCGTGATGGAGTGGGCAGGATGGCGCCGCGTGTGCGCAGAACAGCGAATGTGCTTCCATCACGAGGAGACGTGCGTGGAGCCGGCAGGAAGCCCACGGCTTCTGTGAAAGACACAGGGATGGGCACCGATGACGGGAGGTCTGAGGGAGGCCAGCGGGAGGACGGGAGAGTGGGGTCGCGGCTCGTCAGAGTGCCCGTGACGCGAGGGGCAGCTGCAGCGGGCGCGACTGGAGGCTCCGTGGGCCCGTGGGCCCAGCAGAGTGCCCGGCCCTCAGGGCTGGGTGGGGACAGCTGGCTGCTGTGGCAGGGCTCCAGCCCGAGGTCCAGCGTGCCGGCCCTCAGTCCTAGGAGGCCGCTCAGCCCAGCGTGAGAGAGGGCGGTGCTTGGGTGCCTTGTAAAGAGCCCGGTGTCCTGCGGTGGGAAAGGAGCCCTGAGCCTTGGTGAGTGTGAGTCGCCCCGAGCTCCTGGGGGGCGGGGAGCCTGGGGAGCCTGCTGTCGGGGTTCCTTCAGCAGACGGGCTCTGGATCGGCAAGAAATCTGCACATTTAAGTGACTACCACGGTCAGAGGACCCTATGAAGTCTGTCCTAGGGACAGGCCTGCAGCGGTGTCCCTTTGATCACATAGGTCCACAGGCATCTCAGAAAACGGAGCCATCTTATCTGCCCGCCGGTTGAAGTGACCCTGGAGCCGGGTTCCTAGGCACAGCTGCGTGACCTTGGTTTACACTCAGGTGGCTGAAGCCCAGTGTCCCCTGCACTCTGCCTGCTGAAGGCTGGCTGGCCTTGGAGCTGGTCATTGTCCTGGGGTCCCACAGCTGTGCCGTGGTTGATGACTCCAGACGTTGGACAATGTCCAGATGAGGCAGCTGGCCAGTGTGTCCTCATGTGCTGGAAAGTTCAGACGATTGGGCCGACCGGGTTACGGGTGGAGAACCTTCCCCTGACCCCTCCCTTGATCCCAAGTCTGGCCCAGTGGCCTCTGGTCCCGAGAGGGGGACAGAAGGAGCGGCACCTGCTGCAGGTGGAGCCGCCCGAGGGCCCCGGGTTGCGCCTATCTAAGGACCATCTTCACTTCAGAAGGGAGACCTGGGGGCCCAGGGCCTGGGCACGCTTCCCCTGGACACACTGTGTGGGAACTGTCCAGTCAAGGAAATGGCCAATCAGGAGCTGGGGTGCCACTTGGGACACCCTGCGGGGGCTGGGGCGTGTCTGGGGCGTGGCCGTCCAATGGGGCGCTGGGGTCAGCATCCCAGTCCAGCCAGGCCTCTGGGCGGGCCTTAGTGGCCTCCAGCCCCAGATGCCGTGCGCTGCCTTGCACTGCCCAGGACCCCCAGAGCGCGTGAGCCTGGAGCTGCAGGATGGTGAGTGTGGGTGGGCGCTGCCTGGTGCTGGCCTTGGAGGGTCCCATCCTCTCCTTCCGGAGAGCCCAGCAGGGTGGGCATGGGGTGCCCCAGGACCCTGAGCAGCCTCTGCCCCTGCCTGGCCCGGAACGCTGCCGGGAAATTCTTCCCCCAGGTTTTAGTTTCTGGGGGACACACTGACCGCGAGGGGCTGGGGTCACGGAGAGGGAAGAGGTGATCCCCCCCTGTCGCCCAGAGTCCCACAGACAGGCCACGGGAGAGAGCCAGACCCCAACTTGCAAAGCAAAATGCAGAGACCAGGCCGGGACGCGAGGGTGGCTGGGGACATCCGGGAACAGGTGGTCAGGGTTGGATGGCCCGACATGACCCTTGAGTCCCAGTGGGAGACCGGCTGGCCCTGCCCTGCTGCCTCGGTCTCCTTCAGAACGTGGTCCGGCTGCTCGGCTCTCGGAGGAGAGGTGGGAGGTGAAGGGTGGGGGGCATTCCACTGGGGCGGTCTGGGCCGGGTTTTCCCTGCTCCCCTCGGGAGTGCGGTCAGCTCACATCTGTGGCTCTCCTCCTCCTCCTGCCAGGGAGGGCTTGGTGTGTAAACGTGAATGACCAAGATCCACCAAGGATCAGTCCGCCCCTTTCATAGGGGAGGCGTTTGTGACAGGGGTGGTCCAAGGCTGATCTCCTGTTTGGCCTTTAGGGTTAATGATGATTCTTATGCCATGAAATGAGGGCCACCTAGAAACGTGGACCTATGATAGTCTGTAGAACCTTTCGTTTCTATGGAAACAGTTGCGTGGCATCTTCTGAAAGGACCGGCCGGGTTCTCTTCTTGAACTGTAAAGTGCGTCAAGGGTTATTCCGTCCTCTGTACGTAAACAAGGGGCCTGAGTGATCTGGGTTCTTTAAACTCTGGATTTTGCTTCATTAAAATATCCACATGCACCAACAAAGACACATGAGCAGCCTGTCCACGGAGTCCAGGAGAGGGTGACCCCCTGAGGAGCAGGGTCTCCAAGCTAAGGTCATCCTCAGCCCCCAGGGGCGGGCGTGAAGGTGGCTGTCCCTGGGCGCCCCTCCTCCCGCGGGAAGCCCTGCCTGCTCACACCTCTGCGGGGCAGTAGTGACTGTGTCTTAGGCCTTCTTGTGCCTTATCCTCGTCTCCGTCCCCACCTGCTGCATGGCGGAGGCGCCATCCTCCCTCGTCCTCTTCTGTGACCTCGAACTCCGCTGAAGCAGGTGAGGTCTGCCCGAGACTTCTGTCCTCTCACACGGCACCCGCCCTCGGTCCCCTGGGAACGTGGCTGGCTGGACTTCAGATCCACCTGATCCACGTGCACCGCACCCCTGCTCCCCTCAGACCCTCCACCTCCTACGACCTGGCTACAGCCAGTGTGCAAACCTGCTCCCGAGCCCCGAGACCAGGGTGATCGAGGTCACAGAGGGACACTGGGCTGGATCAGGTCATTGCTCGGCTCAGAACGCTGCCTAACCTCCCTGTCACTCAGCGCCACAGCCAGCGCCTCTGCCTCAGCAGACAAGCCCCCTCCCCTCCGTCACTCCGACTCGCGCACCCCTGACGCCAGCCCCCGGCTGGGCCTAAGTGTCTACTGCTCACCCCTCCACAGAGCCCAGGCCCGGGCTCCTCACGCCACCTGAATGATTCTTTCCTTTTTCTGCTCATTTATTTTGCTTTTGTTCTATATTTTGTAAATTAAAATAGGCATCTTTCTCAAACCTTGTGCCATTCCTGATCTAGAGGGATCTATTTTGAAATTTAATCACAAAATGGGATGCTTGGGGTGCAGTAAAGAATCAACCCAGGGCCGGGGCCGGGGCTCAGTGCAGAGCGCTTGCCCAGCGTGTGTGGGGCACTGGGTTTGATCCTCATCACCGCATACAAATAAATTTTTAAAAATTAAGATATTGTGTCCATCCGTATACAACTAAAAATGATTTTTTTAAAAAAGTATTTGTTGATTGACCTTTATTCATTTATTTTATTTATTTATATATGCTGCTGAGACTCGAACCCAGTGCCTCACGCATGCCAGGCAAGTGCGCTACTGCCGAGCCATAACCCAGCCCTAAAAAAGATGTTTTTAGAAAAAGAATTAATCTTACCCAAAAGTCAGGTCTGAGCTTTGCCGCTGGCTCAGCTCAGTGACGACCCTCATACACAGGGCAAGGAGAAATGGGGTGTGATCGCAAGAAACGCCTCGGGGTCCCACCCAGAGGCTGCCAGGGCGAACCTCAAATGTCCACACACCCAGTTGTTTTAAACAGAGCACAAACAACAAGGCTTTTCCACAATAGGCATGTTGGAAGCCCCCGAGCCTCCAAGGGACGCCCCGCCCCGGGGTTATGTGTGGACAGCTTGTGTCACCGTGACCAAAATAGTCGAGCAGAACAAGCTAGAGGAGGACACGTCTATTCTGGGCTCACAGTTTCGGAGGCTCCGTCCTGACTGACGGCGCCTCTCTCTGGGCTGGGCTGAGGCAGAGCCCGTCTGTGGAGGGAGTGCAGGAGGGGCGCCCGGCTCCGCCGCTGGGGACAGAGGATCCAGGGACAGGGTCTCGTCCCAGGTCACGCCCCCAGCGACCTCTTCCTCCAGCCATGCCCACCTGCCCCTAGTGACCACTGAGAACTGCATTTGAATTGTCGATCCCAATGAATCAGCCACTCATGAGGTCACAGCTCTCATGATCTAATAATGTCACCTCCACGTGGAAACCACCTCTGACCCCTTCCTCCGGGAAGTCTCAGTGCCTTCGTCCCCTTCTGAGTCCTGGTCGCCTCAGGACAGAGGCCTCCTGGGAGGGACCCCTCGTGGAGACGTCAACGGCTGCCCATAGAGCTGGTGCAGGCAGTGGCCGTGGGGGTCGGCGTCCTCAGGTCCTCCTCCTGCCCGGCTCTGCCTTCCAACAGGTCTCTGTGCAGAGGGGGAACAAGGAAGGAGGAGCAAGTCACTGTGGTAAGTGACACACATGATCAAAGTCAGCATCTCTCGGGGCTGGGGTGTGGCCCAGTGGCCGACGGCTTGCCTTGCACGCATGAGGCCCTGGGTTCCATCCTCAGCACCACATAGAAATAAATAAATAGAATAAAGACATTGTGGGCTGGGATGTGGCTCAAGAGGTAGCGCACTCGCCTGGCAGGCGCGGGCCGCTGGGTTCGATCCTCAGCACCACATAAAAAAATAAAATAAAGATGTTGTGTCCACCGAAAACTGAAAAATATTAAAAAAAAAATTCTCTCCCTCTCTCTCTCTCCTCTCTATCTCTTAAAAAAAAGACATTGTGTCCATCTATAACTAAAAAAAATATTTTAAAAACTTAGCATTTCTCTCAGCTGGGTGGGTGGTACACGCCTGTAATCCCAGGAGGCTGAGGCAGGAGGATTGTGAGTTCAAAGCCAGCCTCGGCAACCTAAGGAGGCCCTAAGCAACTCAGTGAGACCCGGTCTCTAAATGAAATATAAAAATGTGCTGGGGATGTGGCCCAGTGCTTAGCACCCTGGGTTCAATCGCTGGCACCAAAACAAATAAACAAAATTAGCATTTTCCTCAAAAATGTCCTCATGCACAGGTAGAGTCTGGTGCACTTGTAATGACTGCCTGTGGCCAGCTGACCTGGTGCCAGTTGGTTTCCACATATCCTTAGAAGCCTGCGGTCGATTGGGGTGCAGCAGGAGAACCCCCTGGCCTCACCCCTGGCCTCACCCCGAGCCTTACCCCTGGCCTCACCCCTGGTCTTACCCCTGGCCTCACCCGGAGCCTTCTCGGGTTTTACCCCCTGGCACCAGGGGTGGACTGGTTGGTGCGGTGCTGAGTGGCGGGTGGGGCACTGGCAGGATGAGGTCGTTCTTGCCACAAGAGTCGATAGTCTTCAAACGAAAATGTGTGTCACTTTCATGAAGCTCTTCTCCCTTGCTCCAGTGCATCCTGGGCTCTGCCAGACGCTGCCCCACGGTCCTGTGAGGATGGAGGGGCCCGCCTGCCCTTGCCGAAAAGTTTAGGGACAAGGAGGTGTCATTGAAATGAAATGGTGGCAGGTGTGACCAGGAGTATTTCTGGGATTTGACCCTTTATGCATCTTGTGATAGAGGAACCCGCGGGGTGGAACCCGCCAGGGTGGACCCGCGGGCAGCAGCCCGACACTGGACAGGTGGTAACCCGAGGAGACGACCCGTTAGAGGCCTGGAAACGCGCGTGCGTGGTGGGTGGTGGCTGTTCAGCCGAGGGCCTGTGACCTGTGACATGCCAATCGGGTCACGCACATTTTCATATTAAACTTTTTAGTAGTAAAAAAAAAAAAGAATGGAAGGGCCACAGCAGGCAGAGAGACGCACTCGGTGTGTGGGACGTGCTCAGAACTGTGGCTGGGGATGAGGAACGTGGCCAGGACACACGGGGACATTACAAGCTGCAGGACAGAGGAAGTCCTGCCACTCCAACGCGAGGGACTTGCAGGAAGGGCAGACAGACCGCCGGCTGGAGGGCGTGCAGGACGGGGCTCCCGGGACGGGTGCGCGGGGAGCGCGGGTAAGGGGCGCGGACCTCGGCTTGGGATGGACAGTTCCCCACACGTGGTGACTGTGGTGAGGGACACCGCGCACTTGGAACACCCCAGCTGTCGGCTCGGGCATTCGTACCCGCGGCTGTGGTAGAGTGTCACACCCAACTGCACCTTGATATGTGCCACATTTATTTCTAAAAAAGAAAAGCCAACCTGTGCGTGGGTAGAGCAGGGCTCAGGCAGGAGGACCGCCAGCTGAGGTCATGTGCAAACCGAGAGACCCTGCCTCAAAACTCAAAGATTGAAGGTTTCATGTTGGTGGAGCTCCCTGGGCACAACCCTCAGGACTGGAAGAGCTGACTCCGGCTGGGAGGGCAGCTCAGTGGTGGGATTCTACCTCCCCTGTGAGGCGCGTTCAGTCCCCAGCATGGCCTCGAGGGAGGAGGGGGGAAAGGAATCCCGGCCCGGGGAAGTGAGTCCACAGAGGGGCCGTAAGTCGACGTGGGGAGCCATGGTCTGGGGGAGCCTCCTGTGAACCGAGTCGGTTCCCCAGTGCGGAGCGCCTCTCGGGTGCACATTGATGGTTTGTTCTAGGACCCAGTGGCCTTTGAGGACGTGGTTGTGGACTTCTCCCCCGAGGAGTGGGCCCTGCTGGACCGTGCTCAGAGGAGCCTCTACAGGGACGTGATGCTGGAGACCTTCCGGCACCTGGCCTCCGTGGGTGAGGGCGGCTTCTTCTTCACCCGCCACTGACCTAAGCCCCTTGCAGAGTGTGGAAAGTAGATGGGGAAGACCCGGGGTCAGGAGACTGTCACGGCTGCCACCGGGGACAGCACAGAGGTCTCCCCGGGACGGTCCAGAGCGACACACTGGCTTGTGTTTGGCTTTCGGGCCGTTTGTGTGGGCTCCCACTCACAGGCCCCGGTGGAGGCTGGTGTGGCTGCGTGGTCCTCAGCTCGTGGGTGGGAGCATGTTGGAGGACAGGGTCTCGGGTCAGGAGAGCTTGGTCCTCGCAGGAGCACGCTGGCCTCAGGGACAGGCTGGTGCCCACCGAGTGGTTTCCTGGGAGAGCAGACCTGGCCCTCGGCTCTCCCCACCGCTTCCCGTCCTCTCCTTTGCCACGGTTGACCTGGTGGGGGGACCTCACCCAAAGCTGGCCAGATGGAGCCACCTAACGTGGCAGCCCAGCCTCCAGCCTCCAAAACCACGAGCCCAGACAGACCTCTTTTCTTTAAGAAAAACTGACTGAGGCTACAGGGAGGTCTTGGCCCGAGTCCTTGTGGTGGTTCTGTGCATGTTAGGGGCCTGCGTTCTGGTCCCCTGGGCCTGTCACAATGGAATAAGGAGACAGTGAGCTCCTGCCTGGGCCAGGCCTCAGCGCCGCCCTCCTGTCTGTCCCTGGCTGGGTTTCAGATGACGGCAGTCAACGCAGTGGGCCCGCCCGGCCAGGAGCCTGTGGGGAAACCTTGTCCAATAAGCAGAAAATTGCCAGGTTCAAAGGGAACGACACCTGGGCTTCCCTCTTGGGAGAGACCTGGGGACAGCACAGCACCGAGAAGAGGGACAACAAACAGGGGAGACATCTGAGGTGAGTGTCACTTCGCGGGACTCTCAGTGCGTAAGGAGGAAGGTCAGAACACACAGGGCCGGGGCGGGGGCTTGGGGAGCAGAGGCTCGCTTGCCTTGCCTGTGCGGGGCCCTGGGTTCCATCCTCAGCACCACGTAAACATAAAAAATAAAGGTATTGTGTTCATCTACAACTGAAAAATTTAAAAAAAAAAAGGAACTTAAAAAAAAACCCCAAAAGAGTACAAAGCCATGCCGGGTACAGTGGTGACCACCTGGAATCCCAGCGACTCAGGACCCTGAGACAGGAGGATGGTGATCTCAAGGTCGAACTCAGCGGGGGCCCTAATCGACCCAACAAAGGTGGTGGGCTGGGAGATGGCTTGGTGATTAAGCACCCCTGTGTTCCACGTAAGGAAGGGGGAGGGAAAGAAGGGGGGAGGGAGGAGGGCAGATAAAGCTGGATCCAAATTTATTCAAAGAGAAGTTTCCAGAAATCCTCTTAATATGATTGGAACATTGAGTATTTGAAAGATGATTCCGTTGGAAGCAATCATCACGGATCCCCAGACCTTACTATTTCTGTCGTAATGGACCATGGCTGAACCCTGTTCCTGAGCCTTTGGTATATTCTACTCTGAAATAACAGGGCAGAACACCTACACTTACGCGGAGGTGGATATCATCCCGGTGTGTAACTATGAGAGACCACAGGGCTGGGCGCGGCTCAGGGGTAGGCACGGGCCTAGCATGTGGGAGGCCCGGGTTCCATCCTCAGCACCACATAAAAAATTAAAAGTAAAAAAGATACAAAAAATTTAAAAAATGAATCACTAATAGTCATTAACATGCTCCCCCTTTTTAACAGAATCCATATGATAAAGCGACTTTGTGCACGGGGTAAAAGGAAGGAGGGTGGCGGCTCCTCCTGCCAGACGCCCAGGAAACGCCCCTGGGGAGCTAAGCGCTACGAGTGCAGCGAGTGCAGGAAGGTCTTCACCCACTCGTCCTCCCTCCAGAGGCACCGGAGAATCCACACGGGGCAGAAGCTGCACAAGTGTGACGAGTGCGGGAAGGCCTTCAGTCGCCCCTCATACCTCAGGACGCATGTGAAAACCCACAGTGGGGAGAAGCCCTACGCGTGCAGATTCTGTGGGAAGACATTTCTGCGTTCCTATTCTCTCACTGAACACATAAGGACTCACACCGGGGAGAAGCCCTTTGAGTGTGAGCAGTGTGGGAGACCCTTCAGCTGCCCCAAGTCCTTCCGCGTCCACGTGATGATGCACACCGGAGGGAAACCTTACGAGTGTAAGCAGTGTGGGAAAGCCTACAGCTGCCCCAAGTCCTTCCGCGTCCACATGATCATGCACACCGGGGAGAAACCCTATGAGTGTAAGCAGTGTGGGAAAGCCTACTGCTGGCTCACGTCCTTTCAAAGACACGTGAGAATTCACAATGGAGAAAAACCCTATAAATGTGAAAAATGTGGGAAAGCCTTCGGCTGGCCTTCGTCCCTGCACAAACACGTCAGAATGCACACTAAAAATAAATCACTAAGTGTTGGCAGGATGGGAACCCCTTCAGGGGGCTCCTGTCCTTCCACGAGTGTGATCGTGCAGAACGGAAAGCGACTCTACAGATGTGACAAGTGTGGGAAAGCTCTGGGCTGGGCCTCTTCCTTGCGTAAACACCTGAGAAAGCACACTGCAGAGAGTGCTGTGAGTGTGAGCGGTGCAGAAAAGGCTGTGAGTGTGAGCGGTGCAGAAAAGGCTGTGAGTGTGAGCGGTGCAGAAGAGCCTCCCAGGGGCCCTCAGCCTTCCGAAAACGCAGCGCAGTTGGAAGAGAAGCCCTATAAATGTGAAAAATGTGGGAAAGATTTCAGTTGTGCCAAATCCTTTCAAGGTCATATGAGAAGTCGCCATGGAAAGAAACCCTATAAATGTAAGTAGTATGTTAAAAAAAAAAAAAAAACCTATGCAAATTAAGTCATCTATAAAAGTCCAGAAAATTTACCCCAGGAGAGAAATCTTACTGATAACTAGGGCCTCGCCTTGGCCAATACCTCATCCTAAAAGTGAAACCCTACCAAATGAATTTCCAGTTTTCCTGCAAATAAACACTGGGGTGAGACTTCTCTAAGTGCTCTTTCATTTATAGAACATAAAATTTCAATAGAGAAGTTTTTCCTATAAATTCAGTTGCTTTTTCTCATTCTGAAGTGTGCTGCACCAACGAGGAATTTGCAGTGTGTTTTTGACATTGTAAGTGTGACTTTTGTAGTCGTTGGTGGTTCCGTAAACGTGGGTCATCAGGCCAATGAAACGTGGGTCTGTTAGCATCTCACTGTCCCTGTGTTCCACGCGGAACATCACATGTTTTCTACCTTTTTATTTTATTGAGAAAACTAACAATTTTGATGTTAATACTTTTTTACTTACATAAGGTATGTATTATCAGTAAAAACACCTTTGGCCAGAGGACTACAATTCTATTTGTAGAGCTTTGCAGCCACTTACCAGTTGGTTGACTCGACGGCAGAGACTTGTAGCAGGCAGAGATCCTGAGAGTGGTCGGTGTGAAGTGTTGTTTTCACAGGATGCCTTGGCTCTTTGTCCTGCTGGGGACTGGACGATGAGTCTGAATCAGGAAGAGAAGCCTGAGAGGAGCAGCAATCTGGAGGCAGAGGTGGCAGGGCTACCGTCTGGGTCACAGGGGAAGGCCAGGACTACATCTCCCAGGATGCCCTGTCTGGAATTCTGTTTAGCCCCATTTGCAGGAGCTTTAGAAGAGGCTGTTATGCAGTCTGTCAGGTCACCACCACGTGGCAATACGTGCGCAGGGACCCCAGGGTCTGGCTCATTTTCCTGAGTTTAGCCCCATCGATCAAAAGTATCTTTAAAATGCATATCAGCTGCTTGTCTTCCGCTCTGTTAGAGGTCGCGGCTGCCACAGGTCCCCACGGAAGGCTTTCCCTTCAGGGATGCACCTCCAGGTGAGACATCCAGATGGGTGTCCCTACAAGGTCTATGCGGCCTACCAGGTTCTTTTTGTCCCAGTTTGTGAAGTATGTAGTCTAATTTGTATGATGGACGTCTCATTCTCTTGAAACTTCTCATGCCTCTGTGTCCCTGATTCTACTGTGACAGGGTCAATAACACCCATAAAAACACCTGGACTGTTTCCTACTGCAGTGTCGAGAGGCTGCCCTGACCAGGTTCATCTATGAGATGTCACTGGGGACAGACGGGGGGCTGAGTACAATACGTGTCCCGTTACTGTTTATGTGCAACTGAAACAAAAATAGTTTCTGAGAAATATCCATTATATTTTCAAATAAGTTGTACGTAGATGTCTCTGAATTTCTGTTACATCCTGATAAACCCATGTGCTGAAAATATTGTAAGTTGAAAGTGCACTTGACCCACCTAACTACCCGACGCCACAGCCTGGCCTAGAGCACCCTAAACGTGCCCAGAACACCTACGTTAGCCTACGTTGGGCAGAATCCTCGGGCACAGAGGCTGGTGGACAGAAGTGCCTGGTGATTTATTGAGTTCCTCTATCCAAAAAGTTCCAGCAATAGGGCACACTCAGGCACCTCACAGCCACGTGGCTGACGAGCTGCAGCTGGCCTGACCACCACCATGAGAGAGGCTTGGGCTGCGGACATGGGCCGGAAAAGACGGAGATTGAAAACCTGAAGACTGGTCTCAACTGAATTCTCATCACCTGCCTCGTGACAAGTAGCCACACAGCGCACCACGTGAGTCGGGGTCCCCACTGTGTGATGTAGGAAGAACTTCTGAAAAGCAGGAATGAGTTTGTACTAACAAGTGCCATCAGTTTCCATGGTCTGAAAGGATATATTAAAGTATTCTTTTTTTAAAGAGAGAGAATTTTTTTAATATTTATGTTTCAGTTTTCGGTGGACACAACATCTTTGTTTGTATGTGGTGCTGAGGATCAAACCCGGGCCGCACGCATGCCAAGCGAGTGCGCTACCGCTTGAGCCACATCCCCAGCCCTAAAGTATTAAAACCATAAATTGCCAGATCACTTTGTAACTCTGTGAATTTACCTCTGCATTCAAGTTTAGTAAATTTTAGTAAATTCGTTGTTACAATTTTACCAAATTCTTCCTTATTCATTCATAATAGTAAAAACTTTAAAAAGTCTTATTAATTTAGTGTGGTACTAAGTAAAGCTAGTAAAAGATATAAAATAATCCTAATAAAGCAAGTGTAAGCTTTATGTGCTGTATCAAGACAGAAGGAAGTAAAATAGAAACCACAGCAGAATGAAGGATACGGGCCGCAGTGAATGAGACTACCGTCATTAATTCATTTATATTTATGCTGCAAAATACATCTTCAGCACTGTTTCCAGACTGGCCAAGGGTGTTAGTAAACAGTGGGAACTCCCTTCATTGAGTTGATAGCAATTATCTTTTATAAGAATGAAGACATAAGCATGTTCAGGCTCATTTTTACAAACATTAGAAACCTTAAGGCTTTCGAACTACGGACCAGCCTGGTATCCACCTAGGGATGGATGGGTAGAGAAACGGTGGTGTATACACAGTGGACTTTTATTGAGCCATAAAGAAAATGAAATCATGTCATTTGCAGGAAAATGGATGGAACTTGAGAACAGCAGGTTAAATGGAATTAGCCAGACTCGGAAGGCGGTCCTGTGCTTCCTGTCCTGTGGGTGCTAGTGAAGCCAGATTTAAAATTAGGTAGTCAGTGTAGTTAGGTAAATCGGGTCTAATATTGAGTAAGATCTAAAATGGAGGCCATGCTGACCATGATTCTGGGAAACGCAGGACAACTCATGGAATGTTAATGAAGTCCCAGAAAGGCCCTAGGCCAAAGTCCACCCCAAAGAAATGTTAATGGAACCCAGGAAACAGCCCTCAACAGATTTGGAGATAGCCCATCCCAAGAGGTGATAATGAAGTCCTTCCTGCCCAGATTACTTGTTTGGCCCACCTGTGTCCCACCCCTCGGGCCTTCCCACCTACATTCCATCATCAAACCTATAAAAAGGGGAGACAACCGCCCTTCCACCTCTTGGGTCCCCTTCTTCCTCCGGAGAAGTCTTTTCTGCTGTCCTTTAATAAACTTCTAATTTCTACTCTGACCTGGCCTGGGCGTGCTCTCTGGTGTTATTCTTCAACATGGGGGAAGCAAGGACTCGTCACCGGCCAACAGCGGTAACACTAGGGAGGAAAAGGGGAAGAAAGATAAGGGAGGATCTCAAGAAAACTGAAGGGAGACCAGTGGCGTAGAGGGACCAAGGGGAAAGAGGAAAGGAAGACCTGGGGAAGGGTCCTGGGCAGACTGAACGCCACATTCTGCGCCTGTACAAACATGTGCCACACACCCAGTGGTGTAAGTGGCCGTGAACCAATAAAGCAGGAAGAATGTCTTGAGGATGTCCTCTTTACTATGACACTGAACATTCTTGTCAAGGAGACGGACTCAGACCACAGTGTGGTGATGAGTCACCTTTTGGAAGAATTTTAAGTTTCACTGTATATTTGCCTTGTCATTCTGCTGCTCCTGCTCTTCACCTGTGGGAGCCCACTAGCACGTGACCGCGTTGTCTCCTCTTCTGATGGGTGTGGCATGTCACTCTGTGATCTGGCTGCCTAGAGCGACGGTGTCTTCAAGCCTGGGCGCGCCTTCCCACATCCCCATGGGTGGACCTACGCCCACCTGTTCCTTTGTGATGTTACCCCTTGCCCTGTTTGGGACAGAATGTTCCATGGAAACGCCCTTTGTGTGTCCCCTTCTCTTGCTCTGCTCTTGGGTGTGGCCTACCCAGGTGTCAGTCAATCTGCTGACAGCAGACATCAGGAAGCCAGACTCAGCCCCCTGAAACCTGACCCCTGGCCTCATTTGAATGGCTTCTCCTCAATAAAAGAGGTCAGCGCGTGCAAGGGGGGGGCCTCTCTCTCTCTCTCTCTCTCTCTCTCTCCCGCTTTCTGCGGACCCCCAAAGAAAAAGGTCTCTCTGTCTCTTGGTGGTTATTTTGCGCAGCCCAGTCCCCTGGAGTGACCCTGAGTGTCTTTCTTAGTCGCTTGCAACCTGGCCATCACCCAAGAAGATTCACGCAGGAGAAACCAGAGTGCCCCACGGTTGGAGAAGAGTGTGGTCGGCTACGCAGCTCCTGTCCACAAGTCTTTCTCTGAGTGGAGTCCCGTCTAACCACATCCACTAGCAGCAAGAGCTGTAGGTGGTGAGCCGGGAGCTCCCAGGGAATAACTGGCATGAGCCACACACGGGATGATCTTTTTAGGGGAGGGTAGTGAGGACTGGACCCAGGGGCACTTTACCACTGAGACACATCCCCAGCCCTTTTTATATTTGATTCTGAGAGAGGGTCTCATTAGGTTGCTGAGGCCAGCTTTGAATGTTACTCCTCCTGCCTCAGCCTCCCAAACCCCTGGGATGACAGGCCTGCACCACCACAAGGGGCTGAAGTGTAATTCGGGGGGTGGGGGAAGACACTGGGGATTGAACTCAGTAGTCGCACCACAAGACCCTCCACAGTGTCCCAGGAACCCTCCCGGTGGCTCTTGACACCAGGCGTGGCCCTGGAAACTCCAAGACTCCTGGTTTTAAACCATCAGATGCTGTAACACTCTCTCCCACACTGATTGTTAGGTGTGCCATCGACTGAGCACCCACAGTATGAGTGTTCGTAAGAGGTGCACAGACTTCAGCTCCAACATGCCTATGACGCTGAAGAGCCAATGTAGAATCAGCTTGCCTTCGAGGGAATGCAGGGACAGTGACACCATCCACTCAGAAGGTCTGGGGTCAGTGACTCTACAAAGCCTGCACTCACGGCACCACCTTCCTTCACACACACCACACACCTCTGCTGTCCACAGCACTGTGACTCCCCCGGTGAGGCGCTGGCTAGATCTGCCCACACTGTGGAGAGGCAGAGGAGCATCCTCTTCCAGCCTAGCCTCCTCTCCACTCAAGACTAGCTCTGTAACACGGCCCCCTGGCTCCCTGGACTCCTGCATTCAGGTTACAATCACACAAGTCTAGTGAACACAGACACGAGGGCGACCACCCTGAAGAACAGAAGAGTTCTGCACTGCGTGGATCTAACATTCAGTTGGAAAGCAATAAATATGCAAGTCAAACATAGGCACCATGGAAACTGGGAGGCGGGCGGGGACACAGGAGGACAGACCCCTACGTAGTGCATGACTCCAAGCCGATTCCCAGTTGCGGGGCCACCTGAAGGAGAACGTTAAAACAACCATTTGAGGAAATACTCCACATTGATACCTGGATTGTTCTTTGCTTTTACAACATGTAGAGACATAGAAAAATGCACACGAGTGTGCAAAACCACATACAATTATATAACTAAATACGCATTATTTTTGATATATGAATTTTAATTTTAAAAAAATATTTATTTACTTATTTATTTTTTAGGTGTAGATGGACACACACAATGCCTTTATTTTTATGTGGTGCTGAGGACCAAACCCGGGTCCCCGCCCTGTGCGAGGTGAGCACTCCACCGCTGAGCCACAATCCCAGCCCTGATACATGAATTCTATATGACTATGTGTAACATGAATCATATGCTCTGCGTGTGTGTGTACATATATACCACATAGTTTAAAATGTTATCTGCAGAGTGCAGGAACCCCACACCCGGTTCATTTCAAGGGGGGTGCCAAGGTAAAAGCCTGTTCTGCATCAAGGCTGGCCTTTCCTTCATGATGGACTTTTAATATTTCTACAAACTGTACGTATATCACGTATTCTTGCACAGATGTCGTTTCACATAGAAAAGTCTAGAATATTTTCATATGACTTGCCTGTAATCTTCAGGGTTGTTGAACACTATTTTATAATATTCAACAAAAATACATTTTACAAACATCCCACTCAGCATGGGGGACAGGTGGTAATGGGGAAGAAGGGGGAGAACACTTAACCAAGGGAGGGCTGAAACATTAATTTTTTTTAAACCTGAAATTCACCCCTTTGGACATATTTTTATCTGCAAACTCTATAGTTTTTTATATTTACTGAAAAACTGAGGGTCCAATAAGGGAACGAATCTTTTCAGACCCAAACCCAGGGAACAGCGCTGAACTGACAGAGGTCGAGGCCGGCCACGCCCCCCCACGGACACGCACCACTGCCCACTACCTCAGCACCTCTAGGTCGCCGGGAGCTGACCTCTAGAGTCTCTGGGCGGGGAATGGGGGTCGACATCCGTGTCCACCGCGGTCCTGAAGAGGAAGGGGCGTCGGGCATTCCCCCAGCAGGGCGCCCGAGTCACCCCACCGCGCTGTCTGGGGTGCGCAGCAGGCGGGTCGCCCA
>NW_025999863.1:1747134-1747979 GCF_001458135.2 Marmota marmota marmota
CCTACGGGCAGCGAGGCGGCGGGAACGGCCGATGCTGCGGCGGGAGTCGAGGGACCCGTTCCGCCGCGTTGGCAGGGGCCCTGGACACCTGCGTCCGCGCCCGGGGCAGTAGGACCTGCTCCGGGGACCGAGCCGCCCCGGGTCCCGCCGCGGGCGAGGGCGGAGCGCCGGGCCACCGACTCGCGCGGACTCCACTCCAGCAGTCCCTGCCCAAGCTCGGGCGCCGCCGCCGTTCTCCGCCCTCCGCCCTCCGCCCTCCTGGGCCCCGCAGCCAGGGCAGGTCACCGCGGACCCGCACCTGCGGCCTCAGGACCGCTCAGCCGCGCCCCCGCCCCTAATTGGGCCGCGCTTCCGACGTCTGCACCTCCGATTGGACAGATTCCCAAGGACCCGCCTCGGGCGCCCTGGATTGGCTAGGGTTCCCCTCGGCGCTCCGGGTGGTTCCCTGGGCACGCCCCTCTCGTTCCGGATTGGACAGTTCCTCAGCCTTCTGAGCGACAGGAGGCGGGAAGGCGCCCAGCCCGCCCCGCGAGGTCCTCCTGCGAGCTTATTCGCCGCGGCCCCAAGATGGCACGGCCTCTGCCCGCAGCGCGGCGTCCGCTCAGCGTGCTCTGGAGACCCGGAACTGTTTACTCAGCGCGACGGGGTCCGACCACTGTCCAATCGAAAGCCTCTCGGGAGGCGGGAGCCCTGCATTATTGTCCAATCAGAAAGCCGGGGGTCGGCAACTGGGGGTCCGCCAATCATAGCGTCCGGCGTGAGACCCGCGGTCCAATCAGAGTCAGGGGACGGAGGGCGCGGCCCCGGCGTCCCCGGGAGGGTTCCCCGTGAGGGTTCCCCGCTCA
>NW_025999863.1:1749692-1769197 GCF_001458135.2 Marmota marmota marmota
GGGCCTCGGCGGGCTGGGATGCCCTGGTCACCGTCCCCTGGGCTTGGTTTGGGGGCCTCAGATCTCAGCTAACGTGGACCCGCGTCTCCGGGTGTCTCGCAGTTGCCGAGGACGCGGAGCCTCGGTCCGGCTGCCCCTGGCGCCGCCTGGTGATGCTGGGCGGACCGAGACCGCAGCCGCGGAAAGGCCTCCCAGGGTCCCCCCACCGCGGTGGCGGCGGAGGCGCTCGGCCCCCCACGGTGAAGCAGGTGGAGAGGTTGTGGTCCCCAAAACAGTACTCTGGGGCGGGGCGGGGCTCAGTGGCCGAGCGCTGGCCTCGCACGTGGGAGAAGTAAAGGTACTGTGTCCACCTACAACTAAAAACTACTAAAAAAACAAAAAACGACACAGTACTCTTCCCACAAGGTGCAGCGTTTACAACTGTCCCTGTTGCATTTCCTCCAGTGGGGGCATCAGGTGACTGTGTCCTGTAAAATGGGACCTCAGTGCTGAAGCGCGCTCAGTGCCGGTGCATTTGCAGTTAGCTGAGGCCTGTTTTCCCATAGAGACAGTTTCCAGTTACTGAACGACATAAAAAGTGCCTTAGCATTTCCTTCTCTACCTGAACCTTGGAAATAGTAGTTCTGCTGTTGTGTTCAGACCCTGGGGCGGGGTCTTTTGCCACCCAGGTTGTCAGTGGTGATGTGAAACACGAGTAGGGTGTGGCGCAGGGAGGTGAGGCTGCGTCCAGCTGAGCCCACGGTGCATGAGGTGAGCTGGGATGGCCTCCAGCCTGGTGCAGCCGCAGCAGGAGCAGTTTCTCCTCACAGGAGCCACCGAGCTTTGGAGGAGGCTCCTGGTGCATGTAAGCTTGCAAGTGGTTTGTTTCGAGGTTGTTCCTAAACACTTGGTTTGAACATTAAGTTTAAAAAATATTAACCATGCCCTCCCCACCCAGACACACTGGCCTCTTTCACAGGATTTGCGGAGGCTGTGGGTCATCCTGTTAACTCACTGATTCTAGAGCTTATGGGCTTGTTGTTTCACGTTTATTTTTCGATGATGTCATAGACAGTACTACTGTAGTCATTCTGAGGTAAGACCCCAGAGAGGCCCCTACCGTAATCATAACAGTTCTCCCTGCCAGCAGGATTGTTAGAGAATGTCTCATTGTGGTTTGAAGCGTCCCTTTCTTGCAAGGTTCCTCTTTTAACAGTTACCTTTGCAGTCAGGCTGGTTGCTGTGCCAAATTTACTATTTCTGTTTTTCTTGGTAAAAACTCCCTTCTGTCCCTCCTAAGAATATGGAGCAAGAAGGAGGCTGAGGCAGGAGAATCACAAGTTTAAAGCCAGCCTCAGCAAAAGCCAGGTGCTAAGCAACTCAGTGAGACTGTGTGTCTAAATTAAAAAAAAAAAAAAAAAAAAAAAAAAAAATTTTTTTTTTTTTTTTNAAAAAAAAAAAAAAAAAAAAGATTCTCTCTCTTAAAAAAAAAATAACTTATGTAACCACTCACTGAGTATAAATGTCAAAAGAATTTTTGCAGTTTTCCTCTCTGTACCACTAGAGCTTTAATAAACCTGCTTCCTGCAAATTCTCTGGGTGTCTGGCCTCATCTTTCCTACATCAATCTTTGTTTTGGTCTCCATATGCAAAATGCATCTTCAGTTTCTAAATTTTGGAGGAAAAAATATGGGGTTGTAAATTGGATAAGTTTAATTTCCTAGAAATTTGCTAATAGAGTGTATGAGTTGACCCCCACCATCATGTTTTTATTTCTTCCATTTGATCACCAACACTTGGGATTCGCACTCATTTTTGTCCATGTAGTGTATAAAGCAGGGTCTCCTGGTGGTCACTGGCGGGTGCAGCAAGTCTCCTGTGCCTGCTGAGGGGTGTTTCGGGTTGCCCTTGAGTCTGGGCACTTCCATCCGTGGCAGCAGTCCTCCGTGTGTCAGGTGACCGGCCCGTGTGTGCTCATTCCCAGGGCCTCTGCTCGCCTGGTGTTCTCCCGGCTTCCTTTTGATTGGCGGGTGCAGTGAGGATCTTCTTGAGTTGGAGGTTTTCCTTTTGTCCCTCGACTCCATGCTGATGGAGGGGCTTTTCCTAGGGGCGAAGCTGGGTGGTCTCCTCTTTGCAGCTTGGCACTCTGGGTGTACCCATGTGCCTAACACCCTGTGCTCCGGGGCCATCAGGACACTGGGCTGCAAGATCCCAGAGCCTTGTTTGTCATTCAGCCCGTCTGCACTGAGTTGGTCACCTGGAGATGGTGAAGACATTGCTGATCCCAGATGACCACGGCCCTTGCCCTGTGTGTCACAGCGCCCACCATGTCCACTGCCACGGGCAGTGGTTGCTCTTCCCCAGAAACAGGACCATCCGCAGCTGGTGCTGACTCAGAACCTTCCATTCCTCTCTGTCCTTCTGTGTCGTCACCCTCTCCTGGCCACCATCGTGAGTGAAGGCCTCAGTGTGTTTTAGGGACCCTCCCTCCTCAGTCCTGTAGAAAATGTGGCTGTCCCCGGCATGTGTCCTTCACCTCAGTACTCAGCAGTTTTCCATAAAATCAAAAACACGCCCGGGCCGACTGTGCCGTCCACTCAGACCCCCCGTGTGCTGGAGGTGCTCAGTGTGGCCACGCAGGGCTGCTCTTGGAACGAGGCTGTCTCTCCTGGGTCTGCTTTGGTGTCATTCAGCAACATTTAATGATCTTAATAGTTTCATGATCTTCCCATTTGGTTGTTATTTCATGTCATTTATTAGATATACTTTGGAACTTGACATTATTTCAAAATATTATTTAGGAATTAAAATTAGTTTTTATAGTCTGTTATCTTTGTTATTTTTTGCAGTACTGGGGTTTGAACCTGAGGCCTTGAAAGTGGTCTGCAAGCCTCTACCACTGAGCTGCTTCCCAGCCACTCTAAAAACAGCAGCAGCATGTGGGCAGTAACTCAGAGTGCTGCACACTTAATCATGTTTACTAAGATTCTGGTTCTCTTGGGGCAGAGTCGTAGCTCAGAGGCAGAGCGCTTGCCTCCTACCTGTGAGGCACTGGGTTGGATTCCCAGCAGTGCATAGAAATATAAAATATAAAATAAATATAAAAAAGCAAATACAGTAAAGGTCCATCCGCCTTTATGTGATTTGCCCATAGCCCCCTGTGCCAAGAGCCGGAGGAGACGGCAGAGAGGGATGTGGAACTTGAGGCCTGCTGAGAAATGCTCCCGGGGTCCAGTGGTGCGGGCTACGTAGGGGCTTTTCCCGGTCCAGTGCTGACGGGTGGACTGGCGCTCGCAGGATGCCCTGTGGCAGCAGAGCGGTCAGGAGCGTCTCCACACAGTCCCCCAGGCTTCTGCTGGAGGAGCTTCTCTTGTCCTTCCTGCTGCTTTGCCAAGGGCAGCGGCCTGGGTGGACGCTCCTCTGCCCGGGGCTGCGGGGAGGGCGGGGCAGGTCGGGTCACGGAGGCGCGGGAGCTGGGCTTGCTCGGCTGCAGGCAGCCTGTGTTCCCAGCACCGGGGAGAAGGCAGGGCTCTCCAGGTGACAGGAGACAGTCCAGCCAGCTCTTGCCACTCCTTCCCTTGGCTAGATCTGGGGGAGAGAAAGGGGCACTCGGAGACCTGGCCTTTTACAGCACCGCGTGGTGGACGCTGGAAACTAGAGAATCTGTTCCCACCTCCTGGACGCCGGGTCCTGCTGGGCAGTGCTTTCGGACTCAGCCTCCTGACCACGCGTTGGCTCTTTCAGGGCTCTGTGACCTTTGAGGACGTGGCTGTGAACTTCACCCTGGAGGAGTGGGCACTGCTGAGTTTGGCTCAGAGGGACCTGCACAGAGAGGTGATGCTGGAGACCTGGCAGAACCTGGCCTCAGTAGGTGAGGTGCCTCTCCCCAGTTGTGGGAAGTGAACGTTCCTTGCTTGTCTCAGCCTGTTCCAGAGGCTGGACCTTACATGGGGACACGCTGGGATCTCAGACAGACGGGTCGGCTGGCCCAGAGCTAAGCCTCAGAGTTCTTCTGTGACAATTAAAATACACAAATTAAACAGATGTTACTTTTGCCTTGATTAAAGATGAAGCTTCTTCGGTGTCACTGGAGGGAGTGTAGGTTTCGCAGGTGGCTTCGGGTCTCTTGTTTGAAATCTTGTGATGATTTCACTGTTGAGTGAACTAGATGCCATTTGGCCTCTTGGGCTGCACTGACCCTCCTGAGACTGGGGCTGCCTCGGCATCTTCCTTTGCCCAGAGGGACTTTCTCCCGTTTTAGCTGGGCACGGTGGCACTCAGGCGGCTGAGGAGAGGAGCACAAATTCAAGGCCAGCCCGGGCAACTTAGTGGAGCGCTACCTCAAAATTGTTCAATGTATTTTTTAGTTGTTGATGGACCTTTATTGTATTTATTTGTATGCGGTGCTGAGAATCGAACCCAGCGCCTCACACGTGCCAGGCGAGCGCCCAGCCCCTACCTCAGAAGTTTAAAAGTGGGGAAGGGAACTGGAGTGTAGCTCAGTGGTAGAGGGTCTGGGTTAAATTCCGAGTCTCTCCCCTCTCCCTCTCTTTCTCACACACACACATACACACACACACGCATACACGCATACACATACTCATACACACACACACATACACACATGCATACACACATAGACATGCACATACACACATAATACATATAAACATAACATACATGCACACATGCACACATACACACATGCATACACACATAGACATACATGCACACATAGACATACACGCACACACAAAGACATACACGCACACACATAACATACACATACACACACATGCACACACAGACATACACATACACACATAAACACATGCATGCACACACACATGCATGCACACAAACACACACACCACTGTGTTTGCTTTTTTCTGTTTCAGTTATGAGGCTCCATTTAAAGCCAGGACATGAGTTTCTCAGCAGATTTTGTGTAGGGGAAATATCTGAGGAACATAAAATGGCAAGGTTCACAAGAATTAATTCCTATGCCCACATTTTAGAAAACTCTGGAGACCATCCCATGGAAGATGAGCCTGAGACCCAAGGGGCACGCCTGAGGTGAGTTGCACTCGTAAGAGAAAGGGTGTCCCTGGGGACCAGTAGGTTGTGACTTTTTTTTTAAGGAAAACCATTACAAGGTGGAGCTCGTAGACCTGTGCAGTCCTGCCAGGGAAGCTGGACACACAGTTCCACACTGACAGTCTGTGCCAGGAAGGGTACTGACAGAGAATGGCTGCAGTGGGCCTTCTGCAGGGCGCAGCGCAGCGCCCCTCGGAAGCTTCGATCTTCTGGAGGAGGCACAAGAACCAGCTGGAAATGACCTCGGGGGCAGCGGGCTCGGTGGACCTAGGGGCAGGTGGCTGGGGAACGGCAGAGCTCTGTACCCAGGGGCCTGGAGGGTGGTGGGGGATGGGTACTGTGATCCTCCTTTTATTGGCAGTTTGTAATTCCAGTTTGGGTTAAGATGGAGTCCCAGCAGTAAAACGGAGTTACTCGTGTCTGGGGACCTAACGGTTCTAAATTGTTGATTTGTAGGAATTTTAATGAGAAATTTTTTGAATTTTATTTAAATACTAAATGAAACAATTCATAGACTATTAGAGGGAAGCCTATTTTGTACGGATACATATTGCATATATATTTAAAAGATCTTTTTAGTTGTAAATGGACACAGTGCCTTCGTTTTATTTATTTATCCATTTTCCTGTGGTCCTGAGGGTGGAACCCAGTGCCACCCGGTACTAGGCCAGCCCTGGAGGACCTACAGCCCAGCCCCGGACAGATATCAGTACCGTACACCCATCAGTGCCCTTCTTGACATGATCGTGTGTGGGGACGGGTGTGTCACTGTCACACACTGCACACTGGTGCCATGTGAGGGTCGCACTGATCTACGGACGGTGTCAGAGCTGTTTAGTGATGACATCCCTGGGCCTCTTCCAGAGCCTGTCTCTCCCCGTTTTAGACAGTTCAGAATAGAAACTTCACCAGGCTGAATGCAAAGGCAGAATTCCACACTTCCCTGTTAACGCCATTGTCATCGCGCTATAGGACGTTTCCGTTTTCTTGGCAGAGGTCGTGTGGAGGACAGCCTCAGTGGAGGCGGCGAGGCTCCCCTCAGCCCCGGCCCACGTCCCGGCCAGTGTGCGCGAGGTGCTCCTGACCCGAGGCCGTGCGGGCGCCCTGGCTGTGCCGCAGCCTTCGTGCGCCTCTCCTGCCCCGGGAGGCCCGCCGGGTGGCCCTGTGGACAGTGGCCCTGTGGGCGTCGGGGGTGCGGACCGGCCTGCACCTGCCCCTGGCTGCTGGGCAGCCACGGAGAGAAAGCCAGCGGGGAGGAACCGCGCACGGGGACCTTTCCTCCTCTGTCCTCCCTCACGGGACAGCTCGCGGCGCGCACTGAAGGCGGAAGCGACACGGGCCAGGCGTGGGCGACAGCGCCCCCCGGGGTGTGCAGTCCCTCGGGCCTCGCGACGGGGGACCACGCGGCCGAGGGGCCGGGTAGGAGTGAGGTCCGTGGGAAGGACTCTGTCCGCGCCTCCCGGAGACCCGCGGGGACCGTCCCTGGGGGGAAGCCCTACGCGTGCGAGCAGTGCGGCCGGGGCTTCCAGCACTCCAGGTCCCTCACGCGACACAGGAAGACGCACCACGGAGCCCAGGACACCCGCGAGGGCCAGCGAGGTGGAGGCCAGCGCGCCGAGGGCCAGCGCGGCGCGGGCCCGGCGGGGGCTCGGAGGGAGTTCGCGTGCAGCGAGTGCGGGAAGGTCCTGGCCTACCCGTCGGCCTTCCAGAACCACCTGCGGACGCACTCCGGGGCCAAGCCGTACGCCTGCGGGCAGTGCCGGAGGCCCTTCAAGTACCCGCAGTCGCTGCAGCGCCACCAGATGACCCACGCCCGCAAGGAGCCCTACGAGTGCGCGCGCTGCGGGAAGACCTTCAGCCTGCCCGAGACCCTGCGCGCGCACGGGGCCATGCACGCCGCCGAGGGCCAGCCCTCGGCCCCCCTCCGGCCCGTGAGGGGACCCGAGGGCCCACGTTGCGGGGGCCCTTCCCAGGGTCGGTGTGGGAAAGCCTCCGGTGGCCTCCCCGCGTCGGACGAATGTGGGAGACGAGGGAAGGCACCCCTGATCCCAGGTCGTGTCAAGGTCACCGGGGCCTCACGCTGGAGAGAAGCCCGATGAACGTGAGCAGCGTGGGAGCCTCGGCCGGCCCCACCCCTGATCGTCATGGGGGAGCCCACCCGGGAGAGCAGAGCGTGGGAAGTGGCTTCAGGTGGCTCCTTGGAAACCACGCCAAGAAGGCGCCCTGGGCAGGCGCCTGGGAATGCATGTGACACTCAGGAGCTCTAGCCATCAGTCACCCGCAGAACACCCAAGAGCATCACCAGAAATCAGTAATTGTGACAAATATGGGGTCACTCCATGCAAACTCATGTTCAATGCTGTAAAAACCTCAGTACACGGGAGAAAAAGACCACATGCTGTCAATACCCCATACTGTCTATACCCCATACTGTCAATACACCATACTGCCAATACCACGTGCTGTCAGTACCCCATGCTGTCAGTACCACACACTGTCTCAATACCACGTACTGTCAATACCCCATACTGTCTATACCCCATACTGCCAATACCACGTACTGTCAATACTCCATACTGTCTATACCCCATACTGCCAATACCACGTACTGTCTCAATACCACATACTGTCAATAGCCCATACTGTCAATACCCACATACTGTCAACCTCTCATGCTTAAAATGGACCCATGGGCAACGAGCATCCCACTCTTGCAGGGACCTAAGGAAGCACTCCTCTCACCTATACTGCAGAGGGGAGTGGTTGATGCTCTTCTTCACTTAACTCTTTTCTCATTTTGAAGTTGCTGCACCCATGGTGATTTCAAATGCATTTTTAATGTAACAATAGGTTTGATTTTTATATACTAAGTTTTTCTATTACTTAAATATTATTAGAGTAGCACTTACACTCTTGTTGATTGTATTTATCAGTTCACACCACACAAACACAGGGGTGCTTCACCACTGAGCCCGACCCCCAGCCTCCCACACCCTTTATGGACAGGGTCTTGCTAAGTTGCGGAAGGCCTCACTGTGCTGGGGCTGACCTCAAACATGCGATCCTCCTGCCTCAGCCTCCTGAGTTGCTGGGATAACAGGTGAGTGTCAGCCACCACACCTGGTTCTAAACCAAGACATTCTTTCTCTGGTTTTTATTTTCTTTTTCTTTTTAGTGGAGAACAGACTAGTACATCATGTGTCTCTGCACGGCTGTGGTGTTTCTTGATTTTGTTTCCTAGTCCTGAGTACTAAAACCCCAAACCACAGTGTGCCAGTTGGATTTGTGTTTTACCTTTAAAAGGCAAATAGTTACCATCATTATAAAATTAAATCCTTTTAAACTGTCAGAAAGTGAAAGCTTCACGAATACTTTAACAAGTTTCATGAGAAATGATATTTAAGGGTGTGTACTCCTAAATAAAGTGCACACTAGCTGGGCACAGGTGCCTGCCTGTGATCCCAGGCACTTAGGAGATGGTGGCAGGAGGACCACGGGTTTGGGGGCCAGACCCTGTCTCACAAGGTTTTTAAAAGGACTGCTCAGTGGTCAAATACCCTGGGTTTGATCTCCAGCACCTAAATAAATAGATCACGCTATAGCTTGTCATTAGGGTAGGTGTCTTCTGGGAGTTTTTCATATCTATATTTCTTTTCAAAAATGTTTCTTAAATTTCAATTTTCTGTCACCATCAAGAGCTCCACTGGAAAAACCCAGATAAATATTTCAGATTTTATCATTCTTAGAAGCAAAATTGGATGTTAAATCTCCACAGTCTCCCCAGTGTAGTGGCTCCCACAAAACCATCTTATTGATTATCTCATAGAAGTTGTTATGTATGTGACAAGAGCACAAGCACAACTTCATTTTTATTTTACAGTTTGAAATCTTTCATATTATTTTAGTAAGGTATTGTTCTCAGGTGTTTCAATTTTATATCGTTTTACTTGAATAAACGAATGTAGGCAGGAACGGGCACATGCCTACGATCCCAGCATCTTAGCCAGTCCCTGTCCCGAAACAAAGCAGTGGCTGGGCTGTGGCTCGGTGGTGAGGTGGCCGTGCTCAGTCCCCAGTCAAAGGGACCGTCCATCCCCCTGGGCTGGGCCTTCCTGCTTCCCCAGCTCTCGCGGTGTCTCATGGTAGCCGCTGCTGGCCACGGCTGCCTGGTTCTCAGCTCCTGGCCCCTGGCTGTCGGGGCGGTCATGGGGAGATTCACAAGTCCCCGCGGAGGCTTGGCTAGTGCAGGACCTCTGCCGGGGGGGGGCCTCTGGCTCTGCTGCCGCCTCAAGGCCGGCTCCCTGGGTGTCCCCCAGGAGTCTGGGGGGGCCAGCTAGACGGGTCCTCGGGCCTTTCTCCTGCAATAGGTGCCCACCTCCCACTGGCCCAAGCCACTGAGGACAGGAGCCAGAGGACCAAGTGTCTGGGACATTATGTGGCAGGGACCCTTCCAGAAGCCCAGCCATCAGTACTTTGCCCCTTTGTCACTCTGACAGGTGGAAGCAGAGTTAGGGCTGCCGTGGCCCTCTGTGTCCTCACTTGGCACCATCGAGCGGCAGCTGGCCCCGTGCCCCGGCACCGCCTTCAGCAGCCGCAGACCCAGCAGCACCCTTGGCCTAGCGCTGCCCATGGTGGCCAGACCTGCGGAGCCTCGCGGGGCCAGGGGGAGGAGGATGCGGCGGCCCACGTGACTCGGTGACAGGGCGCGTGGCCCGAGGACCTCCGGCCGCAGTGCTGCGCAGGCCTCGGCCTGTCGTCCAAAGTCCCCCGACGGAGGGACAAACAGCGACGGCAGAAGATGAAGATAGTCACGGTTCAGATCTGGCCAGCTGTCACCAGAGATGACCTTCTCCTGGCCCTGAATGAAAGCGTCCTGCGAGGAGCGGGGACTGCCCGCGCCTGGGGAAGGGGGACGCTAGCAGTGACGTCCATGAGGGCCCTGTCCTAGGCAGCTGGCTCTTGGCCTCAGAAGGACGGTCCTTTCCCGGGGGCAGAGATGGGCAGTTGTCCCCTCCCAGAGGGGCAGGGGAACGGGCGTCCCTGTATCTTCTCAGGAGAGGACAGGGAGCCAGCACGCCCCATAGGTGGCCCTGTCCTGGTGAGACCAGGGCGAGAGCCTCCCCCTCCCCCTCCCAGTGAGGACAGGGCGAGCTCCATGCCACTCCCGGTTCTTGGAGTGAGGGCGGCCTCCTGAGTGGGGAGGGCCGGGTGGGCGGAGGCAGCCCCAAGGGAAGGCTCCCAGGAGGGCGGAGCGGGCAGGGGTGCCCATTACCCCAGGCAAGTAAAGACTTAGGACATCTAGCAAGTGGCATTTCCAGTGACCTCTTACAGAGTGATTACAAGTGTATGAATCCAGCTTGGCGCAGTGGAACCCTGTAATCCAGGAGCTCGGGAGGCTCAGGCAGGAGGATGGCAGTTCAGAGCCAGCCTCAGCAAGAGGCCAAGCACCTCAGTGAGGTCCTGTCTCTAAATAAGATACAAGACAGGGCTGGGGTGTGGCTCAGGGGTCGACGCCCCGAGTTCCATCCCTGGACCAAATATATACCAGCTCTATGCTTAGGATCATGTCTACAGACACAACCACACACACACACTCACTCGTGGTCACGGAACGTGGAGGGCGAGGAGGGTGCAGAACTGGGCCCAGTGGCCATGTGGATCAACTTACACTAAGCTTCCGTCAGTCTCAGTGACCCGAGAGCTCGCTGCCTCCTCAGTTTTGTTTTCACGGTGACGGGGATTGAGCTGAGGGCAGTCTGCACTGAGTCACACTCTCCAGGCCTCTTTCTGTTTCATTTTGAGAGAGGGTCTCACAAAGTGACGTGCCGTCCTCCTGGCTCACCTTCCTTGACAGGAAAACCCTGTGGGGGACTAGGCACCGTGTCCTCCTTCCAACAGAGGGCTCAGCCAGAAGGAATGCTTCCACAGTGGACGGTGTGATACCACGTCCCAATTTCCCTTCTCCAAGAGAACTCTACGGTTGGGCCTGGAACGTCCCCAAAGTCTCCCGTGGGAGGTGGGGTCCGCGTTCAGTCAGGCTCAGAGGTGGGGCTGTGGGGAGCGCTGGGTGACGAGGACACCAGCCTCACCAGTGGATCGATCCTGTTGGGAGATGGTGGAGACTGTGGGAGACGGGGCCTAGTTGGAGGAGGGAGGTCACTGGGACATGCCCTAGAAGGACGTATCTTGTGCCTGGCCCCTTCTCTGCTTCCCCGCATAAGGTGAGCGCCTCTGCTTCACCAAAGCCTCCCGCCATGATGTGCACCACTGCAGGCCCAAAACAATGGAGCTGGCCGACCACAGACTGAAACCTCTGAAAAGGAGCCCCAGTGAATCTTTACTCCTCGACCTGGTTTTCCTCAGTTAGTTTGACACAGCAATGAAAAGCTAGCAGACACCAACTCACCAGTTACTAAAGCAGATGTTCCAGAAAGAGTGGAGCTGGAAGAAATGCACCATTATAATGGCAGTCCTGCAGATCAGGGCACCTTTAAGACGTCTTCCCTGGTTCCCAGCCTGGATGACCACTCCTAGCAGTCTCGAGTACAGAAGAGGCCCAGAACATCCAGTGTCTATTTTTGAAGATCAAGAGAGACGACAAATATTCACAGGAAGCTATCACATATTAATACATGCAAAGGGATGTTACCTAACATGACAGTCTGATGCTTTGTGTATTTAAAATGTCTATTTTGCATTAACACCTAGTAATTGGGCGGACGATGTGTGAAGTGCAGTGGGAGATTTCAGTACACACGTAGAGTATCTGACGGTCAGGTTGGGGTGACTGGCATATCTGTTGCAGTGCACATTTGTCATTTCTTTGTGTTAGGAACATTCAAAATCGTCCCTACTTTGCTGGAGACTATAGAAGCTACTCCTCATGTCCAGCTGTGCTCAGACCAAGTACATTCTGTGTGTGAAGTACTAACTTCACTGACTTGGTACCCTCCGGCTCCATCCACTCATCTGCATACCCACGATTCTGTCCTCTCAAGGCGAGTCGTGTTCCGTGTGTGCCACGGTTCCCTGTCCACTCGTCCACTGAGTGGCGTCTGGGCTGGCCCCACAGCTACCTGTTGGGAACTGAGCTGATAGGGACATCAACGTGGCAGCATCGCTATGCCTTCTTCTTTTTAAAAGAATTAAAAATATCTCGGGAAGTAACATGTCAACTTTCTCAATACTTTTTTTTTTTTTTAGTGGCAGGTGGACACAGTTCCTGTATTTTATTTTTTTGTGCAGCTAAGGATTAAACCCAGCATCTCACGTGTGCTAGGTGAGTGCGACCCTTCCTAGGTTTTCTTTTCTTTTTTTTAAAGAGAGAGAGAGAGAGAATTTTTTAATATTTATTGTTTAGTTTTCAGCGGACACAACATCTTTGTTTTTGTATGTGGTGCTGAGGATCGAACCCTGGCCACACACATGCCAGGCGAGCGCGCTACCTCTCGAGCCACATCCCCAGCCCCCTGGGTTTTCTGTAGGAGAGTAACGGGCTCTTCTTGCTCTTAGCCCTGCGAGAGTTCCAGACGCCCAGGACTCCAAGGCCTTTCTATTGTGCCAAGGTCACGACAAAGGTGGCGGTGTAGCCACAGTGAGTCATGCACACAACTTTCACCAACGCTGCCCAGAAGGCTGCAGACCTTTAGGACACAGCAAATTCAGGAAGCCAGGTGACAGTTAAACGGTCCCATGAAGACAGATGGCCACTGTGTCAGAGTGTTGCATCAGTGTTGGACCCAACCACTTGCCTTGGAGGCGAGCTCCTCAGGACTGGCCGGTGGGCGCCATGCTGGGCTCAGGGTAGTCCGTGACAGTTCAGCAGATAAGCTTGGGATGCCTTGGATCTGGTCATTTCCGCCACTTCTGCTGGTGCTCCTCGCTCAGCTCGGGGGGCACTTGCAGAGCCATGGCTCTGCTGGACTCTGACAAAGGAACACTGGCGCTGTGTGGGAGGGTGTGTGGCACTGTCCACACAGCTGGGCAGCCTCTGTGACGGGTGCAGTCCTGCTCTCAGGCAGCCCCGGCACGGCCTGGGCTGCACTGTGGCTGTTGGTGCCAGGGCCGAGCCTGGGGCCTCCTTTGGCAAAGGGGAGAGAGTGAGGGGCGGTGAGGGGGCACGGGGGCAGGGAAGACGGTGACCAACACACCACCACAGAGGCTCCTGGGGGACCACAGCCGGGCAGCGAGGAATGAAAAGCTGCCCCCGTTTGTGTCCCGTGAGCTGAAGTGCATCCTGCTGTCAAGTGTAACTAACCAGAACAAATTCTAAAATGTTAAAAAAGAGGAAAGAAAAAGAGGCTGCTCAGAAAAATGCCCAGAGCCTGGGGTGCAGCTCTAGGGGGACACGCCCGGCTGTGCCAGGGCTGTGAGCGCCCTGGCTGAGGGCCCCAGGTGTTCTCTGCCTCCAGACCCAAGACCTAAAAAGCACCCCCAGCTCCTCCTCACCCCGTGGGGCTCTCATTGGCAGGACCTGCGCTCGTCACCGAGAAGCTGTGTCCCTCCACCCACTGCCTGGTCACGACCCCCGCCCCCCCACCGGGGCTGCTCTGAAAGTCCTATCAGGAAGCGGCACCTTCCGGAGTCTTTCTCAGGTGCCTCTTTAACTCCACGACACTTCTGACTTGCTTTTCAGAGTGATTGCTGTTGTCTTGTTTCTGTCATCATCTGGAATCGACATGTCAAACGAGGGGACGGGCACAGTGGCACAGGCTTCCATCCCAGCTCCTGGGAGATGAGTGGGAGGACTGCAAATGGAGCCCAGCCTGCAGCTTCTGAGGCCGTCCCAGAAGAGGAGATGAAAAGCACCGGGCGCTTGCCCAGCGTGCCTGACGTCTGCACCCAGCCTCGGTACTGCCAAACAGGAGAGGGGACCGGGTGGGAATCCAGGCTGCCATGTGAGGCGCCTGGGGCCACAGTCAGCAGAGCTTGGGCTTTCCCTCCAGTTTACGCTGTGGCCAGGCGGTAGATGATCGGACGATGGGCACGGTATGCAGTGTCTCCCAGAGGAGTGCAACGAGGTTCTTCGCACACTCATGGGACACGGTGAGCACAGGCCTGGGAGCGGGTGCCGACTGCCGCTCTACAGCCTGCCAAGTCCTCTGCACACACGCAGAATGCAGTGCCTCGAGTTCCAAGGCACCTTCCCAAGGAAACCAGTGTGAACCACTGTGACCCCAGAGAAAGGCCATCAAGTCCTCCACCTCGGCTCTGAGTTTCCAGGTCACAGAGATCTGTGATGGGCTCTGAAGCCACCGGCACTAATGACACCACTACCTGCTGGGAATGTGCCACAGTCTGGCTGGGGACAAATCACCGAGCCGCCACAAAGCACTTGTATGTTCAAACAGGAAACTTTATTGCTGAACTCCACCAGCACTCCACGCACACTCCCCGGGGACTCCCCCCAACGCCCCCCACGCGGCTCCTCTCCGGCACACCACACCAACCGGAACTCCCTCCACCGGAACTTCACCAACCAACGCGAACTCCCCAGGAATTCCCGCGAGAACTCCAAAGTAGCGGGCGCCTGAGGCGGACAGCAGCGGTCTATATACAATTGAATCAATCCAGCATCATCTTAAGGGCTCGCCTCTCAACCATTACTCTGGCAAAATGCCAGGGGCCATTCCGACTGGCTGTGGCTCTCAACAGGAATGAAGTGACAGATCCGCTAGACGAGCTGCCTCAGCAGCCCTACAAGGACACGGGCTCTCAGCTCCGACATAACTGTCAGGACACAGGTGCTCACCGCGGAAACCAGGTGACAAGAGAGCTGAGGGGAAGGGCTGGGGGGGGGGGGGGTCAGGGAACCACAGAGCTGCAGCCCAAGGGGAACCTGGGAGCGCGGGGCCCAGGAGGGCCCGAGACGCGAGGTGTGTGGACAGTCTGCAGCACGTGCCAAGAGGGGTGCTGGGTTTGCTTTTGTGCCATTCTAGATTGGCAGAGATAATCAGAAAAATGTGCTTGACCTAGGACCACAGGTCACCGTGGTAAATGGGTGACAATTGATGAGACCCTGTCTCCCAATAAAACTACTCAAAGGGCCGGGGCTGGGGCTCAGCGGAGGCGCGCTCGCCTGGCATACGTGAGGCACTGGGATCGATCCTCGGCACCATGTAAAGGTAAAATATTGTGCCCACCTAAAACTAAATATTAAAAAAAAAAAAAAAAAAAAACTACTGAGAATACTGGTTATCCACTTCCACATCCCAAAACTCACACGCTGTCCTCTCGTGAACTCAGGACATACACTTTCCAGCCTTATTCATGCTGATGGCCAATTCAGTGGGACCACTGATACATGAACTTTCACCTTTATGCCAGAGGGTCTCTCTTCTCAACGCAATGCAGTGTGTCCAATATCCGGTCAAGATCAAAATATGATCACAAATCAGTTGGGAAGAGACTCTTTGAAGAACCTTCCAGAATTACTAATTCCGGTGCGTTACATGAGTCCACTAGCAGCAAAGGAAGACGCCTCTTTCCATAAGGAAGAATGAAGAGAAAGGTGGACAGTGTGTGTGTGTCCAGTACCTGCACCTGTGGACTAGAAAAGCAAGTTCAACAACAACAGTCACATTCTGACCTCAAACTGGAAACAAAAGTAGGAATCAAAAGCTTCTCATGAGGGCTGTGAGGCCCGGGGGTCAAGTCTCAGCACTGCATACAAATAAATAAGTTGTCATCAAGTAATATACAGAGAAAGCTTCTAATATAAAATCACATCAAATTGTACACGGTAGCACCCATAGGTCCAAAATCATAACGTGTACTAGACAAGTCTATGGACGCCCGATTATTTGAAGTCTTATATAATGAAATATACACGGTACAAGTGATGGCACCCAACAGGGGGTTCACTGTTCATGTCAGCAACACCAAGAAGAGACTTAAACATCAGGGAGCCCTGGTAAGGCGAGGCACTTGAAAGGTAAACGTTGATAACAGTGGAGAGACTTCCCTCCCAGGTTTCCCCTTCTGAACTTAAATAGGGTCTTCCCTGGTGTGTTCTTCCTATCCCAAGGGCTTTAGGCCGAGGGAGCAACGTCCCACGCCTGTCCCACGCCACTGTGTTCTCAAAGCTCCTCTCCAGCGTGTGATCTCCTGTGGGCCTGCAGGGACGCCAGGTACCTGAAGGCTTTCCCACACTGCTTGCACTCGTAGGGTCTCTCCCCCGTGTGCGACCTCATGTGCACGCGCAGGGATGAGGAGCCGCGGTAGGCTTTCCCACACTGGGTGCATTCGTAGGGCTTCCCTCCGCTGTGTGACCGCATGTGTTTTTGGAAATACTGAGGGTGGCTGAAGGCTCTCCCGCACTGCCTGCAGCGGTGAGGCTTCTCCCCACTGTGGGTCCTCACGTGCTCTCGGAGGGAGGAGGCGCAGCCGAAGGCTTTGCCACACTGCTGACAGCCAAAGGGCCTCTCCCCGGTGTGCGTCCTCGCGTGGATGCGGAGGGAGGACGAGAAGCGGTAGGCCCTGCCACACTGGGCACACGGGTAGGGTCGCACCCCACTGTGGGTCTTGGCGTGCCTCCTGAAGTAGGTGGCGCAGCTGAAGGCCTTCCCGCACTGCTCGCACGCATGGGGCTTCCCGGCCCCGTGCGTCCTCCGGTGCGCTCTCAGGGACGACGGGTACCTGAAGGCTTTCCCACACTCTTCACAGTCGTAGGGCTTCTCCCCACTGTGTGACCTTCCGTGTTCCCGAAGAGACGAGTAGCACGCGAACGCCTTTCCACAGCGGGTGCACTCGTAGGGCTTCTCTCCAGTGTGCGTCCTCGTGTGATCCCGAAAGGAGGAGGAGCAGCTGAAGGCCTTCCCACAGTGCGCACAGCGGTAGGGCTTCTCCCCACTGTGCGTCCGCACGTGGTCGCGGAAGTAGGAGGGGCAGCTGAAGGCCTTCCCGCACTGCGCACACTCATAGGGTTTCTCCCCGGTGTGCGTCCTGGCGTGCCGGGCAAGGTAGGAGTGATACTGAAAGGCCTTCCCACACACGGCACACGCGTGCCTTTTCTCCCCTCGGTGACCCCGCACGTGAGCCCGTAAGGATGAGGGGCAAGAGAGAACTTTTCCGCATCTCTTACATTTCAGAGACTGTTTGCTACTGGGACTTCCCACGTCTTCACTCGGTGCTCCCCCGGTGTCCCCTCGTTCGTGGGGTCTCTCTGCAGTGTCAGTTTTCGCATGGGGACCCGGGCTGCCCCCAGCTTGCTCACGTTCCTCACAAGGATGAGGCTTGTGTCCAGTGCGTGGTGCTTGCTGGTTCCTGGAGGCCCTTGCACGCCTGGTACGTTCCCAGGGCTGACCTCCACTGGGGACACGCCTGCGCTCAGCGTGGCCCACGGCGTCTCCACGCTGACCCTCCGTCTGTCTGGAGAGGCCGTCCACCACACTGCCTCTGTTCAAAACAGGAAGCACACTGTTAAACCGCATGCAGGTCCCATGCCGCTGCAGCCCATCAGCAGGTGTGCACAATGGCTCTGGCTACTCTGCGCCATCTTCCTGCTTATTGTCAGCACTGCTGCCTCAGGGTCCTGGGCCCTGGGCTTCACCGGCCGGCCAGAGGCCCACGGCAGCCTTCACAATGGCACTTCCTGCCTGGGCCCCTGCTGGCGGGGCCGAGTTGTTCCAGATTCTCAGTGTCAACATCACATTGATAAAAGCACTCCTATGAAAACCCTCCACGGGCACCCACTGTCCAGCAAGGACGACGTGCTTCATTTCGTCCTGAGTCAGCCTACCACGGGAGAGGATGCTCACATGCCCGAGGGCACTCACCTCCAACACCTGTCCTGCACCTGGTCATCGCCAGGGTCATCGAGCCTCCAGTTTTCCCCAAAAGCAGACCAGAAATCCCTTCTTGTAACATCGTCGCTGGATATTCCATTTCTCAAAATATACTGCTGAAAACGTGCCCCGCTGGCTTCAGTGTGAAAGCCACAACCTGGGATAATCGGTGACACAATTATTTCTTGGGAAAAGAATGGTGAGATAACAGACCCCAGGTACATTTCTTTCTGTATTCTGACCCAGAAATTGGGGGAGGGATACCCCGTTTTTTTAAGATTTATTTTTGATTTAAGTGGACACAGTGCCTTTATTCTACATTTACGTGGTGCTGAGGGTTGAGCCCAGTGCCTCATGCATGCTGCGGAGCGCTCTGCCTCTGAGCCCAGCCCAGCCCGGGAAACCCCATTCTGTAAGGGGAACCTGGGAGTCAGAAAGCCGGGGAGGACCTTGGTACTGGGCTTTGTCAGGGCAAAGGAAAAGCTCCGATACAGCTCCACATGGTCGGAGGCTTACGCTGACAGCACCAAGGGAGGCCTTAGGCAAGAGGCACAGCCCAATCCTGCCACTTCCAGGGGCGGTGAGAGGAGGGACGGGAGGAGCAGGGACCCAGGGCGGACTTGGTCCCTACACCTCTCATGCAAAACTGCTCCTCAAGGGTTCCTGCTCTCCTGTGTCCATACGCAGGGACCCTGGAGGGATCCCGTCTCGGTCCCCAGCTGCCACTGGGAGCTCAGGCGGGTGTGAGGGCTGCCACCATGTAGAGAGGACACAACCAGGGCAGGAGGGAAGGGCACCACCTGGCCTGCGCAGGGCGGCTCCGCTCCAGGCTGCTGGGGCAGGAGTGTGGGGCTCACTTCAGCAAAGCGGCCACATCGCACGTGGCTGACCACGGTGGAACGCACAGGAGTGACCCACAGAGCTGCTTTCGACGCTCCAGAGTGACACTGGAGACTGTGCCCACTTACAGAACTCAGGGACCTCAGGACTGTGGCCACGCGGGTGAGGCGGTCCCCAGGAAGCAGAGGCAGCAGGATCCAAGTTCAAGGCAATTTATCGAAACTGTGTCTCAGAATTTTAAAAGGGCTGATCCCTTGCAGCAAAAAAAAAAAAAAAAAAAACCTGCTAAGAAAAACGGCAATAAGATATAAAATTTTGTTTCATGGAGAAGACTTTCTTTGTGTGGGGGAGTACCAGGGACTGAACTCAGGGGCACTCAACCACTGAGCCACGTCTCCAGCCCTATTTTTTTGTATTTTATTTAAACAACTCTCTCTGAGTTTTAGCGCCTCACTCTGCTGAGGCTGGCCTTGAACTCAGGATCCTCCTGTCTCAGCTCCCAAGCCGCTGCACGGGGCCTCCTGGAGAAGACTTTTGTCTCTCTTCAAGCATGCTCCAGTTTCTTAGCCCAAAGGAAAAAAGACAGACATATTCTCCCCACACAGGGAAGGAATGCCGCCACCCCACCTGCGGAGGCCAGGTTCCTGCAGGTCTCCAGCATCACGTCCCTGTAGAGGTCCCTCTGAGCACCGTCCAGCAGGGCCCACTCCTCTGGGGAGAAGTCCACAGCCACATCCTCAAAGGCCACTGGGTCCTAGAACATCACACATTCCGTTTCAGAAATGCACGGTCCCCCCCCCCCCC
>NW_025999863.1:1770388-1772979 GCF_001458135.2 Marmota marmota marmota
CCCCCCCCCCCCCCGTCATGCAGGGAAGGCAGAGGCGGGCAGTTGGGGACACTGGAATCGACTCAGGAATCCTGAGCCCTTGGCCCTCACACTGCTGTGTGCAGTGACAATGGGCAGCAAGTGGAATGCCAGGCACCCTGGCGGGGTGCTGTGGGGACAGGGGCAGGGGCAGCTGGGGCGAGCCCTCACAGTGACTGAGACGGCAGTCAGGACAGGGAGAGATGGAAGACATCACCAGTTAGGTGACCCATATGTGGCTTGCTCAAATCTCACAGCAGCCAGACCCCAAAACCACCAAGGGCCCATCAACTGACACGGCTGAGCAAAATATCTATCCATACTAAAAAAAAAAAGGATGCCCATGCGCACCATTCCACATTGTGTGGGTCAGGACTCACTGATCCCAGCCGAGAGACCCTGACTGGCCCTGACTGTGAACGGTGTGGTCAGTGGCAAAACAAAAAGAATGGGGGGGTACCCCGTTTTTTTAATATTTATTTTTTTTATTTAAGTGGACACAGTGCCTTTATTCTACATTTTCGTGGGCAGGGGTCTAAGCTATGGATGGAAAGCAAGCAGAGACGGTCCGCTGGGTGCTCAGGACCCCCACTCCTTCCCTCCAGGTTGTGACTTAGAAATACTCATAAGCCTACCACCTGTTGAACATGAGCTTCTCCCTTAGTGAGGCCATCATAGATTTACTTAGTTGGCACAGATTATACTCTGACTGCTCCAACTTGGTGCATATCCAAACCAAACCACAGGAAACAGCTTGAGGGCCACCTCAGGACAAAACACCCACAAACACATCTGCATCAGGAGCCCCCCAATGCTCAGTTGCTTTCCTGAGCAGATGGCTCCTTCTGCCATTGCACCAGGGGCTGGAGGCCCCAGCAAGGGAGGCTTTTGAGCCAGCCCAGGTGCACCACTGGGGCTCAGCTGAGACACTGTCCGCAGACCCCAGTCCCCAACCAGGTGATGCACCTGCTTCACACTAAGCCCTTCGAGCGTGTCTGAATCAGAATGCAGCAGAATCACACATCCACCCTATGTTCAATAATGGGGAGGGCAGATTCTAAGAAATGTATTATCCCTCCAAGATCCCTTAAAGAAAACAGCATCCACTATCCTTATCCTCACTACTTAACCCTCATGATAAACTGACAAATTTAAACTGTGAATCAAACTGACACTTCTCAGTTTTCTGGGTTGTGTTTTGCAGAAGGGGCATTATGCTCAGACACTAAAGAGAAGTGGCACAGGGTCCTGCATGGCAGGGTCACTACAATTTTTACACTCCTTTCCACCCAAGTCTTCACCTTCCTCTCCTGAGTTGTGGGGTGGTCTGTGTCTTCCCACAATTTTAATGGAAAGGTAATGAATGATTCCTATTTTGAGACGTTTTTCCCCAAAAGCACACTCAGGCTAAACCCTGGAATACAATCTAACAGCAACAGGCAAAAAACAGATCAAAAAAACTTCCCACCTTCATTAAGACAAGGAAAAGACAAAAGAAGCTGCTGTTTACAAGGAATGGAAGCTGAGCTGGATCAGGAAGCACTGGTGCTGAGCTGTGACAGGTGCCGCTAGAGCCACAGCTGGCAGTGACCTTGAGCCGGGGTGAGTGTGTGCTCCCTGAGACAGCAGAGGGGAAAGGAATCCCACCCTGTGTTTTGGAGAAGGGTTCTGCAAAGCACATGAGCCGTGAAGGGTCGTGCCTTGTGGGCCCAGGAGATCAGACCCAGACCCTCCAAATTCCCACCCTCTCTCACATACTGTATAGCTGAACTGCTGGTCCCCGCTGACCAACTGGAACAAAACGTCTGATAGGCAAGCCTTGGCTTTCTTCCAGGGCCTGCATGAGGGCACCCTGAGCCTGCAGACAGCCCTCCTGAGAACCAGCTGGCATCAGGCGGGGTGGACCAGCACGCCTAGGATGCCTGACTTCATCAGTCTTCCCACGACTGGCTCTTTCTAGCCTTGTTTAGGCCTCCCCGAAGGAAAACTTCTGACCCAGGTCTTCAGATGCTGTGGACCTCGCGAGAGAAACACTCTCCTGTTCCAGTGCTCCCTCTGCCCCTACCGCAGTATTATGGTTGCCGCTTGCAGGAGACCCCTCCCCATGTGGCCACAGTCCCTTGTCCCCTACATCCAGTCCCCCAATAATCCTTTTCGATACAAGTCTGTGCGGGCTAAGTTTGGATGTTTTATTTCACACGGGCTTCGACCAGTGTTCCAATCCCCTCTTACCAATCGTCACTCGGGGAACGTGGGGTGGTGCCAGCACAAAACTGTAACCTGACCGCCTGTCCCCGCCGGCCTCCCCCTCACAGCTCCTGTTCGCCTGTCCTTCCCTGCTGGATTCCGAGAAGGAGCACCCTCTCTACCGGCCACCGCCTTTCCGAACGGCCTCTCCGTTCAAGTCTGGCTTTGATCTGGACAGGCGGCAGGGCAGGTCACCCCGGGTCCGATCCGCTCCCTAAAGCCCCAGGCTGACCCCAAGTTCCTCGGCTGTCCCTCCCAAAACTGACCCGGGGCCCCTGCCCGCCCCGCCACCTCCCGAACTAGCCACCAGCTCCTCCCGCCCCGAC
>NW_025999863.1:1773117-1781468 GCF_001458135.2 Marmota marmota marmota
GTCCGCCAGCCACTGGGAGCGAGCCCCGCCCCGGCCTCTGATTGGTTCCTGCTGCCCACGCCAGAGCTCTCAATTGGACGGTTTCCTCCCGGAGCTCTTGATTGGCCAGTACGCAGGGCGCGCTCCCAAACTCGCGATTGTTCCTGGGCTCCGCCCCGTCTGCTCTGATAGGACGATTCTCCGGGTTCCGCCGACCGCGGCTCGAAAGACTGACGCGCCGGGAGTTCGCCTGGGCCGCGCTTCCTGTCGCCGCGTCTGTGTCTGGGTTTGCGCTCGGCTCTGCTCTGCGTCCTCCTGGACGTAGGCACCAGGTGTGCACGGGACTGCAGACTCAGTTTCCTCCGGGGGACGCCCAACCCGGACAGGACTGGACGGCACAGGGGACCTGGGTGCCCGCAGGGTCAGAGTCAGACAATGACATCACCACGTGGGCTGAAGTCGGCTCCGAGTGCACGTCGGGCCGGGGCACTGGACGCTCCGCACGACTCCCCGGCGCACGTAGCTGGTGCTGGACACCAGGACCGGGGACCACAGGAGCCCTTCTGCACCGGGGAGGGGCCGCAAACCTCAGCCGTCAACAGGCAGCAACTCAGATCAGCACAGCAAAGAGCTGAGGGCTGCACCCCCAGGGTCCTGACCCTTGAAGAACCTTTTAGATTTGCTTTTGAGGGTGTTCCTAGAGGATTTGAGAATGTAAAGGCTGCAATATCCCTGGGACAATGGTTGCTTTGGTTTTGCTTTTCCATTTTGCAGTTCCTTTAGGTAAAACCTAGTTTCTTGCCTGACAACAAAAAGCAGCCAGTATTAAGGACCTCCACGCTGGAGAAATCCCATCTCTCTTTAAAAAAAAAAAAAAAATCTTAGTTGTAGGTGGACACAATACCATTATTTTACTTACTTTTTTTTTTTTTTCAAATTTTTACACAATACCTTTATTTTATTTGTTTTTATTGGTGCTGAGGATCGAACCCAGGGCCTCGCCATGCTACACAAGTGCGCTACCACTGAGCTACAGCCCCAGCCCCAAATCCCATCTCTTCTTGATACCCAAGTTTGCTTCCATATTTTTGCAGTATTTGGTGGACCCTGAGGCATTGGCTAATCTGGTGATTAACCTCCCTTAGAATCCTGTGAACCTGCACAAAATTGGAAGCCCTGATACCAGGGATACCACTTCAAAGCTTGTCTCAAAGCTTCTGATACACCTGTCTGTCAGTTCAAACTCAGAAACTTGTGAGCAAACCTCCTCTGGGCTTGAGAACTGCAGTTCAGAATAACATAGCTCGAGAGGACTCTGGGTGAATGCTCAAGGGAAGGAGAGGAGCAAGGAAATTCCCCAAGTTGCCTGAAAAGAAAAGTGCAGAGATGCTATCCTCATGCTAAATCTAGTGGCACTAGGCTGTGTGGATGTGACTGGTCATTAGTGGCAACTGCCTAGCTGCAGTCCCCAGTGAGAGATGTTAACAGCTTCACAGACCTTGACCTGGTTCAAAGTCAGTTTCCTGTTAATTTTCATGCCCAGCTGAAGAGTTCACTTTCCCAACCAGCTGAACCTGTCATCCCAGCCACTTGGGAGGCTGAAGCAGGAGGATCCCAAGTTTGAGGCCAGCCTCAGCAACTTAGCAAGACCCTGTCTCAAAAACTAAAAAGATCTGGGGATGTGGCTCAGTTTTTAAGTACCTCTGGGATCCATCCTTGGTGCAAAATAAAATAAAATAAAAAATAGAGTGCCCCTGAGTTCAGTCCCCAGTGCCACTAAAAAGAAAGGGTTCACTTTTCTAGGTAGCCCTTTAGTACATGCATAGATCTTCGTCCCCCAATGGCCTCCCAACTCTATTTTGAAATGCTCCTTAGAAGTTGCTTTTTTCAGACTTTCTTCTGGATTCCACACATTGGGTTTGTGATTGTCTGTTCTGTCAGGGAGCCTTACTGAAGGGGTATGTTGCTTGACTACCTAACCCAACCTTTTGGTAGACACCCTCTTGCCACTGACTGTGAGCCCCTTTGAATCCTTTTTAACTGATTTTTTAAAAAGTAGTAAAATCCTGGGGCGGGGTTGTAGCTCAGTGGTACAGCACTTGCCTATCATGTGTGAGGCACTGGGTTCAAATCCCACCATCACATGTAAATAAATAAAATAAAGGTCTATTGACAACTAAAAATTTTTTTTGTTTAAAAAGTAGTAAAATTCTAAATGAGTTTGGTTTGAACCTGAAAATCTGAAGGAGATCCAGATATAACCGGGCAGGAGGATTTCAAGGGCACTCAGGAACTCTATAGCTGACCCCAGCCAGCCTGTTCCTCTGGACTTGCCACGGAGGGGAGATGGTAGAACCAGCAGAAGCAGATCCGGATTCCCTGGACTCGTGCTCTGCAGCTGCCCAGAGCCTCCCACGCCTGTGGCCACAGTGTCTGCGTGTGCTACAGTTAGGTCTGGCACGTCCCCAAAAACCTATGTCTTAAAGGAGGGTCCCTAACTCCGTGCCATTGAGAGGTGGAGGGGCCTTTAAGAGTCAGGGCCCCGTGGGAGGGCTTGGGCCACTGGGGCATGTCCTTGAAGGGGAGGTGGGACCCTAGTCTCCTCTATTACCTCCTGGTCATGAGACAATGACTATGTCAGCCAGGCACGCACACCACCATGATGTACCAACCACGGGCCCAAGAACAAGGGAACCAACTGGCCGTGACTGAGACCTCTGAACCCTGAGCCCAAACAGACCTTCCCTCTTTATAATTTGGTTATAGAGAGAAAAGATTTAGCCAGATGCAGTGGTGCATGCCTGTAAACCCAGTGACTTGGGAGGCTGAGGCAGGAGGATTGCAAGATAGAGGTCAGCAATTTAGCAAGACCCTGTCTCAAAAAGGGCTGGGGATGTGGCTCAGGGGTTAAGGACCCCTGGGTTCAATCCCTGGTACCAACAAAAAGAACGAGGTTCATGTTTCAAAGCTGCCTGACCTCTGCCAGGAAACCGTCTTCCCTTTTCTCCCACCCAGCAACCCCATGAGGAACCTCAGGCCCCGCCCCAGCCTTGGAAAGGTAGCACAGAACTGCAGAGCTGGGGGGTGGGACCCTGGCTAGCCCCAGGCCCAGCCCGCGGGCATCAAGTGGGGGCCCTTGGGCAGGTGGGCAACCACGGACTGCACAAGGAGGGCTCGGACTGTTTCTGAGCACAGACTTGTCAAGGGGACTGAGGTGGACACTGAGGCCTTCACACGGAAAATCATCTTTGCAAACTCGGCCACTAGGTTAATTAATCAGTTTCCTATTGCAAGTTGCAGAGTTGGCTTGTTCTCTTTTCCCACCTTCTCCATTCATGACCTCATTCCCGTGCCTGCCACTAACAGTCCGCCCTGCGCTGTCCCCCACGTCAGCGCGAGGCTCTGTGGTCTCTCCCAGACCTCCGCCCACCCAGGGCACCCCCACAGACGTGCGCTCTGATGTCATCTCGCGGCCAGGATCTCCTCCATTTCCCAAACGCTTAGGCACTGGCAGACTTGGAATCTCCTATCAATTTTTCGTTAATAACTTTACAAATGATCATTTATCTGTTAACCAGCTGCCGGTTCCACTTAAGTAGAGGTGCCCGACTGCCCCACAGGGGACAGTCTGCCGGAGGGCAGCGCGGCCTGGCTCAGCTCTTACAGGTGGTGGGCTTTGGCCTCCCTATTGTCGCAGGCTGGACAGCTCCACCAACTGTCAAGGGCCGTGAGAGACTGGTGGCAGAGCGCGTGCCTGGCATGCAAGGGGCCCTGGGTGGGGCACCCGCACTGGAAGAAAACACGGCCTTGCTGGCCTGGGCACCAGTTCTGCCAGAGGGGCAACTCGCCCTCTTCCCTGCGTGCAGGACTAGGTCTGCCTCCGCCTGCAAGCCCTGGCCAGCACCCCCGGCTCTCACAGGGGCCCAACCCCTGGGCGACACCCAGCTCCTCCGTCTGTCTGTCCGTCCGTCCGTCACCTTCCGTGGTTGTTCCTTTTGAGGCAGAGTCTTGCCTCACGCTGGGCTCTCTCGTCTCTGCCTCCCCAGTGGCTGGGACTGGGGACCCTCTGAGTGACCCACGCCTTCCATCCTGAAGCGAGAGGCTCTGACCGTCACTATAGTGACCTGGACACTGCCCTGGTCCCGGAGGTTGAAGACGCGTCGCCCCATGGACTGAGCTCCGCCCACCCGTTCCTTGGTGATGTTACCCCTGTGCCCTGTTTGGCACAGAATGTTCCATGGAAACGCCCTTTGTGTGTCCCCTTTCTTGCTCTGCCCTTGGGGTGGCCTACCCAGGTGTCAGTCAGCCTGCAGACAGTGGACATCACCAAGCTAGACTCCGCCCCCCGAAACCTGACTCTGGCCTCATTATAATGGCTTCTCCTCAATAAAGGGGTCAGCACGTGGTCTCGCCCTCTCTTTCCACGGACCTGAAGGTAAGGGGAGCCATCGCAGGACCCCAAAGAAAGGTCTCTCTGTCTCTGTGTGGTCATTTCACGCAGCCCAGTCCCCTGGAGGGACCCTGAGTGTTCTAGTGGCGAGGGACGGGACACAGGACGACGGGCAGGTGCACTGTGCCCGTAAGCCCAGCACCCTACAGGGGCCCCGGGCTGTCGGTGTGGGGCCTCACTGCCCCTCTCCGACTGCCTCTCAGCCGGGTGACGTCCACTGTAGAGGCCAGCCACCCTGCGCTTGTGCACCTCCTGTGATGGACAGCCGAGTCCTTTCCACGGTGTGGCTGTGGCCAGTGCTGCAGGGAGCGAGCTGTGGGCCATGGCTACTCCAGACCAGTCCCGAGGCCCAGCCGGCCCCAGGCGGTGGGCTGGCCCTCTCCGGCCCTCCAGCTGCTGGGGCGCAGGAGTCCAGTCAGACATCCCGAGGGCCGGGGACGTGGCTCAGGGCTACAGCGCCCCTTGGTTCCATCCCCAGAACTGGACAAATAAGATTCCTGTCAAGTTGCAAGGAACGCCCAAGGGCCAACGGCCCTGAGGATGGGGCAAGGGGGCGGACTCTGCCTCCTGCTGTCAACCCGCCCAAGCTACAGGGCCAGGAGGGCGGCTGGGTGCACCGGTCACCCGGCCAGCACAGGCCCCGGACCTGACCCCGGGCACAGTGAGGGGAAAGAGTGAAGTCACACACTCGAGAAATTCGCAGATCCGTACAAAGGCGACAGGCCCGGGGACACAGCCAGGTGTCCAGCCATCAGGTTTCTCAGCGGGAGGGCAGGGGCCACTCCCTGGAGAAAGGGCCAGCGGGACGGCACTGCAGCAGGGGCAGTCGGCACTGCCCACGGCAAACACAAGGCCAGCTGAGGGGACCACAGACCTGAATGTAAAGCCAAAGTCATAAAAGAAAAAAGAGGGGTGAACTGCCCTGGCCTCGGACTGGCAGAGGGTTCTTAGTGCAATGCCAAGAGACACGGGAAAACAGGACTCATGTCACCAGAATTCACAACTCTTGTGACCCAAAGGACACGGCCAAGAGAGAGGAAAGGAAACCCCAAGCGGGAGCTGTGACTTGAGGTCCCACCTGCGGCGGAGCCGGCTCCAGAGCCAACAGCCCTCCTGCTCAACCGAGCAGCCCAAGAAAGGGCAGACCTGAGGAGACATTGTCCCCAGGAAATCACATCCATGGTCACGAGCACATGAGAGGTTGCCCAGGGTGATCCGTCACCAGGAAAATGCAGGCCACAACCACAGGGACCCTGCTTCCCTCAAGTGGACAGCCAGGATCAGAGACGGTGCGCGTACCGCGTGGGGCCCTGGGACTCCAGGCTGCCCTGGTGGGGATGCAAAGTGGTGTGGCCACAGACCCTCAGATGAACAGGTAGCACCTGACGCAGGATTCCACTCCCAGAATAACTGGACACAGGCAGAACAAAATCCCATACCCCATATTTATAGCAGCATGACTCCTAATAACCAGGAGAGGGACACTGCACGTCTACCAACGGATTCATAAACAAACACAATCTTGCCGCAGTCTGGCTGGGCACAAATCACCAGCCACTCAAGCAGGAACAAACTTTATTTCCGAACTCCACCAGCACACTTCCCGGGAACTTTCCCGAACGCCAACCACAAGGCTCCTCCAGGAACACACCACACCTACCGGAACTCCCACCACCGGAACTTCACCAACCAACGCCAACTCTTCAGGAATCTCTGGGAGAGCTCAACCGGAACTCAAAAGTCATCATCTTAATGGCTCGCTGGCGTCACCTCTCAACCACTACTTCTGGCAAAAATGCCATGCGTCATCCCGACTCGGCTGTGGCTCTCAACACAATGTGGTCCATCCATACGATGGAATAGTATTCAGTCAGGAAAAGGGATGCAGCACCAACACACTCTGACATGAACGAAACATGCAGGACACACACTGTGTGATTCTATTCATACGAAATATCCAGAGTAGAGAGGCCCATGGAGAGAAGGTGGACCAGAGGTTAAGTATTAGAGGTGGGGAAGAGGGAGATGGGGTGAGGCTAGAGAGTATTTAGTTTCTTAATGTTGTGGTGAAAATGTTCTGAAGTTGTTGAGAGCCACAGCCGAGTCAGAATGATGCGGTGGCCTATGGCCAGAGGGAATGGTTGAAAGGTGACACCAGCCAACCATTGAGATGACGATTTGAAGCTGTGTGTAATTGCTGTGACGCTGGGTCGATTGAGTTGTAGCTCCCGCTACTTTGGAGTTCCCAGGCAGTTCTCGTGAGGGTTCCGGGAGATTGGGCACGGTGCCCGGAGCCCGGTGGAAGGAGTGTGTTCCCGAGTACTGTGTGTGCAGTGCCGGTGAGAGTTGGGGAATAAAGAGTTGCTGTTTGAACCTACAAGGCTTTGTGGCGGCTCGGTTATTTGCGCCCAGCCAGACTGCAGCATGAAGTTGTGCTATGGCCGTACAATTCTAACAACACTAAAAGCCAGTGAATTGTATGCTAAAACGGAAGGAATCTTATGGTGTCTTAGTTATACCTCAAAAGTCTGCACTTTAAAAATACATACTAAATATTTTTTCAGTCCTAGGGAAGGAACCCAGGGCCCAGCACACGCTAGGCAAGTGCTCTACCCCTGAGCCACACCCTAACCCCCTTTATTATTTTCATTTTGAGACAGGATCCCACCACGTTGCCAGGCTGGCCCTGAACTTGTGATCCTCCAGCCTCGAGGAGATGGGATGGCACACGAGCCTCTTTAAATGAAAATAAAAACACCAAATGTCCACATGAGTACAGGGGCTACCATACTGGACCTCAGAAGCCATAATGATAAGAAGCCACAGCAATCACGCTTGTAAACACTGAAAATGGCAAGAATTCACTGAGAAATCAGATATGGTAGGAAAAATACCCATTGACTAAAATTGAACCAGATACTCATGACAAAACCGAGGTCTGTAAAGTCTGGCCCAGGAAGTTTCCTTAGGAGAACCTCCAAGTTGGAAGCTTTGTTGAGCAACCCTATCACTGTTGCCACTGTCACATGCTAACAGCCGACCAAGCCTCCCCAGTAACCATGAAGGACATGGGGACAGCAGCACTTTCAAGCATCAGCCACTCCAAGGATGATCTGGTAGTTTTTATTACACTGTAAAGTGTATGACAGGCACAGTGGCCACACCTCTCATCTCAGCTATTTGTAGTCTGAGGCAGGAGGATCATGAGTTTGAGGCCAGATTGGGCAATTCAGCAAGATCCTGACTCAAAGTTTTTAAAAGGCTAAGGTGAGGTTGAGTGTAGAGGGCTTGGGTGGCATGCTCAAGACCCCAGGTTCGATCCCCAGCACCAAAACAGTAGGAAGAGGAAGAAGTTCCCCTCAGGCATTGCCAAAATGCCTGAGAGCCCAAGCCTTCTCTGTACGGTGGTACAGAGCGTGCACAGAACCAGCACTCATGCCCCATCGCCCAGACTCCAGCTCCCTCTGCTCACCCAGCACCCCACGGATCCTCACACTCAGCCGGAGCCGTGTTGTTAGGAAAATCTACATTTTCAGCACAATTTTCGGGGTGGGAGGGACTGGCCATTGAACTCAGGGGCACTGAGCCACATCCCCTGCCCTATTTTTGTATCTTATTTAGAGACAGGGTCTCACTGAGTTGCTCAGTGCCCCGCTGTCTGCTGAGGCTGGCTCTGAACTCACGATCCTCCTTTCTCAGCCTCCCGAGCCGCTGGGATGACACGCGGGGCCACCGCGCGGCTCAGTACAACGATTTTTTAAATATTTTCAAGCCCTGGTTGGTTGACCTATGGAGCAGAATCGCTGGTCACTGAGGGCCAGCTCAGGGCGTTCCTGCTGAGGCCATCTCCGAAGGTCACCAGGGGTTGGCCAGGTGCGGGGCCGACCGGCCTCCTCTTCCCGCACGCCACTCGGCCCCGCTC
>NW_025999863.1:1782755-1789170 GCF_001458135.2 Marmota marmota marmota
CCCGCCTCGGCACCGCCCCGGAAGTGCGCTCCAAGGAGAGCCCGCCCCCTGCCCTTTGAACTTCGCCCTTTGCCCTTCCCGCCCTGGGCGCGTGCCAGCAGCTAAGGCCACGCCAGGCCGAGAGCGGCGGAGAAGAGAGGTCATCCTCGGGAGAGGACCGCTGGGACAGAGACAGCCGCCCCAAAGCAGCGGGCCCACGGACCGACAGGCCGCTTCCGGCTATGCAGGAAGCGGAAGAGAAGTCGAGTCCGGGAGTTGGGTTGAAGGACGGGCCACGTCTTCCAATCGACGATTAAAGAAACGCTGTTCCCCGCCCCCCGGGAAGAGTGGAAACCTGTGGCTGGCCCCGCCCCTCACGGGCGTGGCCCAAGTCGAACGGCGCGATGGGCGTGGCCAATCCTGGGTCCGCCCCGGGGCGTGGCTATGGGCCGGGAAGAGGTCCCGCGGCGAGGCTGGGGGTGCACTACATCCCTCGGCGCCCGGAAGCGCTACGATGAGCGCTCCCCGCGCTGGCGCACGCCCGTGAACGGGTACGGCAGCCCACTGTGGGGAAGTTTCCTCCTAGGGTCCTTCAGAAGTTACTCTCCGCGTGGCGGCTCTTACACTGCAGGCGCCGTGGTTCCGTCACGGACGCTAGATGGCGACTTCGGTCGCATTTTCACATTTGCAAATATTTCATTGTTTCCTGGGATTAACTCAGCAAAGACTCACGAAGTGGAAGTTATTGCCCTCCGACCATGTCTCCCACGACAAGCACTGTCCGGTAACAACCTTGGATGGCCTTCCAAAGCCGTTCTGTGTCCATAAGCAAAACTGCATTTTTTTCCAGTAAGCATCCGTGAAGCATCTATGTCCCCAACTTCCCTGTGTTGAAGGGATACGGCACAAACTAATCACATAAATCCTCGCACCCCTTCTTAGGTTTCACTAGGGAGGAACAATATTAGAAAATGCCATTATGTAATAAATGTCCCGATATGGTGGCGTGGGCTATTGGGCCAAGAGACGGGAGGGAGAGCGGAGGGGTTTTGAGTGTCTGTCCTGCTGCTCCCTCCAGTCCTGCCAGCTGTCTGACTCCCAGCGCACCCAGGGAAGGCCCCGCCCAGCCCCCCAGCCTTTTTCAGGTCCAAGGCAGGAGCTCCCTGGTGCACAGGCTACCCAAGGGCGACTGAGGCGAGAAGCTAGGTGTGTGGAACTTGGAAGTGTGAGGTGGGATACACAATCAATTGCACTATTACCGTTTTTTAAATTAACTCTTGGAAAGTCACTGTAAAGGAAAGAAAGCAAAAGAAGAAAACACTTTTAAATGCACACAAGTACAGCCAGCCCTCCCAATGCAAGGACTCAACCAATCTCTGAGAATGTTGAAGAGTTTAGTCTGCGGAGTAGGGGTGCAGCTCAGTGGTGCATAGCATGTGCAAGGCCCTGGGTTCCATCTGCAGCAACACTCACGCACAAACAAAGAGAAATTTTTTCTAGTCTGCATGGAACAGGTAAGACTGTTCCCTAAACAATTACAGTGTAACCACTATGTTCAATACAGGCATTAACATTGTGCTACCTGCTGTAAGTCATCTAGAGATCATTTTCAGCCTCTCTGAGGATGTGCCCAGGTTCTGTGCATTTTATATCAGGGACTTGAGCTTCTGGGGAGTTTACTCTCTCAGGGGGTCCTGTAACCAGTCCCCCATGGATAGGGAAGGATAATGATAAGCGTATCCAGAATATATAAATAATTATTTTGATAGAGGAAAACCACCACAAGAGGGCCCCTCTTTACTCCGACACATCCCGGTTTGCTATTGCTCCCCCACATTTCAGGGCAGAGGGTCACAGAATGCAATGTACTTGAGCCAAGGAGGGGTGATATGTATAATCTATAGGAAATGAGGATAAAGAAATGAGGATAAAGCTAACAGGGCAAAAAGATAGCACCCGGAAACCAGGTGCGGGGTGCACTCGGGAGCTATTCCTCCAACTTCTGCGTCTGAAATTATATCCAAAAAGTCAGCCAAGCCCGCGGGGCGGGGGCGGGGTGGAGGACACCTGGCGGTCCAGCTACTAGCAGGCCCAGGCGCGAGGGTGCAAGTTCAAGGTCAGCCTGGGCATTAGCGAGGCCCGTCTCAAGCCAGTAGGGCTGGAGGCGCGGCTCGGTGGGAGGGCTCCTTGGGTTCAACCCCCAGAACCGGGGCGGGGGCTACCCCCCAAATAGTCTCCCTGTTTGGAGAGTGAGTCGGTGCCAGGCGATCGCGGGAGGTTGAGCTGCAGCCTCGCCCGCTCCCTTCCTGAAGTCCTGGGGGCTTGTGCCCGGAAGGTGAGTCCTGTTGGGGACCTTAGGATGCTTCGCTCGTGGTGGACACGTTACGGTGGGGACACGGGGCAGAGCAAAGGGCTCGCATCCGGTGCCAGGAACAGAATGGCCCCTCAAGCCCCTTCCAGGGCCCCCGGTGACCAGAGGCTCCCCCGGCCCCGCCTATTAAAGGACCCCCCACCTCGAACAGCGCCCCGGGAGCAAGCCTTCACCCCGGGCCCGTAGGGGACGCTCCGCGCCAGCTGTGGCCGGAAGTGGAAGACCGTGGGGACCCGTGGGGACCTGTGGGGACCTGAGCGTCCATGAGAACGCAGGATCAGGAGGCAGGGAAAGGCCCGGGCCGCTGGCAGGAGCAGGGCTCACTTTGCAGCCGGCTAGTGAAGAGGGGTTCAGGCCAGAACATCCCGGGGAGCTCCTGGGAAGGTCTCCAGGGCCTGAGGGGCCAGCGAGGTTCCGGAAGCTTCTGCAGACCTTGGCCTTTTACTCCCAGCAAGTAAGAGCCCTAGAAGGACTTTCAGCAGATCAGGGATGGAACCGACTTTTTTTTTTTTTCTTTACAGAACTGGGTCAAACCCAAGTCCCCACACATGCTGGCAAGTGCTCAGTCACAGAGCGGCACTCCCAGCCCTGGCGACTTCTTCCTCCTTCCTCTTCTTGGGGATGGAACCCAGGGGTGCTCTACTGCTGAGCCCAGCCCTTTTTATTCATCTTGAGACAGGGTCTCACTGCGTTGCTTAAGGCCTATGCTAAGTTGCCCAGGCTGGCCTCGAACTTAGAATCCTCCTGCCTCAGCCTCCTAGACTCTGGGATTGAGGTGTGTGCACTCTGCCTGGCCCCATGAACTGTTTTACGTATCTTTGTCCAAAGTCTTCAAAACCCCGTGCGCACCACACATTCCATCCTGCTCAGTTTGGACACTTAATTTTCAACTCAAATGCTTGCTCTGTATGTAGATTTCATAACATTTGCCTTTAAAAAATTCAATTTCTGAGCTCAAATTGTTCCCAACATATCTACACAGGTCCCTAAACATTTATGGTAACCAGCTCATGCCTGGTCACCAAGCACCATCCTGGTTCTAGCCCTGAACGTCCTTCCAGAAAACCAGGATGGTGGGTCAGTCTAATTGAATGTCTGTTTTTAATTTAAATTTTAATTAACTAAATTAAACATCCATTTCTTTGGTCCTCCTAGCCACACTTCAATTGCCACGTGGACAGCAGATTTCGGAAAGAACAATATTTGCTGAGTCAGATAATACAAATGACCATCGTTCATCTGAATAAATTCACAGACAACTGTATTAAGAAAGGAAGGGCAGGAGCAGGGGCTGTGGCTCAGCGGCCCTGGGTTCCATCCTCAGCACCAATGAAAATGAGTAAGTAAATAAAGGTATCCTGTCCAACTGCAACTTTACAAAAAAAGAGAGGAAGGGGTGGCGAGCCCTCCCCTGGTGTAAGAGCCAAATCCTGATACCTCTGCAGGGAATCCACAACGTCCACCCTTACGAAGCCCAAACCCAAGCCGACTGCAGTACTGAACAGTGGTCCCAGAACATCAGCATCGGGGTCACCTGTTCTCAGGCCGGCCACAGACCTGCGCTAGAGGTCTGCCTGCTCAGTCAGCAAACCCCAGGGGCCCCAGCACAGAAAGAGATGGAGGAGGAGAGAGATGGACAAAAAGAACACTTTGGGGATGACATAATTGTTCCAAAGTTGGATTCTGGAGATGGTATACAGCTGAATTCCTTTACTGAAATTCACTGCAGCAAAGGCTTAAAATGGGTGACCTCATCTGGCGTAAATTAATTCAGCGAAGCTGCAATAAGCGTCCTGCCTGCAGAGGGAGCCAGAGACCACAGGTTGTGCTCAGAGTGCGGGTGGGGGTCAGCGGTGACCCTCTACTTCCCGCCTTCCAGAGGCAATGACCTGGAGGCCAGGGCGGCCTAATATGGTCCTTCCAAGCCTGGGAGCTCCTGGTGCAAAGCCAGCCCCCTTCATTTAGATGCTGGCCAACCCCGTTTGCCTTGGACAGCCTCGACCCAGCCCCTGGCCATGTGACCAGGTGCCTTGGCCTGACCATCAGAAGACCCTCCCCCTTTTCCATAACTCAAGGACAAACACAGACACAGATGGTCCTCCCCTTCCCTGACCACCTCAGCACTGGTGGGCCAGCCCAATGCAGACAAGTGTCCAGAGGGAATGCAGGGACCTCAGGGCAAAACCACCTTCACCCCCCAGTTGAGGCATGCAAAGAAGTACGCACCAAACACGTGTGCAGAGTGGACAGCCATGCATCCCCCAATCCTCCAGACAGCCAGCGCCAACCAGGAAAGCAGTCCACGAGAAAACACCACGGGGTGTCCACTATGATTAGGAACACGGGAGAAATAAAAACATTTACAAAAAAATGTTTGCCTGGCCAGTGGCACATGCCCATAATTCCAGTGACTCAAGAGTCTGAGGCAGGAGGATTGCAAGGTGGAGGCCAGCCTCAGCAATTTAGGGAGGTCTAAACAACTTAGTGAGACCCTGCCTCAAAATCAAAGGTAAAACCAGCTGTGGATGTGGCTTAGTGATTAAGCAACTTGGGTTCAATCACAAATACCAATAAATAAAATAAGAGAAGCCAGGCGTGGTGGCTAACCCTGCAACTCCAGCTACTCCGGAGGCTGAGGCAGGAGAATCGCGAGTTCCAGGTCCGCCTGGGCGAAATACAAAATAAAAAGGGCTGGAGAGGTAGCTCCGTGATGGAGCCCTTGGCTCACACCCACAGGCCCTCATCCCATCTCCAGCACTGAAAAATAAATAAGCGAATAAATACATGGAGGGAGAAAAATGGAAGAAAAAAAGAAAGGAATTCAGCAGACAGTGACGAGGCAGGAGAGTCCTCGCTGAGAAGAGATTTTCCTTTTATTTTTTGGTGCTGGGAATTGGACCCAGGGTGCTACCCCTGAGCCACACCCCAGCCCTGTTTTATTCATATATATGTATTTAAATTCAGAGAGAGGCTCTTGCTAAGTTGCTGAGGCTGGCTTTGAACTTGCGATCCTCCTGCCTTGGCCTCCTGAGCTGCTGGGATCATAGGCGTGCGCCACGGCACCCCACTGTTGAGAAGTGATTTTTAAACTGAGGCCTGATGGTGGAAGGAATTTGAGGAAGGGGAGAAGAGAGACTCACAGGTGGACAAGGTTGGAGCAAAGCTGTCTCCGTAGTCCTGACCTCAGAAATTATGTGAGATGATAAATGTTGACTGGGTCAAGCTGCCAAGGTTGGGCCAGTTTGTTTTGCAGCCATCGCTGGCTGGTGCATTGGGGTTTCTCCTGAAGGGAGAGCCAGGTCTGAGAGCCAAAACCCACTTATAGAAGGAGCACAGCCTTCTCCACGCTTGGGTCACAGGGAGAGCCCATCCAATGCCACTATGTGGGCACTCCCAGGTGGGCACCTGGGTCTGGTATTACACGGTATGGGTTATGGTGACAGATGGCTGGAATTCAGGCCTCAGTGACTGTGGCTGAGTGTGCCCCCAAAGCTCACATGTTGGAAACTTGGTCCCCAGAGATGTGTTGGTGGTGTTGGAGATGGGGCCTTGGGGCGGTGGTCAGGGCCAGGGAGGTGGTCAGGGCCAGGCGAGGTGGTCAGGGCCAGGCCAGGTGGGAGGGGCCAGGAGAGGTGGGAGGGGCCAGGCCAGGTGGGAAGGGCCAGGCCATGGTGGGAGGGGCCAGGCGAGGTGGGAGGGGCCAGGCGAGGTGGGAAGGGCCAGGCCAGGGTGGGTGGTGTGGGTGGCTCCTTAAGACTTAGCTGGCATCTGTCCTTTCAAGTCAGGAATTCCTGTGTTTCCTCCAGGACTGCTCACCGGGTGTCACACAGACCTGGCCAGCTAGCCAGCAGAGCAGGTCTCTGAGTAACCACGCTCTCTTTCTGGTCCTGAGGTTGAACCCGACAGGGCTTCACCACTGAGCCACCTCCCAGCCCTTTTATCTTTTATTTTTTGAGACAGGGTCTCACTGAGTTGCTGCCCCTCACCAGACCATGGGGGAGGCTGGATGCCCCCTGAAGCCTGTGGAGGGACCCCGGGGGGCCTTCCTGGTGCCCCTCCCCCCCC
>NW_025999863.1:1791695-1794396 GCF_001458135.2 Marmota marmota marmota
TGGGCAGCCGCTTCCGGAGGAGGCTGGGGTTCCCGCGCGGGGAGGGCTGGAGGGGCGCTGGGGGACGCCACTGCCGCTGAAGCGGTGGGAGCCTGGACGTCCCTGTCCCCAGCTCATGAAGTCCGCCTGATGCACCTGGCGGACTCCTACTCAGCCTTCAAAACCCTTTCCCGGACCTTCTCTTGCGCTTTAGAAAGTTGTTTCCAAGCCTTGGCTGGGTTCGGCCACCTCCCTGGGCTCCCCCATCCCTGACAGTCCGCCTTGTCTCCCGCACTGGGGGGAGGTCACCCTTAATCAGGGGAGCTGGAGGCACTGGAAGGCGCCGGGCAGGAGGCCAGGGGGAGAGCTGGGGGCCTCGCTCGGGTGGCTCTGACCTGTCCCGACTCTACCTTCTGCCCTCAGGACCTGGCTTCTTCTTGCTACTTCTAGAATCTCTGGCTAAATTCCTGGGAGCCACAGCTTGAAGATGACCTCTCCCGGCCAGCCCGAGCCCAAGGGCACCCTCGGAGGAGCTGGGGTGAGAAGGGCTGGTGGCAGGGGCCCAGGCTCTGGTCCTTTTTCCTTTGGGATCCCCTGTGCTGGGGCTGGCTCCGGCCAGGCTTCGCAGCTGCAGGCAATGACCTCCCGCTCCCTACCCAGGGCAGGTGTGGAGGGGCGGCCGGCCCTGGAGGCTGCAGCCAGCTTTCAATCACAGGCGGTGAATCGGGAGCTGGCGAAGCCCCCAGCCGGCCACTTCCAGAGCCCGCTGGGCTGGGGGTGCGGTGGGGTTCAAGTCCTAGCACTGCAGAAGGGGAAAAGTCTGATTCATAAATTAGGCGTAGTAAGAGGTTCATGGTGGCAGGGAACACCAAGATAGAACCACAGCTACGCGGTGACAAAAACCACGGGAACGTGGTCTCTTACCCGTGGCACAGTATGGGGGTGGAGGTGGAATCTGTCCTTGCAAAATGAGGAGCCTTAGGTTTTAGGCCCGGCCCAGGGGACTTCAGGGGGCTGGAGCCCTGGCTGAGGGGGACCTTGGGTGTCTGGGAGGGGCTGCTGCTTTTATTCATCCCTCCTTGGATTTTTCCAGCCTGGCCTGGGAATTTCTGACCCTGAGAGCCCGCCCACCCTAAGTGGTGCCCAAACCCTGGGCCAGCTCAAGGACCAGCTCCCCAGGTGAGGGTCACTCGGAGGGAGTCGTCCACCGTCTGCCCCCCAACCCCTGCCCTGTGGCCCTGTTGAGTGGTCTAGTAGTCCTTGGCCTCAACGTCAGGGCCAGCCCGGGGCGTTAGTAACCACTGGCCTTCATTAGAAATGTGCATTTTTCTGATTTTTTTTTTTTTGATACCAGGGATTGAGCCCAGGGCTGCTCTGCCCCTGAGCCACCTCCCCAGCCCTTTTTTTATTTTGAGATAGGGTCTCACTAAGTTGAGGCTGGCCTTGTATTTATGACCCTCGGCCCAATTGCTGGGTTTTGGGCAGTACTGCGTGGACCTCTCGCGGGAGGCAGGGTGGGCCGTGGCTCGGCAGCAGAGTTCTGTGGACAGGGCCTCTCACTGCAGCTTGGGGTTGGGCTGAGGAGGGGTCTGGGTGTGTCCAGCAGTGCCCCTCCCCCCAGGCTGCAGCTTCGAGTGAGCACACAGCTGGAGAGCATCTTCCACCTGGTGAGCAGAGCTGCCCCGGCCCACCTGCCTCCTCCTGGACCGGCCACACCCAGTTCAGCTGCCTGGCTTGGGGACACTGGGGGGGGCCCTTGCTCACTTGGGCCGTGCTGGACATGCGGGATACCTGGCTGTTAATGTCGGGCTCCAGCCCCAGTGGGTGGGTCAGGATGCAGAAAGTACCACAGAGCCCTCCCCTGCTCAGGGGTGCTGCTGCTAGAGCTTCCGGAATGTTCTGCATCCCCAGCCCCCGCCAGCCACTAAGCCCTTAAATGCAGCTGGTGCATCTGGGAGCAGAATCTTCCTTTCAGTTTGACTTAGCCTCTGTGGCCACACTGGACCAGTGGCTGTCCCCCGTGGACGAGAGGCCATAGAGGAGGTGACACACTGTGGGGCAGTCCAGCTGCCCAGGGAATCTGCAGAGGGTCCTTCTGAGGCCAGGTGGTCAGGAAGGGCTCCTGCAGGGGCCACACCCTCCACCCAGCTGCTGTGGAGGCTGAGGCAGGAGGATGGCAAGTTCGAGACCAGCTTGGGCAATTTAGCAAACTCTGTCCCAGAAGAGCCAGGGATGGAGCTCAATAGTAGAGCCCCCCTGAATTCAACCCCACAAAAGACTGTCATTCTGGAGTGTAGAGGGAAGGGTGTTCTACAAAGGCCCTGGGGCTCCCACACCTGGCTGAGCAGGCAGAGAGAAGAGGGTGGGCCCAAGGAGCAGGCCTGGGTTGTAGGGAGGAGGTGATCTTCAGGTCGTTGGGAATGAAATCCAGAATTCCTCCATTAGCCATCACTGTGGTAGATGGTGTGCCATTTAAGGGTAAGAACCAGAGAGGTAGAGCAGGTTGCCCGGGTCACACAGCATTCAAACCCAAGTCTCGCCTGCTCCCATGCGCCCTCTCCCATGCGCCCTCTCCCAGTGTGGTTCCTGCTCTTTGCAGCTCACTGAAGTCCAGCAGGATCTTCAAGAACACCACAGGCAGGTGAGCGGGACTCGGGAATTCGGGTGTCACTGCCCCGCTTTGAAAGGGCAGGAGTGGGAGCAGAGCAGGGTGGGCTGGGGT
>NW_025999863.1:1800116-1807605 GCF_001458135.2 Marmota marmota marmota
CTACTGAGGGCCTCGCCGTCCCCGGCGCGGGCTCCTGTTCCCGTTTCTGTTCCCCGTGGTGGTGGCGGCGGGCGGCAGGTGGTGTGGTGGGGCCGGGCCTGGGGCTCGCAGACTCAGGTCCTCACTGCACAGAATAAAGCAGCTGGAAAGACGTTCACGTCCTGTCCCCGGGGAGCAAGGGCTCCCACCCTGTGCCCACAGCGTCACCGAGACCTGGGGGATGTGTGCAGCCCCTGTCCAGGCACCGTGGGGGCAGGACTCTGGTCCCTCCTGCGCTGAGCCAGCCCGGCCTCCCAGCCCCAAGACGGTTTCCAGCTCCTCTGGCAGGTCCCAGGACATGTCCCAGGAGACGAGGCTCTCAAACAGGGCCATCTGCCCCAGGGGATACTAATGTCTCCCTGGGGAGTGTGGCTGTTGGGCTCCACCCTGAGTGCCCGCCCCGGCCCCAGGGACGGCTGGCCCTGGTGGCACTAGTGCACAGGGGCCCTCCCCGGGCTGGGAGGGGCCTGTCTGGGGTCTGCTCCCTCAGCCCGTGACGTCCCCATGCCCCGCGAGGTCTCCAGCAGCCCCCAGAATGCTCCAGTGCCATCTGCTCAGACCTGTCACCCCTGCTGTCACCTGATGGGCGCCCAGGATCCTGGGACTTTGGGAGGCGTAGGCACCCCCAAGCAGTCCCTGTGTGGCTTGTGTCACTGGGGCTTGGCCCCGATGTGGCACTGTGGGGGGTGGGGCCCTGAGGAGGGGTGCCCACAGGGAAACAGGTCACCGGAGGCTGGGGTGGGGGTCGGAGTGGCTCCCTTTGGACCTCTGAATTGTTCTCTGGCTCGCCATCCCGCACGTAATGCCACCCTCAGGTGTGTGTCCGCCATGGCCACCTGTGGTGAGGCGATACAGCCAAGAGGGCCTCAGAGCCAGCACGCTCCACCTGGACTCCCATCTCCAAAACGGCCAAAGAAACCTCCTTTCTTTATAAATGACCCAACCCCAGCCATTTTGTTGTTGTAAGAGAAATGAACTTGCTCTACATGGGCCTTTGTGGGACACTCAAGATCCAATGTGTGAAAAGCCTGGTCCCAAGCTGGCCACTGTCGAGAGGTGGTACAGCCTGGCTGGGCACTGGCCAGCCCTGGAATCCCAGCAACTGGGGAGGCTGAGACAGAAGGATTGCAAGTTTGAGGCCCGCCTGGACAACTTAGCTAGGCACTGTCTCAAAATTAAAGGGCTAAGGGTATAGTGGGCGATGACCCAAGTTTCATCTTCAGCCCCAGGAAAAAAGGTGGGGCGTCACGGGCCTCTTAGGTCATTGGGTGCGTGCCCTTGAAGGGAACATTAGGATCCCAGGCTCCTCCTCTTTGCTTTGTGGTCATCGCGAGCTGAGAGGCTTCAACATGTTCCCGCCACCATGATGTGCTGCCCCCAGCCAAAGGCCATGGGGCCAGCTGACCACAGACTGGAATGTCCAGAACCATGAGCCAGAATAAACCTTTCCTCTTTGAGTTGATGTCTCTGGTTCTTTGTCTTGGTAAGTCGGGGCTGGTGACACAGGACGGCTGCGCCGTGTTGCTGTGGGCAGGGGCCTGGGGTGGTGACACAACCTCCGGCCACAGCTCTGAAGGCACGGGCAGCTCCTCCCTCTACCTGCGGCAGTGCTGGGGTCCTGACATCCCCTGGGACAGGGACCGGGGAGCAGAGCCACGACAGGAGCTCCTTCCTCAGCCTCCCAGCTCCAACCTCTTCAGTCCTCCTGCCATGGCCTCCGCCCACCTGCATGACAGAGCCCGGGGCCAGCAGTGGGCTCCCCGAAGCCCCAGGGAGGAAAGCAGACGAGGCCGAGGGATGAAAACCTTTATTTCCCTGGAGCCCACCCCCACGTCCCCAGCGGGGAAGAAGGTGGCCTGCAGCCAGCGGAGGGGCCCCCAGGTCCTCAGTAGACCACCTCGTACACGGTGGCCTTCTTGTCCCCCGAGCCGGTCACGATGTACTTGTTGTTCCTGGAGATGTCACAGCTCAGCACGGAGGACGACTCCTTGGACTGGAGACGGGAGAAGGGAGAGTGAGGTGGCCCCCGGGGCACCGAGGTCACCCAGGTCACCTGGGGCCAGCAGGCCGGGACATCCTGGCTGGGAAGGGGACAGCAGGCTTTCTAGAGAGGTGTGGCCCCCGGCCGAGGATGGCTGGCTCATCGGACGGGCCCCATGCAGCCACCCTGGTCTTCACCCCAATACCGCCACGGGGCTTTGCACGCGGCCTGAGGGAGCCTGGTGTCTGAGGGTGTCTCCAGCCTGGCGGTGCCGTGACTAGCCTGGGGCTCTGCCCTGATGCAGCCCAAGGGGAGAGGCTGCATGCTTTGGGGCTGAGCCCTGCTGGACAGGCATGTGCCCTGGGGAAGGGCAGGGCACAGCCTCTGTGCTCTCCTCAGGAGAAGAGAAAGTGCAGCGCTGCCCTCTCCTGGGAAGCTCAGAGAGGGTGTGCAGGAGCATGCACACAGCTCAGCAGAGGACCCAGGCTCCCAGCACAGTGACCAAGTCCAAGGGTCAGCAAACTGCCAGGGACCTGAGGGGAAATACTCTTTAGGCTTTGCCTAAAGTCCAAGTAAGTCTCCGGCAGAATCTCCTATCATTTTTTTATGATCCTTTAAAAATGTAAAAGTCACTCCCCAGCCACCGGGATGAGCATAAGAGACAAGGGTCGGGGTGGTGGGGACTCCGGGGCAGCCTCAGGGTGGACACAGGGAGGCCCGCACACTCGCGGGAACATCTCCAAGGAGGGCTCCCACACCTCTGCCTGCGCATGGACATGAGGACACTGCAGGTCGCCCGACAGACAGACAGACATGCTGCAGGGTCACCCCCCAGGAGGTTCCTGGCGTCCAGAAGCCTCAGCTGGGGACCAGAGCCGTGGGGGTGGGGTGGGGACAGTGCCAGCTGGTGCCCGCCCCTGACCGCCGCTGGGCTGGAGTCAGGCTGAGGTCTGGGCACCGCTGAAACTCCAGGGCCGGGCGCCCCGCCCAGCGCCCCGCCCAGCGCCCCGCCGTGCCTGGAAGATGCTGGCTCCGTAGGGCGTCCTCCAGGCGTTGAGCAGGTTGTCCTTCCCGGTGCTCACGAACCAGCGCCCTGCGGAGGAGGGCAGAGAGCTGAGCGGAGGCCCCGAGAGGGCGGAGCCCCAGGGCTGGAGCAGGGCGTAGGCCTGAGCCCCTCGACTGGGATTGGCAGAGGTTGGGGTGCCGCGATTGAACCCCGGGGCTCCTCACCACCTACATCTCCAGCCACCCCCACTTTTTAAATATTGAGACCAGATCTCCCTAGATGGCCCGAGCTGGCGACCCTCCTGCCTGGCCTGGGGACGCCCTGTGGGGGGCGCACCGCAGGAGGCGAACTTGAGCGACAGCACGCAGCTCTCGTGCAGGTGCAGCTGGTACTTCTCGGGCTTGCGCACGTGCAGGACCTCCACGCCGCTGCTCTCCATGCCCACGGCCAGCCAGTCCTGGTTGGGGCAGTGGCCCAGGGAGAAGATCTGGGGGAGGAGGGAAGAGAGGGACCTCGGGCCTCAGAGGCCAGCGAGCCCCAGGTCCCTGTTAGCCCTGCGGAGAGGAGGACAGGCAGGGGGCCCCCCCGCAGACCAGGCGGGCCGAGGGGACAGAATCACCCAGACGGCGGAGCACATCCATAGTCTACACCCGGCTCACGACAGGTCTGGGGGCGCCCGGTGGGGGTGGCAGGGGAGGAAGCCAGCCCAGGAGCCTCCCCGTGAGCAGCTCCCCGTGAGCAGAGGCAAGGAGGCTCAAGGTCAGACCAAGCCTGGGAGCCAGGGCTCCTGAGATCCAGCGTGGCCTCTGCCCCCTGCCCCAAGGCGCGCTCCTTGTTTTGACCTGAAAGGACGCGTTCCCACTGCTCTGCACTGAGCCGGTCCTGGGCACCAGGAGCCACGGGGCCAGCTCCACCCCAGCCTCCTGCGGCCTTCCAGCAGGAGGGACCCGGGAATTACAAGAGAAGACCGAGGGTTTCAGATGCCCGCCTGGCCACACGGTGCCTGAAGACACATTCCTGACTCTTGGCTCATCCCCAGACACCTATGTCCTCCTGCTCCCCCTCTCTGCCACCCTTCTGCCTTGACTCCCACAGCACCCTGCACAGGGACCTCTCCAAGCCCAGCCTCTGTCCCACATCAGCCTCCACCTGTCCCCTCAGGTCAGTGGCTCCCAGGATGGGTCCTCAGTGGAGAGGGGAGCTGTCAGGAGCCCTCTGGGGAGTCCAGAGGTTGAAAGCTGGGAAGAGAAACCAGCTATACAGAAAGAGATAAGAAGATGGGAAGGGATGGACAAGAACACGTGGGAAAATGATCTGAGGATCTCAGTGGCCCCATAGCTTAATATGAATCAGGCCTTTTGTGTTACCCTGTGTTTGAGAATTAAAGGTGATGGCCTGTGGATTGGTCTGGAGGACAAGAAAGTAGGACTCAGATAATCCCAGCCTGAGCCTGGAATTGGGCCACCCACTGAGGACAGGAAAGGAGGCAAGATTCCTGCAACTCCCACCCCTGCCCCAGACCTCAGCCAGCCCACCTGGGAGCTGAAGTCGTGCTGCTGCAGCTGTCGCCCCTCCCGCAAGTCCCAGCAGCGCACCGTGTTGTCCAGGCCGCCAGTCCACAGCCGAGTGCCGTAGTCAGAGATGTCGATGCAGCTGGCACCATCGGTGTGGCCCTGGAACTGCCTGGAGGGAGCATGGCCCAGGCGTCTGTCAGGGAGCCTGGGTGTCTCCAGCCCACCCACCTGGTGCACAGGGAGGGAAGGCACCCACCTGACCATGGTCTGGTTCTGCAGATCCCACACCACGATGTTGCCGTCGCTGCAGCAGGAGAAGCAGACCTTGGCGTCGGGGCTGACCGCCAGGGCGTAGCAGGCCGGGGCGGAGGAGGTCAGCTCGGCCTTGATGCGGGGGGTGGGCGCCGCCAGGTCCCAAATGGACAAAGTGCTGGCTTCGCCACCCACGATTAGACTCCGGCCGTCAGGCAGCAGCTTGCAGGAACGAATGTAGTTGTCCCGGTTCTGGGGCCAGCAAGGAGGGGAGCGAGAGCTGGTCACCAGCCCGGGCCACACCCCGGGACTCCCTAGCCTCGGGTCAGCCCCGCCCATTGGCCCGCAAGCCCGCCCCTCGGCGCTGCAAGTCCCTCCCTGGTTGGCTTTGAGGTTGCCTAGGCCCGCCCCCCGGCCCAGGCCCCGCCCCCGGCCGGGGCCGCCCTCACCAGGCAGTCGAGCTGGGCCACCGGCGTCTTGGCGCCCGGCTGGCCCACGTCCCACACCTTCACGCAGCCCTTGCCGCCCGTGTACACGTGCTGCGTGGAGCCGCTGATGGTGACTGCGCACACCACCTCGCCGTGCGCCAGCGTGTGCAGCTGCCGCGCGTGCCGCGGGATGCCCGTGCCCACCAGGGCGTCCGAGGGGAAGGGCACGGGCTGCATCTGCCCGTCCGCAGACACGTGGAAGGAGTAGGCCCTGCGTGGGAGGTGGCCGTGACCACCAGGGACAGGCCCTGTGCTCCTCACTGCCCAGGGAGTCACCTTCTGCCTGGTACCCGCTGATGCATTAGAGAAAGGGGAGGACAGGGTCCTCGTGATGGGGGGATGGCCAGGACAGAAAGGACCTGGCCCGGCCTGCACAGCAAGCCCGCGTGGCTAAACCGGGATCCATGGAAAGGACCGAGCTACGTGGGGCCAGTTAGGCTCAGATGAACCCAACTTGGTCTCTCGGGGGTGCCCCACCACTGAGCTACCACCCCAGCCCTTGTATCCTTTGAGACAGGGTCTTGCTAGTTGGCTGAGTCTGGCCTCTCACTCGCCATCCTCCTGCCTCGGCCTCCGCACTGGCTGGGATGACAGGCGTGGCGTGATTTCAGGGACTCAGAAACCATGTGACCACCCCGTGCCAGGCGTTCCCTCTGCCCCAGCCATGACAACCACAGATGTCCCCTGGTGTGGCCAAGGGTCCCCTGGGGCAGAACCCCCCTGTAGACCATCACTACTGGGCTGAGCACCTTCCTCCAGGAGCCCTGCTGGGAACCGGTCATCTTCAAGAGACCCCCACAAGGGCACAGGAGACCCCACCCCGGGGACCCCGCCCCGGTACTCACGGCTTTCCCCCAGGGATGCTGGGCAGGGAGGAAGAGATGGACGACCCTCGGAGATGGGGGTGGGACTCAAATGCCATCTGTCAGAGGCCAGAGAAGGTCCCCCAGGGCCAGCGTCTCTGCCCCGCTCTGCCCTCTGCCATGCCCGCCGGCCATGCCCTGTTTATCCACGGACCCTGCATCTGGTTTCAGCCCCGACCCAAGGGCAGAAGTGCCTGCTCCTCCAGAGACGGGGACCTCAGGTGTTTACTTGAGGGGCCCCCAGTCTATCCAGGTACCCTAAAGCCAGGGCTGGAGGGTCCTCAAGTCACCCACCCGCTGCGCAGACCTGCTGTGGCGCAGGGGTCCGCAGACCCTGCAGGGCCGCCGAGGCCTGTTCTTGGGAACCCTGCGGGGCCAGGGCAGCCTCTGAGCGAGTTTGACCCCAGCTGCTGCTCCCCACAGCCTCGGCTCTGAGCTGGGTTGGGCCTGCGGCTCCTCAGACCCTCAGGTCACCCACACCTGCCCAGCCCGGGCCCAGCCCTCTGCCGTGCCTGCCTCTCCTTGGGTAGCTGTGCTGGCCCCGGCCCCGGCCCGGGCCCTGTGCTGCCCACAGACTCACCATGGGGGAGCGTCCGTACACCACGGAGCTGCTGACCTGGGGGGACAGGTGGAGGCTGACGTAGGAGCTGGGCATGGAGAGGTCCCCGTTGAGGGTGCTGTGGGAGCCCAGGCTGAAGGACGTGGTGAAGGGGCTGGACAGGGCCAGGGGGCTCCTCAGGGCTGGGCGAGAAGGACAGGTCTTCAACACCCGCCCGTCCCTCCCCTCCGGCCCTTGGGGTGTCAGGCCCCGGATGCCCGCTGGCCACACCCGGGGACAGCTGCCAACCCCGGCTGCGGCTCTCTGGGTGGTGGGCCCGTGCCTGTCCTTGTGCTGGTGGACGCCTGCTCGTCCTCCGAAACCCAGATGCAGGGCCCACCCACCCCCACCCTCAGTCCTTGTCCCTCCTGTCCTGAGCCCCTCCTCCTACCCTGGCCCTGGCCATTCAGGGCTGGGATCTGGGTTCCGGGTCATCTCCCGTAGCATCCGGAGGCCCTGAGGGCGGGACCCAGGAGCCCCAGAACCAGCCTGGCACTGCCACTCCTCACATCACTGGTAACAAACCGGCTCAGAGAGGTTGGTCACTTGTCCAAGGTCACAGAGCTGGTAACTGCCACCCGGGCCTGGACCCCAGCCTGACTCAAACACTCGTCTTTTGTGCACTAGGCTGGGCCCAGGGCCACTCGGCTCGCTGGGCCTGGGTTTCCCACGTGCCCAGCTGAGGGGGAAGGTGGCCCAGGGTGCAAGAGGGCCACGCGGGCGCTCTGGGGCTGGAACCCAGGCCCCC
>NW_025999863.1:1812311-1816541 GCF_001458135.2 Marmota marmota marmota
GCTTGAGCAGAGGGGCCACACCGCCTGGGGCTCTGGGCTGGCCAGAGCTCGGGCCAGCTGCCTGCCCCTCCCTCCCAGGGGCAGGGGCAGGGACAGGGCCTGGGGTCCGCGTCCCCAGGGCAACCCGGGCAGGCAGCACTCACCCCAATGAGGCTGTTCAGCTCCCCCACCGTCACCTGCTTGGCCCGCTCCACCGCCTGGAGAACCTGCTGCTGGTGCTGGACACGACAGGACACAGGCACCTGAGCCAGCCCTGCCCCCGCCACTCTCATCCCTTCTGGCTCGACCCTCCCTGTCTTCTTAAAATGATGAAATAAACACAGAAAAGGACCCCGCGGTCACCCGCTCCGGCTGGACCCCTGGACCCTTCTCGGGGTGGGTCCTGGACTGCAGGGTGCTGAGCAGTGTCCCTGGCCTCCACCCGCCCCAGGCCAGCAGCACCCACTGTGTCAGCCATGCACGTCCCCAGTAGAGAACACTGCTAGGTCAGCTCCAGGTGCCACCCACCAGGCCCAAGGACACACACCTCCAAAGGAGCCCGGCCCGAGCCGCCTGTCCGAGCAGCTAGGACCCCCACTCGACCTCCTCTGTGGCCCTCTGCTCTCCTGCCTCTGGCCTCTTTAACTCAATATTCCTTTTTTTCCAGTGCTGGGGACGGAGCCCAGGGCCTCGTGCCTGCTGGGCAAGCGTGCCTCCCGGAGCTGTGTCCACGGAGGCTCACCCAGCACGCACGAGGCCCTGGGCTGCGTCCCCAGCACCACAGAAAAACAAGACATTGACGTAATGAACCGCGTGGCCACGCATGGCTGGAGGCCTCTCCGCGGGATGCGCAGTGTGGCCCTTGGCCAAACACAGCTGTCCACTGTGCTCCCGAGGACGGCAGAGGGGCCAGTGAGCACGTTGCTAGGACCACCTCTGAGGGCACACCGTGTGGGTGTGTCCAGGGCTGCCTCTTCTCCAAGGGGCCAGAGAGTCGACATTTTCTGGCTTTGCAGGCTCTGGGCCTCAGTTACACCTCCCCTGCTCACCACTGCAGTGCGGAAGCTGCTGTGGACACCGTGGGGGCCGACAGGTGTGCTGGGTGACAATAAAGCTTTATTCACACAAGCAGACAGAGGGCCGGGTGTGCAGGCGGGTTGCAGCCTGCCAACTCCTGGCCTGGGGGCAGAGTGCTGGGCAGACACCTCTCCTTCCCAAAGTGCTTTCACCCAAACTTCTTAACGTTCCTTCCCTTCTCACTCAGGGCCCCGTCCCCACCACTTCCTGTCCTGAGCTCCCAGAAACCTCAGGCTCAGAGGAGTTGGGGTCCTACCTGACTTGAGCCTCCCCCCTCTGTTTGATCCCCACGGCGACAAGGGCCCTCCCAGTGTACCCACTCTGAGGTAGAAACTCTCCTCATCACAAAATGCTTCCCCAGAACTAGGAACAGCCTGTGCAAAGGCCCTGGGCCCAGGGGCTGGCGCCCTCACAGGCTGGCTTTGGTGTTAGTCCCAGTGAAGTGCTGGCCCCACCCTACACGTCTGTGCTCCTTCCATCTTCTTAAAATTACTATGTTAAAATACACAAGGAAACCCACCAGTAACCACTCAAGTGCCCAGCCAGGAGCAGGCTGCGCAGCTCTCCCTGCCCCGCCCCTGCAGCCCCAGAACTGTCCGCTCTGCACATGAGGCTCCGCCCACTCCACCCCAGCTCCCATCCGGCCCTGCTCCCCATGCTGCCTCCTGGCCTGGGATCTGCCAACTCCAGGGACCTGCCGTGGAGGGACCCTGCAGCAAGTCCCTTTGTGGGGCTCTCACTGCGCACCACGGAAGTGTCACCCCTTACTAGGCGCTGACTAGGCTCCCGCCCCCCACCCACTGTGCCTGCACCCACGCTTTGTGACCACACCGACGAGCAAACAAGCACAGAGAGGCACCTGTCTTGCCTAAGGCCACACAGCCAGGATTGGGACTGAGATGGCCTGGCTGCAGGGCCTGAGGGGTCAGCTCCACACCCGTCACCTCCATCCTCACCCTCAGCCAACAGCTTCCTCCATTCCTGCAGCCCCTGCCCACAGTGGCCGCCTCGACTAGTGCACACAGCAGGACCCGCGGAGGTGCCCTCGCTGCCCACCGGGTGCCTCCCCGTCCCCCTCCCAGGCCCACTCACCTCCTGGGTCAGGAAGGGGATGATCTGGGCACAGATGCCACTGAGCCGCTTCACAATCTCTGCCTGGCAGGAAATGACAAGACCAGCTTGGCCAGCTCCCGAGTGACCAGCACTTGCCAACCCAGAGCAGGAGTCGCATGCCAGCTGCACTGGGACACCGAGGCCGGCCAGGCAGGGCCAAGGGGACTCAGCCTGCGGGTCCTGGCTGAGGCCCAGGGTGGCCTGGAGTCCAGCAACAGTCCACCCCCCAGACACCCACCGACTGCAGGGGCCACCCGGCCGCACGTCAGTCAGGCGCTCAGAGGTGTGGGGCTGACCACGGGAGCCCCGGGCCGGGCTCCAGCCTGGTGGGCCTGCGCTGCCCCTGGGCACAGCCCGGCTCTGGGTGTCATGGGCATCGTGCTGCGAGCCCCAGTCTCCGCACCCCACACGCAAAGTCAGGGCTCTACTGCCGTCACGGTGTGGGCAGGGGCCCGGCCGAGCTGAGGGCAGAGGTGGGAGGGGACGGTGGGCTTCGCCTCTGCCTGAGTCACAGGTGCAGTGTCTCTGACGGGTGCAGTCCCACACCTGGAAGGCGCAGGCCAAGCCCCCAGGGCCTGGCACAACACCATTCCTTCTCCCAGTGAGGGGCCTACGACATGCACCCGTGGATGGCACCAGGCTACCCCACAACAGAACTGGGGTCCAGACATGCCCAGGAAGGCATGCCAGGGCGGGCACCCCAGCAACCCCACACTCCCCACCAGGAAGCCCTGGCGCGGTTCTGCCCTGGACTCTGACATTCTGAGGGACAGAATCTAAGCATCTGTCTGCTCAGAGCCCCAGAACCCCTCCCATCCCCCTAGAAGCCACTGGTCAGTCTCAGGATCTCATGAGTAACCTTGGGCCACTTCAGAACCTTGACACCCCCCTCAGAACCGTGGGTCACATTCAGAAGCTCGGGAAAGATCTCAGAAGCCCACAGACTTGGGGTGAATCTCAGAGCCATGAGGACAGCCTGGAAAGGTGGGCTCAGTCCAAGTCAGGGCCTGAGAACAATCTCAGAACCTTCTGGCAATACCACTGGGATGGACTCAGGACTTCCAGAATTCCCACAGTGTCTCAGGGTCCATCTCCAAACCTCAGACGTTGGGCAGGAAGGGACCTCCAAGACCATCAGCCAGGGCCTTTCCTGGGACAGAGGCGTCTCCACAGCCTCCTACCCAGATGTCCACCCTCTGCTCCAGGGGACACCCAGCCCCTGCCCTCTGCCCGCCTCTCTGCTGGCTGGCCCCAGCTGTAGGCTCCTGTCCCCAGAAACTGAAAATCACTTTGCTTCCATGAGACGGTTCCCAAATCAGCCCTCCAGAGCCTCTACAGGATTTCATGATGAGCCTCCCTCCCTGGGTCTGCTTTGCCCCAAACTGCACCCTGGTGTCCCGTGGCTTCCCGACCCCACCCTCTCTCCCGTACACCCACCCCAACCCCGCAGTTACCTGCTTATGCATCTCGATGTTGAGCCCGTAGGACATTTCGTAGTACTGCAAAGGAAAAGCCCACTGGGGACACCTAGGAGCTGGGGGACACTGGGGTCTCAAGAGCACCCAGGCTAGGGGTCAGTGTGACATGGAGGATCAGTGTGACATGGAGGCCCCAGCCCCATGGGGGCGTCAGAAGGAGAGTCCAGGGGGGAATCAGGGGGTCTGCCTGGAGGAGTCCCTTTGCCCTCCTAGGAGAGGAGGGGCAGGTGGGGATACCCAGAGACCCTGGCCCACAGGGCTGCGGCGAGGAAGCCCGGAGGCTGTGGACAGGAAGCCCAGATCTCAGGCGGGTAGGACAGGGCTCAGGGTCAACACCAGCGCCTGGCCCTTCTCCCCCGTCCAGGGACCAGCCCCTCACCATAACATAATGCCGCTGCATCTCGGTCTTCTCACTGGCCAGCTTCTCGCATTCCAGCTTGAGGCTGGGGAGGAGAGGACAAGAGGGTCCCCGCGCCCCACGTGGGCCAGTTTCCAAAGTGCGGAGGTGGGTCCCCCCTCACTTCCTCCCACCCTCCCGCGACCCGGGGGTGTAGACTCTCGCCCCTCGGCGCCCCGCGGTGGC
>NW_025999863.1:1821350-1823832 GCF_001458135.2 Marmota marmota marmota
CCGCGCCCTTGGCCCACGGGGAAACTGAGGCTGACGGCCAGGCCCAGGGCTCCCGCCCCCGACGAGGAAACGACCGACACCGGCCGCCCCCGCCCCGTGGGGAGGGCGCCGGTCTGGGGTCAGCAATGGCTTTTCCCAGGCAGTGACACTGGGCTCAGATTGAAGGGTCAGGAGGAGGGTCTGGCCAAGGGGAGGCAGGAACACCTGCCAGGGAAGGACAGAGCCAGGCTCCACTGCCCAGCAGGTCAGCCCCTGGCCCGTCTGGGCCTCGCTGCTCCTCTGGAAGGTAGGGGCTCAGCTGGGAGTTGAGCTGCTCTGGCCCCTGTGCCTGGCTGGCAAGGGGAGCCAGCCAGCTCTGCGCAGAGACTCCCCTCCTGGACCATCCAGGGAGCCCTCACTCGGCTCACCTGCCAGTGGGGAGTCCTTGCTCCCATCTTGTCTATGAGACCCTGAGCCCATTAAGTCAGTCAGCAAACACACCAAGAGCCTACTGTGCTGGGCCGTCCTGGTCCACAGCGCCTCCGGGGACAGGGGGCTAGGCACCCGCACTGTGTAGGGGAGCCCCCTGTTGCTGTTGGACCTCTGGGCAGGTAAGCAGCGGAAGGGCACCGGATCCCCTGCACACAGGCCTCCTCTTTCAGCAGATAGGTATGACATGGTGCCAAGTGCCCTTCCAGGCACAGGGACCCGGGTGAAGAAGGGCAGATCCCAGCCCTGTCGGACTGAGCTCAGAGACCAGCTGCTGACCACACAGAATCCAGCCTGGAAATCCTAAAACTGTGTGTGTAAAAGGGAAGAATGGGGCGCGGTATGTCCGGGCGAGGGCTCATTGAAAGGCTACTATCCAAGACTGTACCCCAAGGATAAAGTCGGCCACGGAAGGGCGAGGAAGAGAGGTCCTGGGTCCACAAAATGAGGGTGTGCTGGAGTGTTCGGTGGCTCCCTGCTGCCATCAAAATCGGATTTTGCACGATGGCGCACGCCAGGATGGCAAGTTGGAGACCAGCCTGAGCAACTTACTGAGTCCTGTCTCAAAATAAGTGAAAGGGGCTGGGATTGTGGCTCAGTGGTAGAGCACCGTGGGTTCCATCCCCAGTGCCAAGAAGTAAAAGAAATCCACAATCCGGGTCTGGGGGTGCAGCTCAGCGGGAGAGCACTGGCTGGGCATGCATGAGGCCCTGGGTTTGATCCCCAGCACCACAAAGATAAAGAAATAATCAAATCCAAACTCCACTCCCTTCCACAGTGGGCTCAAAATAAAAAAGGGGCTAAAACCCTCAGCCCTTTCTCCCTCCATGACCCCAACCCCTGGTCTGCTCCATACTCCAAGCACCGCCAGCCCCCGGGCCTGTGCACTTGGCTGTTCCTCAGCGGTCACTCTCCGCTGGCTTCTCGTGGACATTTTCAGTGCTGGGGATGCAACCCCGGCCTGCAGGCCTGGCAGGCTCTATCCCAGCTGCGCCCGGCCCTAGCCTTGCTGCTCAGAAAGGCCCCTCCTAACCTTCTTGCAGCCTGCGGGCCCCACCACCTGTTCCCTGAGCCCCGCCCCTTGCTGTCTCCCCATCCCAGGCTGTGTGGGGACTGGACACTCCTGGCCCTCAGGGGCCTGGCATGAAGCAAGCTTGAGGCAAGTCCAGAGGCGTGGACAGGCGGTGGGGAAGGAGTGACCTGTGGGCTGCAGTGCTGCATTGCCCTGCTGCCCTGCCCCACAGGGCCCCTGACGCCAAGAGTGCGTGCTTCCAGGCTCCTGGTTCCAAATGCTTTCCAGGACATGTCCTCCTCCCCTGGGACACCAACAGTGCCCTCCGGGACCCTGAGTCCAGATGGTGTCCCCAGCCCTCTTCACCTGCCCCCGCGGCCCCTTGGCTTCTCGGGGCCTCCCTCCGTCAGCCTCTGCCCAAATGCCTCTAGCTCGGGGTGCACCCCCCTTTCCTTTGGCTGTGCTGAGGGGACCCAGGCCTCACGCGGGGCCCTGCTCATTCACTTTGAGGAGGCCTCACTAAGTTGCCCAGGCTGGCCTCGGAGTGCCGCCTGCCCCAGCCTCCCGAGTGGCTGAGACGAGCAGCGGTCCCGGGCCGGGCTCGGGCCTTTCCCTGATTTCCCTGAGGCTCCTCTGGGTTCTGCTGGGCGCAGCCTCACCTCTTGCCCCTCACCTGTCCCTGATGCCTCCGGACCTGTGGCCCTCTTTCCTCTCCAGGCACAGGGCGCTTTCCTTCCTTAGTCTGGTCACCTGAAAGTCACCTTGGCCTGTGCCTCAGGGACCCCATTTTCCCCTTGAGGCTTTAGTAACCACCTCCCGAGGATGGCTCTAGATCTGGCTCCACCCCAGATCCGACCCTGGGAGACCCTGGCCTGTGGGCCCAGCCACCAACTGGACATCTCCCCTGGGTGTCCCTAGGCCGGTTCCTGACCCTGTCAGCCCCTCAGCCCACCCCCATACTCTGAGGCCGAGGTCCACCACCTGCCCCGTGACCCCTCCTCC
>NW_025999863.1:1823837-1825816 GCF_001458135.2 Marmota marmota marmota
ATAAGAGACAGACCCCAGCCAGTCCCACCCCTCCCCGCTGCCTGGCTCCTCTCCAGTCCCACCAGCCACCTCCTCCCACCAGCACCTCCCTCTGGGCTGTCAATCTCAGCCTGGCCCCCTCACTCCCACGTCCCACAGCTCCCTATTGCTCCGGGGGACAAATCCCCAGGGCCTTTGGCCACTTAGCCCCGCCCCCTCCACCAGTGCGCACCGCCTGCTCCAGCCACCTGGGCCCAATTGATTCCCTAACTTGTCCCCACTCAGGGTCTTTCCTGGGGCTGTTACCTCTTCCTGGAATTCCCCTACTGCCTAGAGATGTGCATCCTTCCTAGGCCCCTCAAACGCCTCTCCTCCAGGCAGCACCTCCAAAACCACCCCCAGCCTCCGGTCTCCCCTCCTGGTGTTGGTGTACAAGTGGACATTTATTCTAGAACCACCTCCTCACACTGCAGGACGCTGGCACCCTAGGGAGGACCCTGCCCCAGGTCTTGCCAGGCAGGAGCTTCCGGGATGGGTGGAGGGAAGGGAACAGAACTGAACACACGCATGGTTCCCAGGCCCGGAGTCGGAGCTAGGAGGAAAGAGCCAGGGCTGAAGGGACCGGGGAGGGCGCAGCTTCCTGAAGCAGGGCTTTGTGCCCACCAGCGCCTGGATCCCTCAGCGGCACACTGCACAGCGGGGGTAAGTACAGGCTTGTGGATTGCCTGGGAGGCACAAGACCACACGCACCCCATCTCTTGGTGTGCATGAGCTGCCAGGAAGGAGGAGCAGTTGCTCTGAGCTGCAGCGTCTCCACCCTGGAGAGCCGCGGATGGGACGTGGGGAGGCTCGGCTGAGCCAAGCCTGTGAGAGGCGTGGGGATTCGGGTGACTGCGAAGTCCCTGAAATGCACATTCGGCCAGACTCGGAAGCAAGAAAAGACTCGCAAGGCAGGGAGTTAACAGCCTGCACAGTTTCTAGCACAATCTTTCCCCAGCCAACCCTATCCAGGGACTTCAAGCCCCACCTCCTGGGTCTCAGTTTCCCCATCTGCAAAATGAGTGCTGGGAGCTGTGAAATGGAGAAGGGGGTTTGGCTTCCAATGTGTCTCCTCCCGCTATACAGAAAGACTCAGCCCCTGTTTCCTGGCTGAGTTTTTATGATGTGGATGTGGGGTTTTTTTAAAAGGAAAAAGCTGAGAAGGAGCGCTGGGACCCTGGATTGCTCAGACCACCTTAAATCAGCCTCACCGCCCCAGCTACTGTGGAAATTCCTTTCTCCACGGTGGTTGGCTGAGCGCGCCAGCCAATCCATCCGCGGCGCTCCCACATGGGTCCGTGACGTCACAATGGGCGCTGGCCAATGGGCACCTGGATGCCAGCGACCAATGGCAGGAGGCTGTGAGATCGACTGGGCCAATGGGAAGGCGGCTAGGCGCTCCCCGCGGGGTGTGGCGAGTGTAGTTCCCCCTCCCTAGGCGGAGCAGAGACCCTCGTGGACCACCGACCCCGGCTCGGGTGCAGGGGGTGTCTGGCTTGACTGTCCCCCAAAACGGAGTAGCGAGTTATTCTCTAAGCCTGGCAGGTCTCCCCTTAAAAACAAAGCTCCCTCGCCCAACTTGCTACTTGGGCGAAGCCCGGGCGCCTCCGAGGCAGAGGCGGTGCCTTTCGCCCCATTTCACAGATAGGTATAACCGAGGCAGGGAGCGGCGAAGTCTCGCGAGACGCCCCAGGGACGAGTCCAGACTCGACCCGAGCCTGGAGGTCCCGGGCATCAGCTCGGCTTTATCCCCAGGAGGGCAGCGGCGGGGGGCCGACAGCTGTAGGCGGGGCGCGGGGTGCCGGCGCGGCCTCAGTTTCCCCCGAGCAGGCCGCGGGGGACGAGAGCGGGGCTTCTAGGGGAGGACTACGAGTCCCAGAAGCTCGAGCGCGGCGCCGGCCCAGGCTGTCAATCAAAGTAACGTGGGTCCCTTCCCTCCCGCGCCCCCGCCCGCGCCCGCC
>NW_025999863.1:1829863-1832730 GCF_001458135.2 Marmota marmota marmota
CCAGCCTCCTCCTCCAGCCTCCTCCTCCTCCTCCTCCTCCTCTTCCAGCCTCCTCCTCAGGCTTCGGGTTTGCCTGTGGCCTTCACTCCCCTCTGGCCTCAGCCTGCTCACTCTGGGGGTGGAGGACAACCCCATGTGTCCCAGGGGAGCCCTGGACAATGGCAGCTACGGCCCCACCCTCCCTCAGGAGGACGGGCCAGCTGTGGGGCTTATGGGAAGGCACTGGGGACTCGAGGCCGAGGCAGGAGGACTGCAAGTTCCACGCCAGCCTGGGCACTTAGTGAGACTCGGACCGAAAGGTCACCAGGGCTGGGGGTGTGGCTGGGGTAGGTCTGGTCCCGCCTGGTCCCGCCCTGTGCTGCAGAGCAGCCTCAGAGAGAGCAGAACAGGCCCGTCCTTCCTGCACCCTGCCCCAGGCTTCCCCAGCTGCTTGGAAGGTGGGTCTCTGTCCCCACACAGCTCCCCAGGACAGGCTGCTGCCGCCAGGTGACCTCAGAGAGGCCTCCATCTCCCAGGCCCTGGCCACCCCCTGCCCCTCAGGCGGCTGCTGCAGCATCTGCTCTGAACCCAGTTTCTGTGCAGTGCCCTCTGGGGTCCCCGGGGGGAGCTGTGTGCAGTGCATACAGCAGGTGCCCAGCAGACACTGGCTCAGGAATGAAAGGAAGCCATTCTACCAGAGGAAGCCAGGCCCAGAGTCACCAGGGACCAGCCTGGGGCCACCCCTCCCCACCTCCCAGGCCTGGCCTAAAGCCAGGTCCTCTGCCCACATTCGCCACTGGGCCCAGCTCAGCTGGTGGCACAGGCCCCCCAGGTCCTGCAGGCAGGGACCGCCCTTCTGGGTGGGGGTCTGTGGGATGAGCAGGAGGAGGAGGGAGGAGGGGAGGACAGAGGAGGGGAGGGCGGAGGAGGTGGGAGGGTCAGGGCGGGCTTCCAGGCCTGGCCAGCAGCCAGCAGCCGCCAGGGCCTGGGGGTGGGAGCTGTTCCTAGGGGGAGGCCGGCTGAGACTTGGGGGCACAGAGCAGGGACAAGCTGGGAGAGGAGGAGGGACACAGAGGGAGCTTCATGGACCAAGCAAGAGGGAAAGGAGCGGAGAGGAGAGACCCTTCCCAGAGCCAGAGACCAGGCAGCGCCGGGAGCCACCTCGGGAGGGCAGGCGGCCTCCTGGACCCAGCGTGGGCAACCCTGCCCTGGCTGCCCTGTCCCGCCACACACCTGCAGGGCCCAGGCTGCAGGCGGGGTCCCCCGGGTCAGACACACCAGCTCTGCTCTCTGCCATCTCGGCCCCAAGTCACCAGGCAGCTGCTGTGTTGGGCACTGCAGGCCCTGGTGGCTCAGCAGTGACCCGGTGGGAACATATTGTCCCTGCACTCAGAGGGGGAGAGGTGAGGGAAAGCCGAGCAGAAATGCTGGGAGACAAAGGGCAGGATCGGAGGTGGCTGGGCGGGCGAGGGGGGCTGCTGGGAGGAGGTCATCCAGGCCCAGGGCAAGGCCTTCAGGGATCCTGGGCAGCAGAGAGGTCGAGCAGAGCAGCAGGAATGGAGGCCGAGACCGCCCAGGAGGGAGGGGCGAGAGGCGGGGCCATGGGGGGGCTCCCCGACCTGCCTGGGATCTGCATCCCCCACCTTCAATTCCCCCCTCCTGCCCACCCCACGCTGGCCCAGAAACTACTTTTTCTTAAAACCAATGGTCAAGAAGGTGGACCTCCTGCCTTTGGATCCGGCTTCCTTGGCTTTGTGACTTAAAGCAAGTCACTTGGAGTCTCTGAGCCTTCCTTTCTTCACCTGTAAAATAGTTTCTCAGACATATTCCGGGATTGCAGAGGTCAAGGGAGGAGGGCAGCCGCCTGGCCCAGCTGGAGCGCCCAGAACTCAGCCGCGCCAGCTCCCCTCCCTCCTGAGCCAGCTCCCCTCCCTCCTGGGGTTCACAGGTTCGCTTCACTGCTGGGCTGGTCGCTCAGCTTGGACCTGGCGTGGCCAAGAGCTCCGCGCCCACCTTTGGGCTGGCAGCTCACAGTGGCTCTTGTGACCTTGGCTGTGTCTGCCCTGGCCGGGCTCTGCTTCCCATGGCACAGTGGGAGGGAGGGAGGTCCTGGCCAAGGCCCCACCCACTGCTCTGCAGTGTGGCCTTTTCCTCCCCCTCCAAGACTGAGACTGCCCCCCCCTGCAAGCTCCAGGCTGGGGTCTTGCGGGAGAAGGAGGCCACCCAGTGTGTAGGGGGCCCTGGCTGGAATGCTCAAGGTGTACATGCTATTTCTATCTTGTATTTCTGGGTGTTTTCCTCCTTGGCTGGCGACAATAGTGGGGGTCCATGGGCCTCCTACCCAGAGCTGTAGGCTGGCCTAGCCCTGCGGGGTGAGGTCCCTGAGGCCAGGACTCCGGAGCTGCAGGCTGGCCTTGGAACACTGAGGACTCAGAACCAGTGGGCGGCAGGGTGTGGTGGCACACACCTGTAATCCCAGCTACTGGGGAGGCTGAGGCAGGAGGATAGCAAGTTTAAGGCCAGCCTCAGCAACCTAGAGAGGCCCAAAGTAACTTAGTGAGACCAGACCCTGTTCCATAATATAAAATAATAAGGGCTGGGGATGTGGATCCATAGTTAAACCCCCTGGGCTCAACCCCTGGCACCAAACAAATAAAAATCACGAGCAGATGGGCAATAAGGCAAAGAGAGGGAGCCCTTCCTGGTCCTCCTCTCACCTCCAGGCCCAGGTCCCAGCCTCAGAGCCTGGGAGGGGGAAGGGAAGGAGTGCGGGGCAGAGGGGCGGGGCTTCTGCAGAAGGTGCTGGCAGTCTCCTGGGCTCCCTTCGCTGCAGTTCTGGGCACGTAGGCTGGGTGCCCTCTCCTCCCCCTCCCTCCTTCTCCCTCAGG
>NW_025999863.1:1836234-1841053 GCF_001458135.2 Marmota marmota marmota
GTGTGTGTGTGTGTGTGTGTGTGTACACGCACGCGCAGACACCTGGGGAAAGGCCGGTGGCCAGAGAAACCTGGGCCACTTCCTGTGAGTGAAACCCAGCCAGTAAAAGATGCAACCTGCGCCACTGTCCTGGGACGTCCTGATCTAAGCGCTCAGAGTCTGTGCTGAGAACTGCCCTGGAGCCCCTGCTTCCTGCTGGGCTGGGACAGGAGTGCAGGCTCAGGGTCACTTCCTAATGCAGTTCTGCCTCAGAGTGTCTCTCCTCAAACTGACATTAGACGCCAGAATCCACCGGCTCCTTTTTGCCTTGGCTACCAGGAAGCCTGTTTGGAGAGGAAAGCCTCAAGCCTGAGGCTGGGAGGCTCCCAGTGCCCTCTCCTCGGGGCTGTCCCTGGGAAGATGAGGTGGGGCCAGGGGGCAATCACAAGCTAGGGGGCATGAGGCTGGCAAGCCTGGACCCCAGGCCAACGGGGAAGAGCTGGCTGCCCAGGAGACGTGGGTGAGGTGCGCTCCACCCTGCAGCCCTGTCTGCGCCCCTGTGCATGGGTGGCACTCGCCCACGAGCCCATGTGACCGCCCCAGCCCTGCCCACACCCTGGCCTGAGCAGGGGCACCACACTCCCCACCCCCCCTCACTGGAGCGCTGCCTTCAGGGAGGCCCAGAGGGGAGTCCCAGGGCACCCAGCGCAGGCAGCAGGAAGGGCCGGCCCCGGTGCCGGCTCCTGCAGGTCGGGCTCACCTCCTGGGACAAGTAGGGCAGGACCTGGGCACAGATGCCGTTGAGTCTCTTGACGATTTCAGCCTGGAACACAGAGGTGTCAGTCCCGGGGGGCAGGGCAGGGTGACACCAGGCTGGGCAAGGCTCTTCAGCCCAGGGGCCATGGGCACCCGGAGGCGATGGCCGCGCGGCTGCAGGGGAAGGCTCCCTGGGACGGAGGGGGTCCCCGACACCCCAGGTCAGGGTGGTGGCAGGAGCCCAGCCCAGAGGGCCAGGGGCCTCCTGGGTGACACCCTATGGGCACATGGTCCCCTCCCCTGATGTCACGAAGGACACGTAGGAGGTGGCAGGGTAGCAGGGTGAGGGAGCTGCTCCTCTGGGCTGGGGACAGCCGGGGACCCAGACACACCTGCTTGTGCATCTCGATGTTCAGGCCGTAGGACATCTCGTAGTACTGTGGGGACAGACGGGGTAGGCCGGCCTCAGAGACGAAGGGAGGTGGCAGCCAGGAGCAGGAGGAGCCACCCACACCCCAAGTCCAGCAGCAGCATCAAGCTCTGCCCGCCCAGCCCACAGGGCTAGGGGCACGGGTGGAGGTTCTGAGGTCACCCTGCCAGCGCCCACGGGCAGGGAGGGGTTAAGTGCCGGATGCCAGGGCCCAGCAGGTGGAGGGACGGGACGCTCCCCCACGACAGTTCCAGTTCCTGGCTGCTGCTTCCACAGCGGTGCCTCCTCCTCCAGTGGCTGCCAAGGACAGCCGGGGACCTGGCAGGCCCGGGCTGCAACCCGGCGGCTTGGCACCTCGGCCACTACCTAGGCGGGCAGCCAGGCCAGCGGGGCGGCTGAATGAGAGCCACCCAAGCCCTCGGGCTCCGGAGCTGGCAGCCGCTGGGGGGCAGGAGGCTTGGGGACCTTACCATCACATAATGGCGCTGCATCTCGGACTTCTCACTGGCCAGCTTGTCACACTCGAGCTTCAGGCTGAGGACGCACAAGGGGGGAGGGAAAGGGCTGGTGCGCAGGTCCCCGGGGGCAGGAAGCAGAGCCCCCCGCCCGGCACCCCCCAGGGCAAGACCAGTCCCTCGGAGGGTGGAGCACAGCTCTCCTGGGCAGGTGCGTCCGGCTGGACTGCGCAGGGGAAGCTGTAAGGCGGATCAGGAGACCAGGCTGCGGTGGCAGAAGAGTCACGAAAATCACAGCCACGACCCGAGCCAGAGCGAGCCCTCTCAGAACACCCATGACGTCAGCTGAACCCTACTCATACTCCTTTTACAGATGCAGTGGATGCCCAGAGAGGGTGAGCAGCTGGCTCAAGGTCACACAGCCAGGAAGCAGCCCAAGGGGAGGAATTCAACCAAGGGGAAGAACTCTCCAGACACAAATCCGGACTGGCGAAGAGGCTGAGGGAGGCCCCAGAGTGCCAGGTACAGCTTCCGACTGGACACCCAGGGATCCTGGCTCAGCTGCGGGCCTGCATTTCCTTGGGGTACACTTTGGGGAGAGGGCTGGGAGAGCTGCCCCCACTGATTCACCTTGTGCTGAGCAAAGACACACCTTGCACATTTGCACACCAGGGTCAGTGCCCAGGTGACTTCTTTCAGGCTGTCCCAGTAAGAATGAGCCGTGGGCACCTCTCCAAGACCCTCCAGGTCACGGGCGTGGGGGAGAGCCAGCAGGGAGGCGCCAGACCCGGAAAAGGACTGGGGGCGCCAAGTAAGTCCTGTCCTCCAGGTGGGTTCAACCCAGGCCCCTGGGCAGGGGGCTCAGCATGCTGCCCCAGCCCCCAGGACAAAGAGCCCCAGCTGGCCTGGCTGCACCTCCCCACGCTGCTGCCCTGGAGGGGCACGTGCCCCTCATGGGCTCCCTGGGACCCTGTCCTCCTCTGTAAGGACCCGCCTCCCAGGCCAGGGTGAGCCCTTCAACAGAACCCAGCATACAGCAAGCACTCAACAAATGCTTCTTGATCTGCGAGCCAGCACTGGAGCCTGGCACCCCGTCCACCACAGCAGGGTCCCTCACCGCAGAGTCACTTTGGCCCCACAAGCTTTTCTAGATTCTTTGAAAAGATGCATTTGTTGGTCAGGTGCGGAGGCCGCGCCTGTCACCCTGGAGGCCTTGGGAGGCTGAGGCAGGAGGATGGCAAGTCTGATGTTGGCCTGGGCCACTCAGCAAGACGTTTCAAAATAAGAACTGAAAAGGGCAGGGGATGTGGCTCAGTGGTAGAGCCCCCGGGTCAACCCCAAAACAAAATCCCAAACAATCCAAAGGACAAGACGTGAAAATAAGAAAGAAAACGTCACCGTGTTGGGCGGGGGGCGGGGTGATGGCTGGGTGGCAGAGCGCTGCCTGGCATGTGTGGGCGCTGGGTTCCATCCTCAGCACCACAGAAAAGTAAAACTATTGTGTCTGTCTACAACTAAGAAAGTTTTTTACAAATGTCCATCTGTTGCCACCGTTACCAACCCGACAGCAGGGCTGGGCCGGGGCTCGTGCAGCACATGCGAGGCCCTGGGTTCGAGCCTCAGCCCCACATAAAAACAGACAAATAAAATAAGGTGCTGTGCCAACTGCAGCTGAAAACCACCACCCAAGGGCAGCTGGGTGGCAGGAGCCCTCGCTCCACCCCCGCCCGGGAGGCCAGCGCCCACCTTCACCCAGAATCCAGTGTTTCTTGAGGCTCCAGCCACCCCGGGCCATTGTACCTGGGGGTCCCGAGTCTGCCCCCAACACGGCAGGTCCCCTCACGGACGGAGTAACACTCAGAGAGGGGATGGGCTTGGTGGCCACCCTCAGACCCTCAGACACAAAGGACCAGCACCTGGGCTCCGCGTGCAGTGGGGCCACCAGGCACCATGGGACCAGAACAAGCTCCCGGGCCTGCAGGGAGGCCCGCTCCAGGCCTCCGGCTGCCAGTGCCTCATGTCCCTCTCCTGGACACGGGCACAAAAATGGGGCAAGAGCTTGAAGCCAGAAAACTGAGGTTCATGCTCAGTCCTGGGAAGCACCCAAAAAAAGGCCGCGCAGCGTTAAAACAGCCACAAAGAAAAGTGCCCCTTTCTTCTTGGAGCAACCAGATCTACAAAGGGCCGGAGACCTCATCCAGAAGGTGCCCAGGAAGGAGACCCTGGGGACTGAACCCAGGGGTGCTCTACCCCTGAGCCACACCCCAGCCCATTTTTCTTTATAATTTGAAACTGAGCCTCCCTAAGTTGCTGAGGCTGGCCTCAAACTTTGGATCCTCCTAGCCAAGCCTCCTGCGTCGCTGGGATCCCAGGTGTGACCACCGTGCTGGGCTGCAAGTCCCCTCCTGACAGCCAATTCTTGGGAACTTGCATTCTGGAGCCGGGAAGTCTGGGTGAGAATCTGTTTTGCTGCTTCCTACAGAAAATCTGTAACCTCTGTGGGCTTCAGAACAACCCCAGCTCCTTCCCGAGCCCTTCAGAGATGTGACAATACTACTGGAAGAGCGGCCTAGAGACCTTCCCCCTGAAGTCAGAGAGGGAAGGGTGACCAGGCTGCAGATTCTTTTTTTTTGGGGGGGGGGGCAGAGCTGGAAGATCAGCCCCTAAATCCAGCTGTGGAAAGCTTTTATCCAATTGGGATTGGAGCTGGGGGGGCTCAGAAACCACAGGGGCTGGGTGTCCGGGCAGATTATGACATGTCCACCCCTCAGTTTCTCTCTCTCTCTCTCTCCACTGGTACTGGGGATTGAACCCAGGGCCCTTTACCACTGAGCCACATCCCAGCCCGTTTTATTTTTTATTTTGGGACACATCCTTTCTAAGTCGCTAAGGCTGGCCTTGAACTTGCCATCCTTCCTGCCTCCGCCTCCCCAGTCGCTGGGATGACAGGCATGCGCCACCAAGGCTTTATGACTCGGTTTTCTCGGCTGTGAAATGGGCCTTTCTGGACCAGTCACGCGGGGGAAGTGCTTAGAAGAGAGCCTGGCACAGGACAAGCCCCCGGGACTCAGTCTCGCCAGCGCATGTGCGGGGGGTGGGGGGGCTGCCCTCCGGCCCGTGTCGCCGGCGCAGGGGCCACCTGGGCGCAGCGCGCAGCTCACCTGTGGTACTGGGCCTGCAGGAGCTGGAACTCGTCTTT
>NW_025999863.1:1850271-1855921 GCF_001458135.2 Marmota marmota marmota
CACTCACTGGGACGACGGGCCTGCCGGGCAGCTGGTCACCAGGACAGGACAAGTGGCTGGCGGGCAGGGTGACAGGGTGCCCGTACACTCCGGGGTCCACGGGTGCCGCAGGCCTGGGGTGATCTGCACGCAGCTGGGTCCTGAGTCTCATTGTCCAAAAGAAGGACGCAGCTCGCTGGAGGCCCAGGACAGGCTACGGAGTCCTGCCGGGGGACAGTAGAGCATGCTCAGAGAGCCCCGGGCCTGGCAGCCCCGCAGGGGTCAGCTCGAAGGGGCCCCGTGGGCCACAGATGGCCCCAGTTTGAGCGTGGAAGTAATTAAAGGCAATATGAATTCTCAACTTTTTTAAAAAGTGAAAATCCTTGAGTCCAAAGGAAAAAAAAAAACTGATCAGTAACTGAATCAAGGAGGAAGGGGCTAGGTCGGAGGTCAGGGAGGCAAGAGCTGACTGCAGGGAGGGCTGTCTCACGGGGCTGCTCCAGGCAGAGGAGGGCTCAGCCATGCAAAGGTCCTGGGGCAGAACTGAGCCTGGAGTGTGGGGGCACAGTGAGGAGCCTGAGGACCCCCCATGTGTCTGCAGCAGAAGAGAGAGGGGGAGGGAGGAGGAGGGAGGGGCTGGGGCAGGCTGCGCAGGACCCGGTGGGCTGCAGGGAGGACTCGGGCTTTGACCCCAAGGGACATGGGAGCCGTGGAGGGCTGTGGGCAGAGGCGGGGCAGGACTTGACTCCCATGTTTTTCATTTATTCTTCAGCTGTCAGTGGACGTTTTATTTCATTTGTGGGTTATTTATTTACGTATTCAGGTGCGGTGCTGAGGACTGAGCCCAGTGCCTCACCCGGGCCAGGCAGGCGCCTCCTCTGGGCCGCACCCCGGCCCCTACATCCAGTTCTGAGCCCCCTCCCACCACTCTCCTTCTGTTTCTGTTTCCATGGTGCAGGGTGGGGGCGCGGGGCCTCGCTCACTGCAGGTGGGTGCCCACCACTGAGCCGCCGGCCCTGCTACCTTTCTGGACGCCCCCCTGCACCCTGCCATGGGCGAGGCCACCCCAGGGCCCAGTAAAGTCCGAGCCGTGGGCTCCGCCACTGAACAGACCCATTTTGGGGGAGACGGGGGGGGGGAACACAGGCTCTCAGGTGGAACGAGGTGGAGGCAGGAAGAGGCAGCTGAGGCTGGGCAGGGCCTGGGCAGGGCGGCGCCCGCCACGTTCCCGGGGTCTGGCAGAGTCGGGGTGTCCTTGGGGCTTTGCAGGATGAACAGAAGCTGCCCCGACCGGGAACCTCAGGGTCAGGCACAAGTGCTCTCCACCTGGGGGTGGGGCTGGACCAGAGGTGGCTTCTTGTTCAGAGCTGGGGAATCGGGTCCACATCAGGAGGGACGACAGAGGGCGTGGGGGGGAGATGGCCGGGGTCCCTGCCACGTAGACGTGGGCGCTCAACTGGAAGAAAGAAGCGACAGGGGCACTTCCCTGGGGTGGAGGATGGACGATGGTGTTCCTGGGAGACTGGCCCGAGGGCCCTGAGGGGCTCAGGGCTGGGCTGAGGTCCAGGGAGGGCCTGGGGCCAGGGAGCCTGTGGGGGAGGAAGTATCTGCTGGAGCGAGTGGGCGCAGTGGCCACACCTGTCATCTCAGGGACTTGGGAGGCCGAGGCAGGAGGATTGCAAGTTGGAGGCCAGCCTCAGCACTTAGGTCTCTGTCTCAAATAGTAAGGGCCGGGGGTGCAGCTCAGAGGAGGAGCCCCCGCCCAGCCCACGGAGACCTGGGTTCGTGCCAGCACTGGGGGCGGGGAGGCGAGGGCACGGGCTTGAAGTGTGCACGGGATGAACTGGTTGACGGCACTCCTTGGCCTTCCAGATGCTGGACAGATGCCATCGGCCCCCAGGTGCCCTCTGCCAGCCCCACCCACCTGCCAAGGCCGGGGCCACCTTTGAGCCTGCCCTGGGCCCTGTGCCAGCAAACGGCCTTGTTGCTGGCCCTGGACCCTCATAAACCCCCCTCCCTCAAGGTCCAGGGGCCAAGGCCACCAGAAAGCAGGCTGGCGGGAGGGGCCAGGCACGGGGAGCGGGGCGTGGACTTTGCCTCCTGCTGGGCAGCCGAGGCTGGGCCCAGGACAGGCCGCCCGGCCCCGGCTTCCCCTGACCTGCTGGACACTCTGGTCTCCCCCAGCCCCAGCAGGGCCCTCCACAGGGAGGCGAGCGCCCTTCACCGCCCCGCACACCGCCGTCTCCCCCAGGAGAGACTCGCTGGTGTCGCTGGGCGGCCGCGTGGCCAGTTCCTTTTTGTTGCTGAGTAGTATTCCACCATGTGCTGGTCACAGCTGGCTCCTGTGCTCCGTGCTGGTGGACAGCGGGGCTGGGCCCAGCCTGGGGTGCGGTGAGCCCGCTGCTGGGACAGCTACGCCGATCCCCACCCTCTTGTGGACGCTGCTGTCCCTCCGCGGGGCCTGGGGACCAGAGGCCTGTTTCTCTGCAGCAAATCAGCCCCAGACAGAGCCTGACAAGAGCGAGCGTCTGTCCAGCGGCTGTTCCTCGGTCCCTCCTTCCCGGGGGGCTCTGCACTGAGCTGCACCCCAGCCCTTCTCATGTTTCCAATTGTCATTACTATTTAGTCGTCGATGGACCTTTATTTATGTGTTTTTATGTGGTGCTGAGGACCGAGTCCCCGCCCTGGGTTGGTAGGGTTTTTTTGAGACAGGTTTTGCTAAGTGGTTGAGGCTGGCCTCAAATCTGCCCTCCTCCTGCCTCAGCCTCCCAAGTCGCTCAGGTGGCAGGCTCGGCCTCAGCTTGACCCTTCCTTCCTGTTTTCAAGATGGGCTCTTGCTCTGTCACCCGAGTGTCTGGGTCACACCTCGGGGTCAGGAGTGTCAGTGCCACTGGTGGCTCGGGCCGGGGTCTCCTGAATGCACTCAGGGCTTCAGCAGGGTGGCGGCCTCCAGGCTGGACGGGGCTGGGGAGCATGGCCAAGGCCGCCCAGCTGGCCTCCTCAGGTCGCGGACGCTGGGCCCCTGGAGCAGGCGGGGGGAGCCCTGCTGGGAGCCTGGGCGACCTTCCGTTGTCACCTCTGAAGTGACGCCCACCCTCCCTGCTGGGCCCGTGTGGGAGGCTGGTCACTCCCAGGTCCACTCACGCGGGGCCCTGAGCGCCGGGGAACAGGGCCCGGGGGCTGTCTTGGTGGCTGGGGTCCTTCTTGGATGGCACAAACATTTACTGAGCACCCACTGTATGCCAGGTGCAGTTCTAGGCCGGGGACGCAGCACAGGAGACGGCAGACCTGCTTGTAGCAGTGGCCCTCGCCCCGCGGGGACCATCCTCCATCGGTTCCCAGCCCCCACCTCGGCTGTGGAGGGCGCTAGAACCCCGAGAGCAGGGCTGAGGGGCGCGGGGGTTACCCCGGGGGAGGAACAGAGGGGCCCAGAGGAGGAGGCCGGCCGGCCACGTGGTGCCTGGGGCGGGCACCGTAGGCCCAGGGCTCAGAGGGAGGCCTTCTGGGGCAAGACCAGGGCTCGCTCAGGCTGGAATGTGACCCCCAGGGCCCCGTCTCCAGGGGCAGCTGGACTCCGAGTCTAGGGCTGGGGAGGCCTGGGCTGGCTGGCCTGGGGGTGACATGCAGGGGAGGCAGGACCCAGAGCCGCCCTGGAGAGGCGGGTAGGAAGGACTAGACCAGCCCCATGGGGATCAGGAGCCCGCAGTGGCTGCCCTCCTGGACACATGGCTGGCAGGGGACAAGGACTGCACCACGGTGACCAGAACACATGCAGTCACTATTGCTGACACCAGCCTTGAGGTGCAGCCGTCAAGGACCCCAGACCAGCCGGGCACGTGGCGCTCGCCTGTCACTCGTGACTTGGGAGGCTGATGCAGGAGGGTTGCAAGTTTGAGGCCGATCTCAGCAACGGAGTGAGGCCCCACCTCAAAAAACAAAAAGGGCCGGGATGTGGCTCAGTGTCGGGGTGCCTCTGGGTTCAATCCCCGGCCCCAGAACAACAGCACCCCTCAAGCCTGTTACCCTGAGATGCACACGTGCATTCATGGGCTCACTGCTTCAGTGTTCACTGAGCACCTACTGTAGGCCAGGCCAGATCCTAGATACAGCAGTGACCAGACGAACCCCCTCCCAGCTGGGGCCGGAGTCCAGGGCCAGGAGCAGGTGAAGAGGGGACTTCAGCCTGAGCCGTCCTGGGGCAGGTTCCACAGGGCGTGTGTAGCCCGAGGCGGCGGGGTGGGGTACAGGCCTCTGGGCCTCAGGGGAGGACCCCTGCGGGAGGTGGCCTGTTGAGCAGAGTCTGGATGACAGTGTTTTTCTTCGGCTGTGCCCTTGGTGGTAGGTTCTGTCTGAATGAAGCTTAAATCCATCTGTGGGGGGCCCCAGGAGCCCCAGACCGGGCTGCACCCAGCTGAGGTGAGAATGGAGGCCCCAGAGTCCAGGGTTTCAGGGAGATAAACTCCCCACCCCCCAATCAGCCAGTAAACGGAGACTTTGACCCCCCCTCCCCACTTATCTCAAGACGCTGAGAGCAGTGGGCCAAGGTACGGCACCAAGATGGCTGACGGGCGTCCGCCCTGGGAACCCGGCCAGGGCCAGGTGGGGGCAGGGCCAGGAGGGGAGAGAGCGGGTCCAGCCAGGTCGGGACACAGGTGTCCCCGTCAGGGAACCTCTCAGTTTACTCCTCTGTGAAATGAGCTTTCTGCCCCAAGAACGCGCCATCGTCCCCGGCACAGTGACAGGCTCTGCTGTGTGTTGAGGTTTCTTTCTGTAAAAGGCCAGAGAGAAAATGTTTCAGAGGGGCTGGGATGGAGCTCAGTGGTAGCGCCCCTGGGTTCAATCTCCAGTCCCCCAAAAAGAGACCCCTCTAGGGCTGGCCCACGCGCCCCCACCCGGGAGTCCACAGGTCACTGAGGCTTTCTTGTGGACGCTGAAATTTGGATTTCACATGTCTCAGAATATCGTTCTATTTTTAAATGTAAAAGCCATTTTGAGATCTGCAGTACAAGAGCTGGCGGCAGCCAGAAGTGACCACGGTGGCGGCCGGCCAGCCCTGCTCCAAGTGGCCACCAGCAGGCAGCTCACTGTGGGCTGGGAACCCGAGGCTGCATCCAGCCACCCGAGGAACACAGGCTGAGGGGTCAGGAAGGGTATCCCCAGAAGGCATTTGGGGGGACAGAGCTTGCAGGCCTTGGAGACGTAAAAGAGCTTTAGGCAAAGTCAAGGGCGTCAGAGGAACAGTTTATGTTTCTGCAATTCTGGCGGAAGCTTGGTTTCACCTGCCCTGATGAGGACCAGCAGGTCAGCTCATTGTGTTGGTTTAAGGGGCATAGGCAGTGCCTGGTATACAGCAGGTGTTCCACTGATGCCAGGCATGTGCCTGGTATACACTAGGCGCTCTGTTCGTGCTCCTGCTCTGCTGGGTGGTATATGGCAGGCACAGCACTAATGCCTGATGTGGGCCTCTTCTTTAGCAGGTACTGCATCAATGCTCGGTAAACAGTAGGCACTCTGTTCCTGCTTGCGTCTGTCTGGTATTAAGGCAAGCGCTGCATTATTGCCTAGCATACAGCAGGCGCCCATTAACGCCTGTTCGAGGCATGCAGGCGCCCCAGGCCAGGTGATTCCCTGCACCGCAGGCCGCACAGACCCGGGCCGAGGGCGCCCGAGC
>NW_025999863.1:1857273-1873571 GCF_001458135.2 Marmota marmota marmota
CCAGCGGGGCCTCCGGCCCTGCGTGGTCACCCCTGCACGGTCGGTCCTGGGCCCAGGGGGCCAGCCCTGCTCTGGCTCCCTGGACTGTCACCCTGCCCTGGTGATCAGCCTTCCCGAGGTCCCTGGACAGTCAGCACTGCGCCAGAACCCTCCATGGTCAGCCCTGTCACAGTGGTCAGCCTGTCTGATTCCCACTGGTCAGTCCTGCTCTGATCCTGGAGGGCAAGCCCTGTCCCGGTGGTGAGCCTGACTATCCCCAGAGGACGAGTGCTTCCAATACTTAGATGGTCAGCACTGCCCATGGTGATCATCCTTCCCCATATCCCCAGAGGGTCATCTCTTGCCTCAGTTGTGCAGGGCAGTCCCAGTCTCAGTGGTCAGTCTGTGCCTGTGATGATCCGCCCTTTCCCAGGTCTCTGAAGGGTCAGCCTTGCCCTTGCTGTGTTGGGCAGCCGAGGGTGGGTTTGCTGCAGATCCTGCGGTGTTTTTTTTGGCCTGTGGTGGTCAGTTACCCCCATCCTTCCAGGGTCAGCATCTACCAGTGGTAGTCAGCCCTGCCTCAATTCCTGAAGGGTCAGTCCCTGCACGGGCTGACCTGGGCCTGCAGTGGTGAACCTCTGTCTGTGGTGGTCAGCTCTGCCGCAGATCTCTGTGTGGCCAGCCTCTGCCCTAGCTGTCCAGGGTGGCTTTGATTACTTGATGGTCAGTCCAGTTTCCTTTGTGGTCTGTTCCTGCTGTGATGTCCAGGATAGCCTGGATCCCTCTGTGACCAGCTCTTACCATGCTGTCCGTGATGACCTGCTCTTTGGGGGGTTAGCCTATAGTCCTCTGTGGTCAGCCCCTCCTCATGCTGTCCAGGTAAGGCTCCTGGATCCCTCTGGAGTCAGCCCCTGCCTGTGTTGTTCACGCCAGAGCCCCTGGAACTCTTTCTGGTCAGCCTCTGCCTGTGTTGACGGGGGCCCTGGCTTCCTTCAGGGCCAGTCTCCTGCTTCTGCTGTCCAGGTTGGGCAGTTACTTTCCCAGTAAGCCAGCCTGAGTGCACCTGGAGTTAGCACCTGCCTTTGCTGTCCAGGTCAGGTCCCTGCATCCTGAGTTCCTGGGCAGCCCCCTGCATCTGCTGTTCACATTGGCCCCCAGGACCTTTGGGGGTCTGCCCTCTATGTCTTGTGACAGCCCCTCTCTGCCCAGGGCTGGCCTCTGACCCGCTCCATAGTGTCTCCCTTTTGCTGTCCCCGTGTCTCTGCAGGGCTAGACCTTTGGCTGTGATCCACAGGACACTTACCCTCACCACCCCGGTCCTGCCTGGACACGTCCCATCAGGGGGAGTCCTGTTCACTGCAGACTCGGCTGTCCCCCTCCAGACTCTGCTGTGCCCCATCTCCTTTCCCCTTGAGGCCATTCCCCTGCCTCCCTCCCTTGGCGGGGAAACTGAGTCCCTCTGCATGGAATTGCACCCTGCTGGGAGGAGGCAGCCATGGGTTGTCAGAATGGCCACTTCCTTGGCCTTCCGTGGTCCCTGTCCTTGGCGTCCCGGTGGAGCCACCACACCCTGTAGGGAGGCCCCTGTCTCCATCTCCTCAAGGAACACCTGTCGCTGGGAGCCAATCGACCCAGCTGTCTGTGTTGTCACCCCAAATAAGGGCGCAGATAAGGGCCAGGGGAGGACTGGCCCTTTCTGTGGTTTACAAAACAGAGGTCCTGCCTTGTCTGCCCCCGCCTCCTTCCTTCCCAGGCTCCTGGGGAAGGTTGGGCACGTGTGCCCTGTGCCCATAGGCAGCCTGGATGGGCTTGGTGTCCTGGGGAAAGAGGCTGTCCTGCGGTGGGTACTCCGCATAGTTAGAGGAGCTGAGCCCAGTGGCAGAGGGGACGTGTTGGCACTCTGGCTTGGATGGGCACCAGGCCCAGGCTCCAGAGGTTTCTTGCTTGAAGTGGCTTCCAGGTTAACTTCCCGATGTTTGCTCGCCTAAGGCTCCCCGTGGCCATCTCTCCAGGAAGGGCGGGCAGGAGCGTGACCTGTGGAGGGCCGCGTGGTCCTGGCTGACTTCTGTAGTGGGTGGGAGGCTTTCTTTTGGGGTAGGAGACAGTTAGGATGTGCGTTGAAGGACGGTACAGATGCCTTGCCCTGCGGCTCTGGGGCCTCCAGGCCCGTCCTCTCCTATGGACCCCAGCTTCTGAGCCTGGTGGTTGGGCTTGAGGTCGAGGGGCTCAAGGCTGCTGCCAGGGCCCCTGTGTGCAGCTTTGCTGAGGCCAGCCTTGGGCTGAAAGCCTCGCAGTGGACCTGGAAGATGGAGCCCACCCCCGGCCTTGTCCTCAGTGCCCACCTGGGCAGAGCACCTTGGTCTGCAGTCCTTCCCTTCCCCTGCTGGGTGACCCTGGCAGCACCCACCCCCCAGCTTGTAAAAGGGGCATCCTGTGAGCTGATGCCAGATTCAGGGCAGGCGGGCAGGTGGGAGAGTGGGTGCGCGGGTGCATCGGGCAGGAGCATGACACGGAGGCCCGGGACTTGCCGGGGATTGCGGGGCCTTTGCAGAGGAAGTGGCCGTGGCCTGGGTGTTGGGATGGAGAGACTCTGGGCAAATTTCCCATCTGAGGAACCTTTCATTCCAGATTGAGGGCCCTTGATGTAGGACTTCCGTGACCAGGGGCTGGGACTCGCTGTTAAGTGCCCCTCTGCACAGCCTGTGCCCACTGTGGGGACACATTTCATTTTCCCAGTAAGCCAGCCTGAGTGCACTGATTGTCCTCATTTGGGGGAATACATTGCAGGTGGGACTCTGAGGTTCCCCAGCCTTGGGGGCTGCTCCCAATTGCAGCAGGTGGTGACAGCCTGCAGCAGATGGCACTTTCAGTTGCCTCTGAGTGGCAGCCACATGGCCCCGGTGCCAGGGATGGAACTAGGGAGGGCCTGCTTTTCCCTGGAACTCTCTCCCTGGTCCCCCCATGGCTCCTTTGCTAAGTTACAGGGTGGGGTGTCAGGGCCTGCCCTGCGCTCCTCCAGGCTCCCAGGCAGGGCTGAGTGGCTGCCTTAGCACCTGCTGTGCATCAGGCAGAGGTCGCTGGGCAGGAGCTCCTCCGGCTCCTGCCCCTCACTGCTCCCAGCAGCCTGTGACCTGTGAGGCTGCTCAGCTGGGCGGGGCTTCCGGGCAGCACTTCCCTAGCGCTGGACGCTGGGCTGGGCTGTTCTCTGGGGTGGGTGTCCTGGGCACTGCAGGGTGTGGACAGTGTCCTGGCCTCTGTCTGCTCCAGACCAAGAGTCCAGATGATGACTAGTGTGTCCTGAGGCAAAGCGCCCCTGCTTGAGGATCCCTGTCACACGGTGGCATATGGTATAAAGTGCTGGCTGTGTGACAGTGTGTGTCACCTTGTGGGAAGTTTTGGTGACGGCTGTGGTGCGAGTAGTTCTGTTGATGTGTTTCATTGCTCAGAACACGGGAGGACACGTACACACGTTCCACTTTATTCGCGGTGCTGTCCCTGGCCTGTCCTGAGTTTCTTGTCAGTGGCAATGACCGCCAGCAGTGGGCCTGGGAGATGGGGACTGTCTGTTCAGTGAGTGTGCTGTCCAGCCCCTGTGCCAGGCCCCCAGGAGGCGAGCATGGAGGAGCAGAGGCCCTGGGGAGCTGGGTGCTGGGCTCCCATCGGGCCGCCAGGCCTCTGCCTCTGTCCCTGCTCTCTGGCTGCTGCGTTTCTGTCACTTGGTGGTAAGACTCCCAGGAGGCCACTGCCTGGCCTTGGCAGGTTGTGGTGGGGAACTGAGGCAGGGAACACTGTGCCCCGAGGCCCCGCGGCGTCCTTCCAAGGCTGAGCCCGAGTGGCTCCAGGCTTTCTAAACCGAAAGCTGGGTGGTGAAGCCTCCCTGCACAGGCCCTGTGGGCAGCCAAATCCCAGGATCCCTGAGGAGGGCTGGGCGTGCCTCCCTGTGGGGAGGGCACATCCAGGTTACTGGCTTCTGGCAGGGTCCTGTGTCTTGCACCCACAGACTGTGGAAGCAGGAAGCTCCTCAGATGGCCTTGTCCACCCTGCACACGCTGCAGAGGGCCAGGACTCACCCAGAATGCGCTCTTCCGTCCTTTACATTTAGATTCAATTACCCGCTGGGTGTGGCGGTGCACCCCGTCGTCCCAGCACCTGGGGGTGAGGCAGGACGGCGGCACATTGGAGGCCAGCCTGGGCCACATGGTGGCCCTGTCTCAGAGTAAGAAGTAAAAGGACTGGGGATGTGGCTCACTGGGAAAGCTCCCCTCAGCTCAATCCCCAGGACCAAAAAAAGAACAAAGGCGGCAGCAGGAGGCCCGATTGCTCAGCTGCCCTCTCCCCTGGGCGGCTGCTCCTCCCCAGACGGCCCGGGCCCAGCCTGGACTGAGCCTGGGCCTCCCAATGCAGCAGGTGAAGTGGTGTCCCTCCTCCGTGGCCAGGCTCATCCTGGGGTCAGAGGTGGGTTGCGTACAGGCCGTGGGCCCTGAGCTTGGCATCCTTGGGTCACTGAGGTCCTTTGTGCTGTCCCTGCCTGGACCTCCTGCCTCAGCACTGCCAGCTGCTGTCCTTGACCCCAGCCACAGGGGCTCACTTGCTCTGTCGGGGACCAGAACCCTGCTGCAGCACGGGAGAGGGCGCTGGCGCGGGAGTGTGCGAGTCACGGTGCAGTCGTGTCAGAGAGACCTCAGGCAGGTGGCGAGGCCCTTGGGGCCAGCTGTCCCTTCTCTGCAGCCAAGCGGGGTCCCCAGCAGGGTGCTTATCTCCCTACAGCGGATGCTGTTGGGGCACCCGAGGGCCTGGGGCGCCCGGGGGCTACTGCAGTGTGGCAGGACTCCAGCGGCTCGTAGCACTGGGCCTCTGAGCACCGGGTCACTGGCTTGGGGCTTGTGCCACCCTAGGGCCCTGTGCGCTTGTGGCCTCGAGGCCTGGGCTTTCACCCTGGGTCCCCTGCCCTCTGGCTGCAGCAGCATCAGTCCTCTGAAGGCCACTGCTGGGTCGTCACACCATCTGCACGTGCTGCCCTGGACTCAGCTCCCAGCTGGTCACCTGGTCTGTGCCCCTTGCCCCCTCCACTCCCTCGACCCTTTCCTGCACTGCCTCTGTGCTTTTGGTGGCTTTCTGGTCCTAGGGGTGGCGTAACTGGGTGGAGCACCCTGCTCCTCCTGGGTCCTCCAGATGTCCCCAAGTCTGGGTTTTGTGTGGTTCAGAGGCACCTCTGCCACTTGCGGCTGTGACAGCACAGGCCTGTGCCTCGCTTTCCCCGAGGGGTGGGGTTGAGCTCAGGGGACCTACATCCAGTCCCGTGAGCACACAGTGCTGCCGTCTGCTGTCAGGGTGTCACATTGCTGCAGAGTGCCCAGCGTGAGCCTGGCCACAGCCCTCCACGAGGGCTGATTCCTGGAGGAAGAGCCCAGGGTCCGGGAGGGCCTACAGCACACCTGGGCCTGTGGACAGGGTGGCCGGATCAGCCCCTGGAGGAGGCATCCCAGGCACTGCAGTGTCTCTGGCCTCTGCCCACTCTGGGCCAGGAGCATTCCCAGTCGTGACAACGACGATATCCCCAGACATGGCCCTCTGTCCTTGAGGTGGTGTCCTCAACCAGGACAACCCGGGTTGTCCTGGTTTTTTTTGTCCTGGTTGAGGACTGCTGACCTGTGTCTCTCAGGGTCCCTCCCTGCTCTCTGTTGTTGGTCAGCCTTATTCTGAGTCCTCTGCCCTGGATGCGGACCCCGAGCCCCGGGGGCTCCAGGTGCTTGTTGAAGGACTTTGGCTGACTGAAGCCCATCCACTCAGGAAACGAAGGGGCATAGCCTGGTTCCTGACTCCTGCCGCCCCGAGCTCACCACGGCCCTGTCACCAACCATCTGTGGCCTTCTGCACCAATCCACACGTAGGTGGGACCAGGAACAGTCTCTTACTAATTCCTGAGTGTCTCCTGAGCCCAGGCTGCCTGTGCCACCCAGAGTGGGAGAGAGCCAGTCTTTTGGTGTCACTTGGCCTGTTTCCTCATCTACCAAAAGGGAGCAGTGCTCCACCACAGGACAGCAGCCTGAGTGGGCGTGGCAGCCTGGAGAGCCGCCCTCTGCCTCCTCCCTGAGCCGGCGGCCTCCCCCGAGGGCTGTCTTCTCCCGACCCTCTCTACTGCGGCTTATTTGCTCATCCTTGCTGAAATGCGGCTGGAGCAGCCCTGGTTCGTGGGTGTCCCCCATTACTGTCCCCACAGGGACCACGCTGGGAAGATGCCGAGCTGCACTGTCTCGGGGCTTCTGTCCTGGCTGACTCCAAAGCCAGTGCTCCCTGGTGGTCCCTTCTGGGACCACAGGGAGGATCAAGGGTGGCAGCCTGAAGGGGTGTGACCATGCCGAGGCGCACCATCTGTGTTCCCTCCTGGTCATTCTTCAAGGGGTGTTCACTGAGGGGCAGTGGTCCCCTCCACTGCTGCATGGGCCCCTGTGTCCTGTGGGGTCTCTGGAGCCTGGCCTGCTGACAGTTGCTGCTTGTTGATCCCTGGGGCCAGGAAGGGTGCTTGTGCCTGGTGGGCTGTGGTGGGCACTGCTGGGGGACTGTGTTGTGGGGCTGCCTGTCCCCTGGGCTGCACTCTGCTCGGGCCCCCTGACAGGACGAGGCGATTCCTGTGAGGGATGGCAACAGGCGTCTGTGTCTCCTGACGCCCCCTTGGTTGTACTAGCTGAGCCTCACAGGTGACAGTGGGGAGCTGGACAGGTAGTCTCTGTCCCCAAAACTTGGGAGGTGCTGTATGTTCCCCAAAGGCCCAGGTGTTCAAGAGTTGGTGGTCCCTGGGTAGTGTGTGGGTGGATGGAGCCTTTAAGAGGCGGGGCCTGGGGAGGGTTTTAGGTCGTTGGGGGGCGTGTTCCCAAAGTGGTGGTGGGAGCCGCCCCTTCCTCTGCCCGTTCCTGGCCATCATGCCCCTACAGCAGCAGCCTGCAGCCCCCACCTGAGTCCCAGGGAACCGTTCTGTGTGAAGTGGGCATCTCAGGGTGGAGAGCCGTCACTGCCCAGCCCAGTGTCCTGCTCCCACGCCCCCTCTGGGCTGGTGGGCAGGACTGGGCACTCCCCAGGCCTCCTGACTCTAACGGGGCTTCAGAAAGAGTGTTGATAAGCCCCCGCTTGCAGGGACCAGGGGGCTCAAAAACAGGTGTGGGGTGACTGGGGGAGGGGTCTGGGGTCCTCACTGTACCAGGGAGGCCTGCCTCTTCCAGGGTCCTGGGGTGGTGGCCGTCCTGACTACAGCCCCCAGCAGTGGAGCGGAGATCAGTCTGTGAGTCAGGCCATTCTGTCACTGCCTTGGCTGTCGTGTCACCTGTGGGACCCCAAGTGCCAGGCCATGTGGGGCCCCCGTGCGGTTTCCCTGTGCGCTCTCCCCTCCGCCTGTGGACGGCAGAGCTCCTGGCCGGCCTGTCTAGCCACCTGCTTGAGGCACAGTGTGACTTTCTGGCTCATCGGATGTCATCTTGGGCTCGGACCCTCCTAGTGGTGATGGTGAGCCTGCCCGGGTGTCCTGCAGGCTCCTGGGCAGGAGAGGCAGCACTGTGGCCGAGGTGGCAGAGCACCTGCCTGTGGCCGTGTGGGGCCTCCTGGTGATGTGGGTGCCCCAGACCTTGAGACTTGGCTTGTGCTGGGGGCTGGGGCCAGGGACAGGAGGGGCCCCTCCTGCAGCTCCTTCAGGGGTGCTGTGAGGACTGGCTGTGCAGGGGCTGGTGGCAAAGCCCTGGCCAGGCCTGGCTGCAGGGCAGGGTGTCCAGTGCCCTGCGGAGAAGGGCTGCTGTTTGGGAGAGCCGGCCGCTTCCCGAGGCTTCCTGAGAGCTGGGCCTAGATTCCCGCCCAGGCTCACGCTGTGGCGCTGGGAAGGACAAGGACCTGGGGCAGCCTGACTGCACAGGGCACCTGCCCCCAGGTGGTTGGGGGGGGGGGCGCGGTCCTGCTGAGCTAGGACCCTCAGGGCTGCCTGTGTGCTCTCCCGCAGTGGGGAGAGGTGTGACCCCAGGCCCTGGTATCCCCTTGTCTGACTGGCCGCCACCATGCTCTCCGTCTCTGAGGTTCTGTCGTCTCAGTGTGGGGTTCCCTGTGGAATACCGCTGGCCACGTGCTTTTTCGTAGATGCCAGATGCTGGCTGCTCTGGGTGCTGGAGGCCCGAAGAGGGCCCCGTGTCCCCAAGTCCCCGCATCCTCAAGTGTGCTGGTGTGGGGGGACAGGCAGCTCGGTGCCCTCTGCACTCTGAGGGCGCCCCTCCCTCCGCCTCGCCTCTGAGTGCTGGGGCTTGGGCTCCGGGCTGAGGATTCTGCTTGTTGCTCTGGGGCACACAGACGTTCAGGCCCCAGTTGTCACTTGGGAGTCCTAGGTGTCACGTTGGTGCTGTGGCAGCTCCTGGAGGCCCGCCTGCCCTGCCCTGCCCTGCCCTGCCCTGCCTTGTGTGCTCCAGTGCCGCCCCCCTCCAGGGCCCTCTTGTACCCCTTGAGATGCGGGCTGAGTGGTCCCTGCTGGGGGACCTCAGGTGGCCCCATTCCTAGCAGTTGGGAGTGGAGCTCCTGCCACTGTCTGCGCAGGTCTGCTCTGGGGTGGTGTGTGGAGCTCGGGGGTCCCAGGCAGTTCCTCCCATGGTCCAGGAGGGTGGTGGGCGGGACGCTGTGGACGAGTCCAGGATGAGGCCAGAGCACAGGGGTCACACGCCTCCTTGTGCCGTGCACGTGGCCCTTCCCTGGTGACAGCTGTGGTGGTGTGAGCGCGAGGGTGAGTCGGCCCGGTGAGAGGCGTCAGTGGGAGGGGGCCTCTGCTAACAGGAGCCCGGGCGCCAGGCCGCACCTGGGGGATGTGAGGCCCCAGGCAGGACCCAGGCGTCTGCAGCTCTGAGGTGCTGGGTGGCAGGATGTGATGGTGGCTGGGGGTGGAGGGAACCCCGCTGTGCTGCTCAGCTGACACCCCAGCACCGCACCTGGGCTGCGGCCTTGGCAGGTTCTGCACAGCGGTGGCCGGGTGCTCTGGGCTGGCCAGAGGCCCTGCACACGGCTCCTGCTGGCCCCGGCCTCTCCTGGCCTCTGCTTGGTCATCGTTAGCGCAGGGCACGAGACCCAGAACGTCTTCTGTGGAAAGGCCACCCGTGTGTAGAGGGGCAGCTGCCTCAGACGGGGGTCCTCGCTGCCCTGGCTTGAACACTGAGTGACCCTTATCCCAGGTGCAGGTGGTAATCAGTCACTGTCCCTAGGCAAGGTTCCTTTTGCTTCTGGAGGGCACCCATGGGCAGCAGGTGGCGTTGTGTGTCGTCACCCCTCGGGTGCTGTGGGACTCTGCATGGTGGTCCTGGGGTCCCACTTTCCATCTTACAGCTGAGGCATCTGTGACTCGAGGGACTTCAGGCGTTGATTTGAATTCAGCAAGGGCTGACCTGCTCCCTTCTCCCCCCAGGGTCCCATGTCTGGGTGCTGGCTTCAGAGGTGTGCCCCGTCCCCCCTCTGGCCAAATGTTCCTCCCACAAACCAGTGTGCAGATCGAGGCAGTAATGGGCAGTTCTGCCCTCGGGGATGCTTGGTGTGATGTCTGGGGACATTTCTGGATGTCACAAGTGGGGGAGCTCCCGACAGCAGGTGGAGGCCAGGGACGCTGCCCGGTACTCTCCAGTGCCCAGGATGTCCTTCCAGAAAATGACCCGTCCCTAGACATCAGCAGTGCCTAGGGGGACGCTGCCCTAGAAGGTGCATTCCTGGTGCCTTTTCCTTCTCTGCAGAGTGGGGGAGGAGAGGAGAGTGGCACCAGCCACTCCCACCTCCACCAGCCCCTGCCCGGGATGGTGTTGGTGGGCGTGGTGGGTTGGCCCTCCACAGTGGATGCTCTGGAGGAGGCAAGTTTGAGGTTGGGCAGCTGTGGCGGAGGGTGCTGCTGCCCCTGGGGGAAGTAGCTAGCCAACCTGACCCTCTGGGAGCCGGCCTCAGTCTCTGCGTCTGTGGCACGGGCTGGCGGCATGGTGCGGTGCCACCGCAGCACCCCATGTGCCAGGACTGGACAGCGGCCTGGCTTGCGGGCCCTAGGCTCACCCCCCCTGCCCTGCAGGCACGGGCGAGAGCGGCAAGAGCACCTTCATCAAGCAGATGCGCATCATCCACGGCGCTGGCTACTCGGAGGAGGACAAGCGGGGCTTCACCAAGCTGGTGTACCAGAACATCTTCACCGCCATGCAGGCCATGATCCGCGCCATGGAGACGCTCAAGATCCTCTACAAGTACGAGCAGAACCAGGTGAGCTGCGGCCCGGGGCATAGCAGTGCCCTGGGTGCCGGCTGGGTGCTGTGATGGACACCACCTGTGTCCCTTAAGTGGCTGTTGGCTCCCTGCAGGGAACTGCCTCACCCAGGCCACCTGGGGAACGGGCAGAGAGGCTCCCAGGAGCTGACCCTCTGTAGCCTGTGAGCCTGCCAGGCGCTTCCTTCACATGGCACACGGCCTCGCGGTGACCCCGCGAGGTGCAGCTGCCAGGGTGACGCTCAGCCTGTGCCCACCTGCTTGAAGAGCACGGCTCGGTGGCCTCTACCATGTCCACACAGTCGTGAGCCAGCGCCACGATCTGGTCTCAGAACATTCCATCACCCCAAAAGGAAACCCGGGGCTGGCTGGGCTCAGCGGCAGAGCGCGCCTAGCACGCAGGAGGCCTGGGCTCGGCCCTCAGCACCGCACGTAGATAAGTGAATAAAATAAGGTCCTCAACGGCTAGAAAATAAATTAAAAAAACTGGAAACGCCATCCCCACAGTCACCCTGCCCCTCCCCAGCCCTGCACCCGCAGTCCACGTCCCATCTCTGGACTCTGCTGTCCTGGGCTCTGTGTCACTGGGTCACACGCTGAGGCCTTCTGCGTCTGGCTGTCACTGAGCACCAGGTCCGCCGGTCCCTTCACACTGGAGCTGCCACCTTGCTCCTGCTCCCACCCAAGTGACGCTGCAGCGTGAGGGTGAGACGCCCCGTGCCCGTGTTCGTCCGCTGGTGGATGTGAGGACTGCCCGAGGCTGCTCCGAGCCGTGCTGGGCGTGCTCCGTGTGGCTGTCTCTAGGTCCCCTGGGCTTGGAGCCTCTGAGGACCTAGCAGACGCTGTGCGTTGAGGCCACACCACTCCACAGGCCTGCCAGCCGCGTGCCAGGTGGCCCTGGTGGAGAGCTGCTGGCCTTGCCGGGTGGGGTGCGGACTGGTCTTACAGATGTGTCTTAGGGACTTAGACTTCACCCAGAAATCGAGGCTTGGCCTGGGCTGACCTTGGCCTGGGGGTGGTCAGACACTGTTGGACTATTTACCTGGAATCTGCAGGCCCTCCCCAGGTCTTGGATGGCTCCTGGACTTGAGCCCCCCACTCCAGGTCACTGGGGTGGGGCGGGGCCTCGCTGTCGTGCGTGGGCCCCGTGGGGTCTCTGGCGGGGCCTGGCCTTGCCCCTGCCCAGGTCTGCTGTCTTGCAGCCGTGCTGCCGAGAGGCTGGGTGTTCCTCGGGCTGTGGACCCGTTGGACCTGACCGCGGCCAGGACAGCCGCCGTGTCGGGGCGCAGGTTCACTGGCCCGCACGCTGGCTCCATGCTGCCTGTGGCAGACAGAGGGGGCACACAGAGGTGGAGACGCTCGGGCCACCGCGAAGCTGGAAAGGCCTCTGGGGGAAGAGACGGGTCCCCGCCCCCAGTGCTGGCTGTGGGCTTTCTGGAGGCAGCCCTGACCCGGCTCGTCCTTCAGTGGCTTGTCCTGGCCCAGACTGAGGGGTGTGGAGGGCGGGGACGCGGTGGACAGGGCTGAGAGGACAGCCCAGTGAGCCCTGGCGCCCAGCAGGGCTTCCCTTGTTTTCCGTTTTGGGGTCCTGCCAGGTGTACCCTGCCCAGCCCCACAGCCATGCCACGGCCAGGCGTGTCCACCGTGTCTGAGGAGAGGCGTGAGGAGCACGGGGACCTCTGCCGAGGGCCTGCCCTGCACAGGGCCCGTGCACCTGCCTGCGTGTGCGGCGTGTGCCAGCGGCCTGGCCTCCGCCGCCCTGTCCCCATGGGGCCCCTGGCGGGCACGCCCCCCGCCCAGCTGGGGCTTTGCTCTGGGGCCGGGTGTGGTGCGGTGGTGCTGGCAGAGGTGAGGCCTGGGCACCCCGGGCTGCGCAGCCCTCTGACTCGGCTTCACCCTGTGCTCTGGGGCCTGGGAGGGCAACGTCCCGGCACCTCTGGGGGAAGTGGAGGTGGCCTGTGGTGGTGCCGTCGCCCGATTGTCCTGGCGTCATGTCGGGGCTGAGTCCCCTTTTAAGGGCTCGCTGTCGTTCGTGGTTCAGGAGCGGTTCTGTTCACACGTGTGCTGGTTTCTGGTCCCCTGTGTCCTCCCTGTTCTAAGAGCAAATCAGGGGCCCACGTGAAGCCTGGGAGCCCAGGGGACTTGCCTCGCGGGGCCTGGCGGCCAGGCCGTGTCCGCCAGGGCCTGCCTGCTCCAGGACGGAGGTCCTCGGAAAACCCATCCTGGGCTCCTCTTCTCCGTGGGCAGCACTCTGTCCACCTGGCTGGGGCCTGGACATGCCCCTGCCTGAGCTCTGGCCTCCCGTCCTCCTCCGCAGGCCAACGCCCTCCTGATCCGGGAGGTGGACGTGGAGAAGGTGACAACGTTCGAGCAGCAGTACGTGGAGGCCATCAAGACGCTGTGGGGGGACCCGGGCATCCAGGAGTGCTACGACCGCAGGAGGGAGTTCCAGCTCTCGGACTCGGCCAAGTAGTGAGTGCCGGCTGGGCTGGGCCGGGAGGCGGGGGAGCAGCCCACCCAGCCTGCTGCGCGTGGTCCTGCAGGGTCACATCGCCACCAGGGGCAGGTGGTGCCGCGTTCTACTAGTCGTCCGGACCCCATCTTCCTGGCCTAGGTGGGAGGTGGCTTGTGCTTTAGTGAACGCCTGGGCCGGGCCCTGCCTCAGTCTGCGGGATCTCTAAGGACAGGGTGGGCTGCCAGCCTCCTGCCCTGCCCATCCTCCCACCTGCCTGCCCCCCTCTGGGGGTCCATGGTAGAGCCCTGACCAGCAGGGCTCTGGGTCAGAGGCCATGACACCTGGGTGTGCAGCCTGGCAGAGAGACAGCAGACAGACCCCTGGGAGGACTAAGGAGCCAGCGTGGCCCAGGGAGCCCTGGAGGACAGGTCCCAAGGAGTCCCGCATAAGGGAGGGACGCAGTGTGCCCGAGGAGCCAGCCCCGTGGGGGTGACACAGAGATGCCCGGACAGCAGCTTGCGCCACAGCCTGTAGGAGGCGTGAGACGAGCAGCCGGGCACGGGCAGCGGGGCTCCCTGTGGGAGGCCACCCTCCTTGTGAGTCTGTAGCTGTCCTAAATAACAGGTGGATATTCAGCAAGACAGGCCTCTGAATGTCCCCCCCCACGCACGGCCCGGCTGCTGAGTCCCCCAGACCTAAAGAAGAGCCTGTGGCTCCTGCCCCCGGGTCCCGGTGGGGGATGGGGTGGGCAGCCTCCCCTCCCCCGGCCTGGCCCTGGCCCTGGCCCTGCACACAGTGCCGGGCCCGCCCTTCCTGAGCAGTGGCCGCAGCAGCCCTGCCTGCTGTGTTTCAGCTACCTGACCGACGTGGACCGCATCGCCACCTCTGGCTACCTGCCCACCCAGCAGGATGTGCTGCGGGTCCGTGTGCCCACCACTGGCATCATCGAGTACCCCTTCGACCTGGAGAACATCATCTTCAGGTGCGGCACGGGGCGCTGCCCCTTCCCCAGACCAGGGCTGAAGGCCAGCCCCTGGGCCGGGGCAGACTGTTGGGCAGGAGGTGCCAGGAACAAGCTGGGGGGCCAGAGGCCAGCCTCTCTCAGGGCCTCTGCAGTGGGCCTGGCCTGGGGCGGGTGGACAGGTAAGAAGCTTTGGGCTCCAGGCCCAGGGCAGGTATCCTGTGGCCCTGGGGTCCTGTAATGGGCTCTGGGTCCACTCCAGCTGGTGGACCAGTGGTGGATGGACGAGTCTTCTCCGGGCCTTCACTGGCCCCTGTGCATGGTGGTCACACAGCTGGAGTGGGCCTGGTGCTGCCCATGGGGACATGCGCCCTCCCTGTGGAGTCCGCACACCCCGGGAGGCTCCAGTGACCACCAGGTGGCAGGCTGAGTGCAGGTTCTGCCGGGACAGAGCAGCGCTGACCAGTGTGTTCCTTGCCTAAGCTCTGGAGGCAGAAGTCCCAGGTCCAGGGTGGCAGGGCTGGACCCTGAGGCCCCCTCAGTGTCTGGTGGAGGCTGTGGCCTCAGTGCCCTGGGCTTGTGGAGGGGTCTCCCAACCTCTGCCTCCATCTGCACATGTCCCCCTCGCGTCTGTGGTCAAATCGCCCCTGCACTGGGACGCCCGTCATCAGACGGGGTCCCCAGCCCCAATGGGCCCCCATCCTGGCTGATCTGTAGCAGGACCCTGCTTCCAGGCACCGGGGACGGAGCCCAGCCCTGCACTGCAGTGGGCTGGCCCCCTCGCAGCACACGTGTCCTCACAGTGGCCCCGTGGGGCCCGGGGTCTGCCTGGAGGCCCCATGGCCGAGGCCGCCCCAGGCCCTGGTGTTGGCTCTTGCCGCCCTTCCCCAGCAGAGCCGGGTCCAGGCTCTGAGCTGCCCTGCCGCCCAGGTGCTCTGGACCCCCCAAGCTGCCTGTCCACCTTGTTGTGAGAGGGGAGGTGTCTGGTCGTGTTGTCTTTTCTTCGTGGGATCTGAGGCCACCCGGGCTGCACCTGGTCAGCAGTGCCCTGTCCCTGAGTTCACAGAGGGCTGGCCAAGGACCGGGGGTCCAAGTCATGGTCCGGCCCTGATCGGAGGCATTGGGGGCACCAGGTTGCCCCAGCTGTGAGAAGATCCTTGTCCCCAAAAGGGGACGCAGTTGGAGACAAGGCTCCCAGGGGCTCGTGTGCACCGAGGACGCCTCGGTGGGAGAGGCCGTGGCCCAGCACCAAGGCCCTGACCACACTTCACTGGCAGCAGCCCCAGCTGGGTCAGGTCCTGGCTCGGGCCCTCTGCGGCCACCCTGCCCTTCAGTCCTGCCGGGTTGCCCGCCCTGTGCCCGCTGGGCTCCTGCACACCCTGCCCCAGGCTCCCCTCTGCCCAGCCAGCCCTGGAGTTGTGTCTGCAGCCCGCCTGCCCCTCCACAGGCCCCGGGTGACGCCTCTGTCCCTGTATCCTGGGGTAGGAGGAGCGCCCGCAGCCTGCTGTTCCCAGAGGCGTCTCCCAGCTTGCCCTCGCCCTCACTGCCCACCTGTTGGCACCTGCCGTGCTGGACGGAGCTGTGCCCGCTCCCCTCCCAGCACCCAGACGGCCCCCCTTGCCCTCTGTGGCTGCCACATCCCGACGGTGAGGCACATGGCAGCTGGGCAAGGGGCTGGGATTCGCCAGGGCCTCTGCAGGAGTGACGAGGCCACCCTTGGCTGCAGTGGACACCTGGCCCACTGTCCACAGCCAGGAGAGGCCTTCTCTCCTCCGGGATTCCAGACTGAGGCAGCAGGTCCCAGAAGCCCGACCAGCTTTGGCTGCACAGCGCTGTCAGGCCCCCCGGGACCTGTGCCCCGCCATCTGCCACCACTGCACTCTCCAGGTCTCTGCTCTCAGGACTTGTCACGATTTTGGAGAGACAGGGACAGTCACCCTCTGTGTCCGCAGCTCCAGCCAGCCATGGAGAGGGCACCGGGAGGAAGGTCCCCTCTGGGCGCTCTCCGATCGTGTCGTCTCCTGAGAGGCGCAGCGCCGTGCCCCCTCGGCCTGCCGCAGCAGCCTGGCTCCTCGGGTGCCCTCCGAGGTGCCGCCTTGGCTGAGCAGAATTCCTGGCGCTCACTGGCTTCCGGCCACACCTGCTGGCCTGGGCTCATGAGCAGTGTCCAGTGGCAGCCACAGCCACAGGAGTCGAGGCCGTCTCTCTGGTGCTGAGTGCTCGTGGGCTGTTCCTGTGCAGGATGGTGGACGTCGGGGGACAGAGGTCTGAGCGGAGGAAGTGGATCCACTGCTTCGAGAACGTGACGTCCATCATGTTCCTCGTGGCGCTCAGCGAGTACGACCAGGTCCTGGTGGAGTCGGACAACGAGGTGAGCGCCTGCCCTGCCCTGGCCACGGCCTGGGTCTGGCCGTGCTCCGCGGGGCCGTGGCCCCGGCCAGGCTCCTGAGACGCACATCCCCCCAGAACCGCATGGAGGAGAGCAAGGCGCTGTTCCGCACCATCATCACCTACCCCTGGTTCCAGAACTCGTCCGTCATCCTCTTCCTCAACAAGAAGGACCTGCTGGAGGACAAGATCCTCTGCTCCCACCTGGTGGACTACTTCCCCGAGTTCGACGGTGAGCCTGCCTGCGGGAGGGGGGCGGCGCGGAGC
>NW_025999863.1:1876147-1882394 GCF_001458135.2 Marmota marmota marmota
TGGTGGTTGGTGCAGGGAGGACAGGCTGGGGGGTCGCAGGTGGGAGGTGACCTGCTGGTGCAGGGGACCAGGCAGCAGAAGCAGAGATGGAGTGTCTGCAGGACGGGACCTGGGGAGGGAGCAGCAGAGGCCAGTGTGTCCAGCAGGCCTCGCCCCAGGCAGCCCCTGGCCTGTCTGGTGCCCACCCTGGAGGGAAGGCCTCCAGTCACCCCCGTTCTAAGGGGAAGCAGGCTCGGAGGGAGCCCTCGTCACCCTCATCCCCATGGGCCACACCATACCCATCACCTGTGTGGACACCGATTGTGTCCACAGTTGGGTGTTGTGAGCCGCGTTGCTGTGGGCGGAGGTGTACATCTGCCAGGGGCCTGCGTCCAGTTCTGGGCACACCCGGCAGCAGAATGAACAAGGGTCAAGAATCAGACACTTTCGTGGTCTCTGGGTTCTGGTGTAAATCTGAGGAGGGGGACGAGGGAGGGCTGGGTGGGGCGTGCGCCCAGCGGGGTCCGATTCCAAGCTGCGAGCTGGGAGAAAGAGGAAAAGCAAGGGGTAAAGAGAACACTGCCCAGCCCCATGGGACCTGCACTCACAGAGTACAACTGGGAAGAGTCCAAAGGGAAAGTGGATCCACAATTACACCTCGAGAGGGCAGCGCTTCTCGCAGAGGTCAGCGAGGCCAGCTCTGAGCACGGCGCCAGCCACACTGTAGAGCCCCAGCGGCATGCTCTCCACAGCAGCAGGAAGGTGCGTGTCCAGGCCCCACGGCCACACGGAGGATCCTAAGGACCCTAACAAATCTGAACTATTCGACTTGTTCAGAGCATCTTCTCTGACCATAATAGAATGAAACTGTAAATCCATAACTGGAGGATTATTACTTGGAAAAGTCCTCCAAACCCTGGGATTTAAGCAACACACTCCTGAATTGTCCATGGGTTCAAGAGCCTCGAGAGAAATTAGAAAATACTTTGAACTGAATGAAAGAGAAAATAGAATCTAATAAAATGTGCAGGATGCACGCCAGGCATGGTGGCTCACACCTGTGATCCCAGTTGCTCAGGAGGCTGAGGGAGGAGGCTCACAAATTTGGGCCAGTTGGGACAACATAAAGACCCTTTCTCAAAAGTTTTTCTAGGATACAGCTAAAGAGTGCTTTGAGGAAAATTCATAGCATTAAAGTACTTATATCAGAAAAGAAGAAAGATCTCTGCAGGTGGGCCTCAGAGATACGATAGGTCGGGTTCCAGCCATAGCAATAACGTGATCATCACAGAAAGGAAGTCGTGATTATCTTCTCAGTGCATATAAAAGCTGTATTACACTATATGCAGTCCGTCGGATGTAAATAGGATCATGTCTAATAACGTGTGCATTGCCAAGTGCAGTGGCCTCTCCTGCAATCCTAGCAACTCGGGAGGCTGAGGCGGGATGATCTCGAGTTCAAAGCCAGCCTCAGCAACTTAGAGAGACCCTGTCTCTAAATAAAAAATAAAAAGGGCTGGGGGTGTGGCTCAGTGGCTAAGCGCCTCTGGGTCAACCCCTGGTACAAAACAAACCAAAAGCAAAAAAACTACCAAGAACTGCATGTACACAAGTTTGACATCTTAGAGGAAACACACAGATTTCTGGGAAGACACATGCGGCCAAGACCCACTCAAGAAGAAGTGGAGAGCCAGAAGAGTCCTACACAAGGTCCTCCAAGGAATAGGAATGAGCTATATCCTCGGGCCACCTGCTTTCCGTGGTGAACGCTACCAAACGCTGAAAAATAAACAGCATCAAAACCTGGGTCTGTCCCAGAAGACAGCGGGGGACACTTCCAGCTCCTTTCTGAGGTCAGCATCATCCTGACGCCAACATTAGGTAAGGACAGTTCAAGGAAGCACGGAGCCGATCCCCTGAACACCACACCAGCAGACCAGGTCCAGCAGCTACCGGGGGCTCGTCCTGGGGGCGAGGGAGTGGAACAGAGAAAACAATCAATGAAAACAAGCTTGTCGCTCCGAGGATTGATGAGGACAGCGCACCTGACACAGCATCTCCTCAGCCAGCAGGAACAGCGTGACTCCCTCCACCTGATCAAGAGAATCGATAAACACACGCACCTGCACACACGCACACACACATACCCATGCACACACGCACACACGCACGCACATACATACACACGCACAGGCACACGCACACACACACACACACTCAGACACGCACATGCACACACGCACTCACACACACACACCAACTACAGCTAACGTCATACTTAATGGTGAAAGATTGATGTTTTCCCCTTAAGATCAAGAACTAGGCAAAGATGCCCATAGTCCCCATTCCCAGTCAACTCCACGCTGCGAGTCCTAAAACCTGCCCCAGTAAAGAAAAACAAATGTCAGCGAGACAGGTGACTTGACTGTCTACGTAGAAAATCCATGGAAATCTACAAAAAGAAAAAAAAAAAGATTCTGGATTAATATTGAGTTTAGCAAAGTTGCAAGATAAAACACCTATGTGCAGGCTGGGGCTCGGCGGTGAGCGCTCGCCTCGCCCGCGTGAGACCTGGGTGGGATCCTCAGCACCAAAAAAAATTTAAAAATAAAATAAAGGTATTGTGTCCAGCTACAACTAAAAAAATAAATATTTTTAAAAGATCCATATGTAAAAATCAATCATATTTCTATACAGTAGTAGTGAACAACTGGAAACCCAAAATTGAAAACAATTCAATAGATCCCCAAAGTAAACTCCCTGTGTACAAATGGGGTGAAAGAAGAACGAGTCTGAATGTGAGAGAGCAAGACTTGCCGAGAGAGCCGGAGGCGCGCCCCCACGGAAGAGCGTCCATGTTCAGGGACTGAGGACGTGGTGCAGCCCGACACCGATTCTCTTCAGAACATCGACAGATCTGAAGCCGTCCCAGTCATGATCCCAGTAGGTTCTGTGCACACGTAGACTAAGGGATTCCGAAATGTCTGTGGAGAGTTAAGGGAACTAGAATAGCACACACACGCACACACGCGTGAACAAGAACAAAGTTGGAGCGATGCACTTCCCTATTTTAAGAGTAGTGAGTGCTCTCCAGAGAAAGAGAGCCGACAGGGTAGATTGGTGGGTGACTGCCTGCCGGGTGTAGGTGACAGACCATGGATGATGGACACGGCTCACACAGTCGCGGGGGCCGAGTCCCGAGCACTGCGGAGCCGTGGTGAGACCCGGGAGCGCTAATGGGCCGATCCGCGCAGTCGGGAGGCCTGAGACCCAGGAGAAGCTCGGACGTGGGCCCGTCGGGAGGTCAGGGGCCCCGGGCCCGGGAAAGCCCACGCTGCAGTCTGTCTGAAGGCAGAGGAACCCCGTTCCCCGCCTTTGTGCATTCAGGCTTCAGCTGGCTGAGTGAGGCCCAAGGGCCGTCTCCTTCGCTCAGTGCACGCCCCACAGACACACCCAGGGTGTGGGGTGACGTCTGCCCAGCATCTGGGCACCTCGCGGCCCGTCAGGTGGACGCATCGCGCCTGTGGAACCTCAGTGATCACATCAGACTGTGGAGCCCAGCCTGGAAGGAGGCTGCGGCTGGTGAAGAGGTGTGGCCAGGGCCCAGAGGCTCGCGGCCAAAGAACAGCAGAGAAACCTCCACTTCCACCTCCACCGGCCCCAAAGGCTAACTCCGCAAGGTGACCCAGCCCAGTTTCAAACAGGAGAAGGCTGGGGCGGGGCTCAGCGGTGGGCGCTCACCTACACGGGCCAGGCCTGGGTTCCATCCTCAGCACCGCATAGAAATAAAAGAAAGATATCGTGCCGATTACCACTAAAAGTAAATACTAAAAACAATAATAATAAAAGAGGGAACAGAGAACTCTTGGGAGAAGGCATGAGAGAACATGGTTGGAAACCTGGATTTGGCAAAAAATAAAGCACCGAAAGCCTGAGATGAGGGCTGGCGCCCTTGCGAAGCTGGCCTCCGCCAAGTTAGGCGCCAACACGGGCCCAGCGGCCCCACACCCCAGGAGCTCGTCCTGGGGAAGGGAAACCCACGTCCACCTCCAAGTGCACCCACCATCTTGGCACCCGTGCTCCTGATGGCCACAGGCTGGAAGCAATGAGCGGTCCCTCGGAGGGAGCAGGTAGAGGGTGGCGGTCCTCATGGAGGGAGGCACGTCAGCCTCTGACCCGCCAGCCCTCTGACAGCGTGACCCTGCGGGGACGCGGCTCAGTGGGGTCAGTGCTTGTCTCCCTTGGGCAAGGCGCTGGGCTCCGCCTGCAGCTCAGAGGGGACAGGAGGAACTGCTTCTGGTGTCCTCGATGGGGAGGCCCCAGCCGAAGAGGACGAGGCCAAGCTCTTGAGCCACACTGTCACTCAGTGGGTGGGCCCGCGTCGCGGGCATTCTCAGGAGGTGGCTGGCTCAGCGGCAGGGGCGTGCGAGGCCCTGGGCTCCGTCCCCAGCACCGAAACCACCACAAAACCCTAGTGAGTCTTATCACCAGAAAGTACCCAGAGGATAGGACGCAGGCCCTGGAAGTCAGAAAATGGTGGCTGGTGGGGGGGCACCTACCTGGGGCACTGGGGGCTGCGGGGAAGCGGACTGGGCCCCACGGTGGCCCCGCGGCCTGGGGCCAGGGCTAAGGTCACCTGCTTCTGTTGACACTCTCTGTTTGGCTTTGCTCTATTTTATTTCATTCATTTCATTTTATTTCTGGGGATCAAACCCAGGGCCTCCCTGGGGTCAAGTGCCCACTCCCCACTGAGCTCCACCCCCGCCCATTGTCCCGATTTAAAAACCATGTCTGTGCCCACATTGCTCCCTGCATTTCCAGATGAGCCCCGAGCACATGACAGGCCCGGCCCACCAGCATGTGGACAGGAAGCAGCTCTGCCGGCTGGGCAGCTGGAAGGAGGGCTATTTTAAACCTGGAAAGTTGAACAGAGGCGTCCCGGCTGGCCGCAGCAGGCAGAGGCAGGAACTGGCCATCTGCCCCCGAGGACAGTGGGAGCCACAGAGGCACAGGGTCTCAAGTCCTGTCCATACTGCGGCCAGCAGGGGGGCCTCTGTGTCCCAGCTGCGGCTCAGCCCAGCCCGGGGCTCCGCTGGCCGGGCCTGGCCACTGCAGCCCACTCAGCTCTCTGCCTTCTTCACCTGCCCCAGAGGGGCCAAGTCACCCGGGGCCTCCAGCCTTGGGGTGCATGGTCCTCACAGCCATCCGGCTGGGCGGGGTGGGCAGGGCAGGGCTGCTAGCCCCGGTGACCTGGCAGGGGCCCCATCACACTTCCCATCTGCCATTCATTATGAATCAACAGCAAGGAAACCGCACCACGTCCCTCTGTGCTGGGCCTCCCTGGGCGCGCGGCCCCTCGCAGCCTCTGCTAGCCCAGGGTGGGAGGGAGGGACTGTTGCTGACAGTGTCCCCTGGCCCTGGGCCCTGGGCATGACACTCACCCTCTCTGGGCCTTGCTACTGCCCCATCTGTGAAGGGTCCAGGGCCCCCACTTACCTGAAGCCGGGGGGATGTCTGAACCAAAACTTCCTAGGGCTCCTCAAAGGGGGTCTTACCCACACAGGGGGGGGTCTGTGGATCGGAGAACCCCCTCCTGGGGTGACTCTAGAAAGCAGCCCCGTTTCCACCTGCCCCAGAACCCCACCCCCGTCCTCCTTCTAGGGCGGGGGATGGGGGGTGGGGGGGTGGCCAGGGAGGCCTTGAATTCTTGGTGGGAAGAACCCTGTGATCCCCAGATTCCATCCCCAGTCCTCGCCTGCCCCAGGCCTGGCCCCTCCAGATCCGCGGGTCACCCCTGCACCTCTGTTTCTCCACCCCTCTTTAAACCCACACCCCCAGCCGGCACCGCCCAGAAGGGGCCGCCATTCCTCAGGCTCACATATGTTTGTGGAATTTATTTCGTTTTTATTTTTGCACTGGGATTGGACCTGGGGATGCTCCACCACTGGGCCACATCCCCAGACCTTTTGATCTTGTTTTTTCTGGAGACACGGTGTCACGAAGTTGCTGAGGTGGCCTCCAACTAGAGCGCCTCAGCCCCTGGAGCTGCTGGAGTTCCGGGGGTGGCCGCAGGCTGGCCAGGCTCCAGCACAGCGGGCTGGTAAAGGTGTCCGGCTCGGGGTGAGCTCCCTGCGGTCCGCAGTCCCGGCTGGGTGTCCCCTGCCCGGTGCCTCGGGGGGTTCCTCAGCTGTGGGACGTGGATGGCCGCTGGTGGCGCCTGGCCTGCCGTTGGGAAGTCCCCAGGAGCCGAGGGCAGAGGGGCCACTGA
>NW_025999863.1:1884657-1890166 GCF_001458135.2 Marmota marmota marmota
GCAGACCCACCACGCCCTGCCCGCCTGTGTCATGGCACGGGAATGAGGATGAGCCCAGGTGCACAACCCGCCCGGCCGGCCGCAGGGAGAGGCCGCCGGCCTCCTCCTCTACCTCCGAGGCCAGGTTCCCCTAGCTGCTTTGCGCCGCTGCCCTCGGAGGAGGGCTTGTCCAGGGGTGTCCTGGGCCAGGACCCAGGATCGCAGGACTAGCTGGCCGGCCGTTCATTCATCCACTGGAGACTGATTTAGTGAGTCGGTGGCAGGAGGGAAGCAGGTCTGCCTGGCCATGGGTCGGCCAGCGAGGAGCACCCATTCATGGGGTAAACCCTGCGACAGAAACTTCCGGCAAGAAGGCTTGGTGCAAAACCAAACAGGGCGAGGAAGTACAAGCGCGGGCAGTTGGAGTTGATGGTGGCCAGGGTTTTAAGGCTCCAAGAGTCTGAACTCTGAAGCCTCAGGCCCTTGTCTCTGCTCCCTGGACTGTCCCCTGCTCAGGGGCCACTGACCCAACTGCGAGGACCCAAGGTTTGGAGGGTCTCCTGGATCCCCAAGTCCTGGGCTGGGACTGGAGGTCAGGACTTCTGAACCCATGTGTGGCTGTCCTGGGCAAAAAGGCTGGTCACCCACTGTGGGGGCCACGTTCTTCTCTGGCCCAGTGGGAAGAGGCAGCCCCGGGAGGGGAGAGAGGAACAGAGTGGGCAGGGCTGGGGTGGCACCTTCATGGGGAGTCCTTCCAACTCTGGCCTCCACCTGCCATGAACTACCGCAGTTCTCCCTGTTCTGTCCTGGTGTGGCCCAGAATCCAGACTCCGGCACCCCCCGCCCATGTGCACTCTGGTACTTTCCAGTGACCCTTTGGGGGCAGTGTCTGATTTCCTTGCTGGGAGCTGAGCATTTGCTTTTCTCCTTGATGTTTGGTAGCATGAAGGGTGAAACCACCTGAGCCTGCAAGGTCTCTGATTAAGGCTCTAATCACCTCTGGGCACGGTGGCACACCTGTAACCCCGAGTGCCTGGGCGGTGGGGCAGGAGGATCCCAAGTTTGAGGCCTGTCTCAGGATAAAATAAGAAGTGCCAATGCCCAGCTCTGCAAAAAAGTTCTTTCTTCAAGCGATACCTCTGTCTCTGTGACTCAGTGACTGTAATAGATGTCATCTCTGTGTGACGTCGTCAGCCGGAGCTCTGACGTTCACCACAGAGGCACGCCTGTGTCATTACTCCTTGGGGCCTTGTGGGCATCGACTTATCCTTGAGGGAGCTCTGGCCCTTTGAGTCTTTCAAAGACTGTCCATTCCTCTGCGTCCTCGGTGTGTGGCGATGCGCCCTTCGTAACACCCCGGCGCTCCTGCTGCCTGTAGGATCCGTAGTGATGCCCCCTGCGCCCTCGGTGCTGGACAGTCTCTGCCCCTGCCCCTGGACCTGCAGGCAGGGGCTCCTGGGTTTCAGAGAGCTGTCTGCAGCGCCCCGGGCTCCACCGGCTGGCCGCCGCGCGCTCGGCCCCCTTCCCCCAGCGTCCACTCCCTGCAGGCCTCAGCCCGAGCACCCTGCGAGAGGTCTCCCACCCTGGCCATGAGGGCCGCCGTCCTGTGGCCTCTCCTCTGACCTTCTTCCAGACTCGCCCTCACTTGTGGGGGCCTCACCGCTCATCTCTCCAGTTACACGGTGGACACATGCGCAGACCACAGCTGCCCGCCCTGTGTAGGGTGAGCCCAGCGGGGCAGGGATGAATAGGGATGGTTCCTGACTCGGAGGATCTTCCCAGGGGTTGTGTGACGTCTTCCTGGAGCTGGGAAAGGCCCGTGGTGGCTCCAGCACCGGGCGCTCAGCCAGCCACACACCAGGGAGCCCCTCTGCCGGCCCCCGCTGACTGGCTGCCCCCACCTGGGGGCTGCCTCCACACCCCCCTGAAAACAGGAATCGAATCTAAAAGTGACTGCTTTCTCCTGGAGATGACTGATCCTTTGAGGAAGTTGGCGAAGTGCTGGGTGGAGGTGAGACTGTCCCCAACCGTGGGGAGAGAGGAGCCGGCTGTCCGCAGGGCCGGGAGGCGGAGGCCAGGGAGGTGGACCCAGCTGGTTGCAGTCTGCCCTCCTCACTGCTCTGTTGTCCCTCAGGAGGAGGAGAGCCACAAACGCCAGTGACAGATAGGGACACTGAGGCCCAGCAGCAAGTCTGGGCCGGAGCCAGGCCGCGTGGCCAGCCTCCTGCCCCCTTTCCCCAGGCCTGGCTCCCCAGGCCAGAGAGATGCCCCGTGACTCCGGGGCTCGGCCCCCGCCGTGGCAGCTGCTCCCGCAGCCTGGCCCCTCAGAGTGTCCTAGGGCAGACCCCACCTCTGCCCAGGAGCAGACAACCCACGTCCCGGGCGTCAGGACGGTGACAGGCGGCAAAGACAGGATAAAATAAGAAGTGCCAATGCCCAGCTCTGCAAAAAAGTTCTTTCTTCAAGCGATACCTCTGTCTCTGTGACTCAGTGACTGTAATAGATGTCATCTCTGTGTGACGTCGTCAACCGGAGCTCTGACGTTCACCACAGAGGCACGCCTGTGTCTCTCCCGCTGTGCTCTAAAATAAGGATCCAGAGTGTAGTGTGGACAAGTCCCCTGGTGTTTTTCAGACTCTGGGCTACAGTCCATCTGCGGGTCCCAGAGCCCACGTTGTGAGCCGCCAACAATTATCATGGTCATCATCGTGATTTCTGCCTTTGATGAAACACGGGAGGTTGACGTCCACGGCGCAGCCCCAGCAGGGCCCGCTCCCGCGGGACAGCCGCTGGCGTGTGCCTCTGGGGACCCAAGGTGGAGGAGAGAGGTCGAAGCCCGTCCCCGGCTGCAGCTCCCGTGGGACTGCCTAGTGGCCCAGTGTGCATGGAAACGGCATCACCCCACAGTGACACGCTGGCCCAGGGACCGGGTTTCCTCCCTGTCTCCTCGCTGTGTGGTCCTAGGCACGTCACCTGAGCTCTCTGATCCCTGTGTCTCCTTGAAGTGGAAAACAGAGGGAGTCCCTGAGGAGTGAGGGGGACCCGGGGGTCTCAGCTGGGGCCTCACACCAGCTGCAGTGAGGACGAGGACAACGAATTGGGACAGGGCCAGGAGCAACCGAAGCGGGTTCAGTTAGAACCTTGTGTCCTGGGGCTGGGGCGTCGCTCACGCCGGGCGCCTGCCTGCCCTAGGGGCCCAGCTCGGCCCTGACCTGGGGAGCTGGGCGGCCATCAGACCTAAGGCAGGCCCTGCCCAGCTGGGACTCAGTTTCCCCATGAGAAGAGGCCAAGCAGCAGCCTCTCCTGGTGAGGCTTGGGCAGGGGGTGCGCACCTGAGCACCAGCCGCGGGCCAGGAGCCCACGGCCACCTCGGCCAGCCCCGGTCACTGCGGCTCCTAAGCCGAGGGCCGCGGGTCTCGGAGCCTCCTGGGGGTGCAGGCGTCTCCCCCACGGTTGGGCCTCCGTCCACTGCAGGAGCCCTCGGGGGTCTCACGCCCTAGTTGCGGGGAGTCCTGGCCTGAGACACAGTGGCCCCCGTGGCCCCCGTGGCCCATGCTGGGAGGTCCCCAGAGCTTTAGAGGGGGACCTGCACTGTTGCCTGGGGGGCCTTTGCCTGTTTTTAAGGTAATTTCTTTTTTTACCTTTTTTTGTCGCCGTAGACGGGCAGCCCTTATTGTCTATGTTTCTGTGCGGAGCGGAGGGTCCGACCTGCTTGCCTGCGCCCTGCCCTAGCCCGCCCGGGGACCTCTTATTTGGCATGATTTTAGATGTGTAGAGAAGTCGTGGCCCCCAGGGTCCCGTCAGCCCCCTCCAGCCCCCTGTGGCACCTGGCAGACCCTCCTGTACTGGCCACAGGGGTGGGGCGGGGTCATGCGGCACGTCTGGTGTCCACTGGCTGGACTGCAGGCCTCCCCACGTCTCCCCACAAACCCTTCCCGTGCTCCGGGGGCCTCACCTGGCGCTCGGGCCCCCTTCTCTCCTAACTTTTTTATTTTTCTTGAGAGAGAATTTTAATATTTATTTTTTAGTTTTCAGCGGACACAACATCTTTGTTGGTATGTGGTGCTGAGGATCGAACCCGGGCCGCACGCATGCCGGGCGAGCGCGCTACCGCTTGAGCCACGTCCCCAGCCCCTCTCCTAACTTTTTACTGAGAAATAACTTCATACCATGGAAGTTGCTCCTGGGTTCTTCTGTGCAGGGCCACGTGGCGCCCCATTTCCTGTACTCGCTGTCTCTGCACACGCTCACACACACGTGCACACACGCAGACACACATGTGCACACATGCGCACGCGCAGTATCGAGGGGCGGGTGGAGCCTCCCTCCCCCCTTCCTTCCTCCGTGGTCTCGAGGGCCGTGGACTCTGGGCTCAGAACATCCTCCTGCCCCTGCCTCCTGCGCCCCAGCGGGATGTCCCGCTGAGCGCATTGCTAGGTGGCTTCGGTGGGAGCACGTTCGCACAGACCAAGACGGTACAGGTCAGTCGCTCCATGTGGCCTCTCGAGGCCATCAAGACACGCTGTGCTCTAAAATAAGGATCCAGAGTGTAGTGTGGACAACGGGCGGGGGCCATGCCGGTCATGCCGGACTCCCCACGACTCTGGAGGCTGAGGCAGGAGGATCTCAAGTTCCAGGCCAGCCTGGGAGACTTAGCAAGACCCTAAGCAACTTACTGAGACCCTGCCTCAAACTGAACTCGGGCTCGGGACGTGGGTTGGCAGTAGAGCAGCCTGCATTCAGTCGCCAGGACCAGAAAAGTCTCCTAAATTTAGGGCGTGAGTCAGCCACATGGCCACCAGTCACCACTTCGAGTGCCATGTGCCACAGTGACCGCAAGCCACATGCCCTGCTTCCTCCCGACTGGCATTACCAGCATTTCTGTGACAGCAGGAAGGCACCCAGCTCTGTTGTCACCAGGCGATGGGACGTCAGCTCCACCCCGATGGCGCCGCTGACTGACCTGGGGGGCTCTGTAGGGGGACAGGCGGCCAGCCGCGGGTGTTCAGACCGCGTGCGAGCGCACACGGACACACTCACCACCCTCACTGCGTGTGAATTGCTCGATGGCGTCTGCCCTTGGCCCCACGAGTGGGAAGTCCTCTGGCCGAGCGGCCTGGTGGCCGAGTGGCCCTGGCATACACGTGCACAGTTGACTGGCACACGCCCGGTTTCCCTGAGCCGCCGCCGGCTGACTCCTGTCCCCGCCGAGGCCTCTGGGGATCGAGAAGCAAGGAGCCAGCACAATGGCTGGGGTCGGCGATGGGCAGGGCCGCCCTCGGCCAGCCTGCGCCCTTTCCCACTCTGCCAGCCCCCAACTCCCCACGGACGTCCTTCACGGCGGGAGAGACGTTTTCTTGGACCTTGAGTCCCAGAGACTGGACACCAGGGAAGGCTCAGAGGCCAGGTGGCCGCCGCCCGCCCGCACAGATGCGGAGGGAGCTGCGGGCGCCTGGCGGGTGGCGGGTGGTGGTCCGCCGGCTCCTGGTTCCCCTTTCCGGCCACCCTTCCCTTTTCGCTGCTGTCCCAG
>NW_025999863.1:1890678-1897496 GCF_001458135.2 Marmota marmota marmota
TTGCAGAGAAGCCGTCTTGGCGTCAGCCTGGGCCCCGGGGCTGGGCCGCGGCCTGGGTATTGGTGGCCCAGTGGAGTGCTCACAGGCCAGGGCCAGCTGTGCAGGCGCAGCCTGGCGGGCAGGGAGGGCCCGAGCTTCCTCCGAGCCACCCTGACGTTGTGCAGGAGGCTTGGCAAGGCCTGGGTCCTGCTCCTGTCTGCCGGCAAGGCCACCCAGCACGTCCCCCTCTCCCCAGCTGCACGGGGGCAGCTTGGAGCCCATCGCTGCCCACCCGGACTAGCACGGCCACCTCCACCTGGTCTCTGGCTCCAGGCCCGCCCCACCCCCGGGATCTGTCCTCCCTGCAGAGGGTGCCTTTGAGCACCCGAACCAGGCCTCTCCCTCCTCTGCCCACAGCCCTCCATGGCTCCCACCTCCGTCAGGGTCCAAGCCCAGGTCCTCCCGCAGCCCCGGACCCTGCCCAGCTGCCCGTCCTCCTTCCTCCCCGTGTCTCCCCCCTCCCCGGCTGCAGCCACACGGCCCCCTCCAACCCCAGGGCCTTTGCGTGGCTCTGCCTCTGCCCCTAAGGCTCTTCTTCCTGATCTGGGCACAAGAGGGACTTCCCTGGCCTCAGACCCTGACCTGCAAGTCACCTCTGCGAGAGGTCTTCCTGAACCCCCCGCAGTCCCCAGATCACTGTACCTGTGTGTCCTAGCCAGCAGTCATGATGCAAAGCAGTTGTGTGGCTCTTCACGAGCCAGGACCAGGACCAGCGGTGACCTAGTCCTCCCCGTGGGCCAGGCAGTCTCTGCCCCACCAGGCCCCTGGCCCCTGCGGCTCCGTGCCAGGCCAACTCTGCTCCTGGCTGGGCTGCGGCTGCGTCCCTTCCCACACGGGAGAGAAAAAACTCATCGTGAGGCTGGACTGGGTCAGCGGTGCAGCCCTCGCCCAGCGCGCGGCCCTGGGTTCCAGCCTCAGCACACACAGAGATGGATCAGTAAAATAAGGGTGTTGTGTCCACTACAACTGAAAAACAAACGTCTTTTAAAACTCCATCACGAATGCGGGGATGCGATGTTCACGTGATTTCCACGCGACGTGAACTACTGTTCTGACTCAGTCTTTTTGAAATGCAAGAACTACAACCCCAACAAGAATCGGAATTGGAGAAAACCACACTGAGGGCGTCAACTGGCCAGCCACGCGCAATAGGCAGTTGGCTGGACCTGCAGGCCGCAGGGTGCTGACCCCTGTGGGGAGACTGGACAGTGGATTCCTGCAGCCCCCACACCACTTCCCCGTGGGGAGGCCGAGGCTCAGCGTCACCAGCCCAGGGCACACAGCGAGGGTGTGGACAGGGTCCGGCTGGCTGCCCGGTGCCGTGTGGCAGGGGCTGAGCGCTGGTTCTGTGGGTGTCCCCAGGGCCTGGCGAGAGCGGCAAGAGCACCTTCATCAAGCAGATGCGCATCATCCACGGCAACGGCTACTCGGAGGAGGAGCGCAAGGGCTTCCGGCCGCTGGTCTACCAGAACATCTTTGTGTCCATGCAGGCCCTGATCGAGGCCATGGGCAGGCTGCAGATCCCCTTCAGCAGGCCCGAGAGCCAGGTGAGCCCCTGAGGCAGGGTGCACCCCCAGACCAGGTGGGGAGCCCACCAGACCCTGAGAGCCCTGGGCTGAGCTGGTGTCCCCGTTTGTGTCACGAGACGTGTCTGAAATCTGAAAAGCTCTGAGCTTTGAATGCAGTCCGGTCCAAGGTGAGCAGTGGTGCCCTGGGGGGCTGGCAAGGGACCTTGGGGACTTAGGATTCCCGAAACCAGGCATGGAGCCACACCTGTCCCCCAGTGACTAGGAAGGAGGCCCAGGCAGGAGGATCGCAGGCTCCAGGCCAGCCTCAGCAACCCAGCAAGGCCCTGTCTCAGAGTCAGACAAAAGCCCCATCAAAGCACAAAAACGTCCACGATTTAAAAAAGCAAGACAGGGCTCCAGGCAGAGGCTGAGTGAGCGTCACCAGGCAGATGCACGTGGGCCACCGCCCGGGGGGAGCAGGGCGGGCAGCAGGCCTGTCCCCAGAGGCCCCTTCCCCAGTCCGTCTCCCCGGGTGGCCCGTGTCTGAACTTCTCAGTGGGGACCGGACGGTGGGCTCAGCTCTCGCGGGCTCACTTGTCCTCGCCTGCTGGGCTCGTGTCCACTGAGAGGCTTGGCTTTGTGGCCATGCCATTCGCTGGACGTCTGGGTCATCTCAGGAGATATGGGAAGTCTGTCGCTCTGTTGGGTGGGTGGCTCGGGAAGCCGGTCCCCTGGGCAGGCTGGTCCCCCAGCCCTTTATTCCCTGGGAGAGTGACGGGGGGGGGTAACTCTGGCTCACCTGGGGCCCCCGTCCATGGTGTGTGGCCTGTGGCTCGGGGCCCGCCGTGGGCCGGGGCACCCATCTCGGGCTGGGGACTGAACAAGAGGAAGGTGAAGGGGCTGGGGTCCCACTGTCCCCTTCTGGGGCAGTCCCAAGTGCTCCACATTTCCAGCACTTGCCCCGAGCCCAGCGGGGACCCCCCTCCACTCCTGGGCCTCGGGGTGCCGGGGTCCTGCCGTGGCCGGAGCTCACTGCTGGCTGCGTCTCCTTGTGGCATGAGAAGCGGGCACTGCCCTGTGGCTTTGGACTCTGGGGACACAGGTCTTGCTGTGCTGCAGGCTGGCCTCGGCCTCCCGCGTGGCCGGCCCCCTCCGTCCCCCTCCTCTCCTGAGCCGCTGTGCCTTCTGCCCATGTTCTGCTTCACGCCCTCTTCAAAGCCCCTTTCCTCCCTGACCTGTGACCCATCTGCGGGTCCTGGTCCCCCACCTGAGGGTCCCTTCCCACTGTGGTCAAGGTGTCTGCAGGACAGAGCCTTCGTCCCAGTGAGTCCAGTGGCTCCATCTCTTCTGACCAGTCCTGTCTGTGTGCGTCTGTGTCCACCCTGGTCCTGCGGGGAGACCCCGTTTCTGCCCATCTCTAGGTCCGGCTTCGCTGTCTGCCTGTGGCTCGACTTTCCACGGGGGTCGGTCGTGCAGCGCGTGAGGCAGGCGGCAATTTCCCTGTCCCTTCTGTCCTGTGGGCGTTCGGCTGTCACCATGTCGAGGACACCGTCCTTCCTTGACTGCTGTCAGCCCCGGTGCCACAATGTGCTCGGGGCCGAGTCCCTGGTCTGTTCTCTGGCTCTGCTGACCTGCCCTTCAGTGAACACGTGTGTCCCCCGTGGCTTCCTGGGGGAGCTCTGAGACCCACGAAGGCCCCTCCCAGGACTGCTCTGTGGCTGGGCTGCTCCAGGACCGTCCTACTCCACGTGTGTTTTAGAAACAGTGTATCTGCTCGCTCTCTCTCTCTCTCTCTCTCTCTCTCTCACACACACACACGCACACACCACTACCTTTCTGGGACTCTGATCAGGACTGCATCAAATCCACAGATCAATCGATGGAGAGACAACAACCTGTAAATACCAGGCCTCCCAATCCATGAACATGGTACATCCTCCGTTTATCTAGGTCTTTTTTTTGGGGGTGTCAGGGACTGAACCCAGGGGCCCTCACCACTGAGCCACACCCCAGCCCGTTTTTATGTTTTATTTAGGGTCAGGGCCTGGCTGAGTTGCTTAGGCTGAGGCTGGCTTTGAACTCCTGATCCTCCTGCCTCTGCCTCCTGAGCCACTGGGATCACAGGTGTGGCCACCGGGCCCAGCTTGAGCTTAGAACTTCTAAGACCCCCGTGTCTCTCTCCAGCACCATGCCAGCCTGGTCATGAGCCAGGATCCCTACAAGGTGACCACGTTCGAGCAGCGCTGTGCGGTGGCCGTGCAGTACTTGTGGCAGGACGCTGGCGTCCAGGCCTGCTATGAGCGCCGGCGTGAGTTCCACCTGCTGGACTCGGCAGTGTAGTGAGTCTGGGGTTGCGGGCCACGGGCGTGGGGGGGCTGGGGGCAGGGAGAGACAGAGGAGCAGCCCCCGTGGACCCAGGCCAGGGGCCGGTCCCCCCGATTGCTGGGCAGTGCAGGACAGCGTGGATGGCTCCCCCCAACAGGGCGACATTCTCCCTGGGGTGGTCCTACTCCTGAGGTGACACTGCACACCCAGGGTGACGGGGCTGGGGAGCCTGTCCTCGCGTTTACACACCTCCTGGGGCTGAACAGCCAAGGGACAGGCTGCAACACGGGCCGCGGGCTCTTGTCCCACAGCTACCTGTCCCACCTGGAGCGTATCACCGAGGACGGCTACATCCCCACGGCGCAGGACGTACTGCGGAGCCGCATGCCCACCACTGGCATCAACGAGTACTGCTTCTCCGTGCAGAAAACCAAACTGCGGTCAGTGCCCAACTTGGTCCCTACTCCCAGCTGGCCTGGGGAAGGCTCTTGCAGAGGGGATAAGGAGCTGGATCCCTGAGGAGTGAAGAGGAGCTTGGGGTCCCAGGCTCCAATGGGATGACTCCTCCAGCCCGTTTGGTCAGGACTGGCAACTGGAGGGGCCTGGGCGAGGCCCCAGGGCCCCAGGAGAGGTGTCCTGGAGGAGGGACATTGGTATTGGGGTACTGAAGGATGGATAGGAGTTTACTAGTCCCAACCCTCAAGGGGCTGCCGGGGAAAAGAAAACAGAGACCGTGTGGTCAGGGCTAGGCCAGAGGGATGACCTCCAGGCTTGGGGAGCTCGGGAGTCATCTCTGGTCAATATCAGGAGAAGACTAGAGGGTCAGGGTAAGGCTGGAGGCAGGAGACTCAGAAAGAGGCCGGAAGGGTTGGTGAGGCCGGGACAGTGGCTTGCACATGGGAATGACAGGAGGTCCAAGACTTGTTGCAGATGCAGGACAGGCAGGACTAGGCAGGTGTGGGAACTGGAACAGGAAGTAAGAACACTGCTTGGGAGCTCCTGTCACGGTCACAGTGGAGCCAACAGGATGGGGGTGACGAGGTAAGACAATGAAGCCACAGGGGTTGAGTTTCAGGGACCTGGGGACACCTGGAAGTGGCTGGATGAAGGCCTGAGCTGAAGACAGAGTGAGGGGCCAGGGCAGGGCGTCATTGCTGGGGTCATCCAGCAATGGTGGCCAATGAAAGGTTCAAGGAGAGGAGCTCGAGTCTTCTGCTGTTTTGATCAGCCCAGGGTCAAGAGCAGAAGTGGTAATGTGGGTGAAAGGTTGGAAAGGTGCAAGGAGGTGGATGGTGGATGGGTGGTGGGTGGATGGATGGTGGGTGGATGGATGGTGGATGGTGGATGGTGGATGTATGGTAGGTAGATGGATGGTGGATGGTGGGTGGATGGATGATAGGTAGATGGATGGTGGATGGTGGATGGTGGATGGATGGTAGGTAGATGGATGGCGGATGGATGGTGGGTGGTGGGTTGATGGTGGGTGGATGGATGGTGGATGGATGGTAAGTAGATGGATGGTGGATGGTGGATGGATGGTGGATGGATGGTGGATGGATGGTGGATGGTGGATGGTGGATGGATGGTAGATGGTGGATGGATGGTGAGTGGATGGTGGATGGATGGTGGATGGTGGATGGATGGTGAGTGGATGGATGGTGGATGGTGGATGGATGGTGGATGGATGGTGGGTGGGTGGTGGATGGTGGGTGGGTAGATATTCAGCAGTGGGGGTTGGCGCTGTGCATATGGAAGACGGGTGTCAGTCAAGGAGATGTGGGATGCTCTCAGGCCATGGAGAGAGGTAATGAACAGAGTGAAGGCCCAGTGGGAAGGGACCCAGGAGGGGAGGTGACGCTTTTAGTCATGCCGGGCAAGTTGCCGACCCCTGTTGGTCTGCAGAGCCCCGTGCCCAAGCACTGTCCCTTAATCCTGCTCTGGGATGGTGCATGAGGAACTCTGAGGAGTGTCAGGTGTCAAGTGACATAGTGCCCACTGCGGTCCACCTGCTGGGTGTGCAGCCTTGATGTCCCCTCTGGTCCGGGGGGGGCAGGTCCTTGCTCTCTCTCAGGCTTCTGGCTGGGCTCTGTGAAGCCTGCGCTTTGGCATTTCCTGAGTGACGGTTGCATCCCCCGGGAAATGACATGCAGATTGCTATCAGTGACCCACTTTCAGAGCAGAGGGAACAGGAAGAGGGGGAGGGGAGGGCTTTGTTGTGGTGTGCAGGGCCGGGGATGGACAGGACAGTTTGGGGATGTCCTCTGTTCCATCGAACCCTCACTGGACACCCCACGGCCAGCCTGAACTCAGTCTGTGAACCCATTCTATTGTCCTGGGGTCACGTGACCACCTCCCCCATGTCACCCAGCCAGAACCAGGTGGATCCAGGGCTCTCGCAGATGTGGGCAAAAGCAGTAGCCCCTGGCCATGGACACTGGGGACAGCCTGTCCCATCCCGAGCCTCCTTCCCTCCTCTAAAGCTGGTGGGAGGCGAGTCCCTGCCCAGGGGGCGCGTGTGGCTCCCCAGGGGCGCGTCCACACTGGTGTCAATCCTGACTGGGCCGCGCCAAGGAGTGCCTGGTGCATGGGGCTGGGACGTTCCCAGCCGGGCCGAGCTCTGACAGAGGCGCTGGGTCCCCGCAGGATCGTGGATGTCGGTGGCCAGAAGTCGGAGCGTAAGAAGTGGATTCACTGCTTCGAGAACGTGATGGCGCTCATCTACCTGGCCTCGCTGAGCGAGTACGACCAGTGCCTGGAGGAGAACAGCCAGGAGGTGGGCCACCAGGGACCTGCACACTCGGGGACCTGCACACGGGGGACATGCACACACAGGGACCTGCACACCAGGGAGACCTGCACACGGGGGACCTGCACACTCAGGGGGACCTGCACATTCGGGGGACCTGCACACAGGGGGACCTGCACACGGGGAACTGCACACGGGGG
>NW_025999863.1:1907328-1910484 GCF_001458135.2 Marmota marmota marmota
AGGTGGCAGGTCGGCGAGGCCCCGGCTCCGGGGGGGGCTCCTGGGCCACAGAGCTGCGGCTGTGAGGGGCGGGCTGGGGGGCTGAGGCCTGGACTGCAGGGACGGTACCCGGGTCACCAAGGAGCCTGTGTGCAGGGGGTGAGGACGCGGGGGCGATGGGCTGCTGGCTGTGTGCGGGGGCAGGTGTGTCCTTGCAGACAGGGTCACGCACGTGTGCTTGGGAGTGTGGTCCTGAGTGGGGGGTGTGTCTGCCGGGGTGGACTCTGTGTGTGTGTGTGTGTGTGAGTGTGTGTGGCAGCCACTCCCTGCGCTGCAGGACACCAGGCAGGACGGTGACGCGTGCCCTCTGTCTTCTCGGTCACTCCCCTTGGGGGAATGGATTTCTTCCCCAGCTCTACCTCTGCATCTTTTGGGGACCAGATGGGGGCCAGCGGGGAGGACGAGGCCCAGCCCCCTGGCCTGTGTTCCCTCCCCCACTGTGAACCCAGCTCATCACGGAACCCAGGGGGACAGGCAGGTGCTGGCCAGGGCACCTGCACCCAGGGGGACCGTCCAGCGACCGCGGACGCGTTCTCAAGAGTGGAGAACAGAGCCGCCCATGTCAGGACACTCCGTTGACCTAGTTTACGTTAAATGGCAGCCGTGAGGCCTGGGCCCGGCTGGGGGCTCCCTTGCCCGGCCAGCCCAGAGCTCAGGAGAGGGCTTTGGGATGCCCCCGTGGGTGCTGGGCACTGGCAGCCCACCCAGGTGGCCGTTTCTCTGCCGCAGCAGTGGAGGTGGCGACTGGCGACCGGTTTCCCCGCTGCCCGGTGCTGTGCCCACCGGCCTGGCTACACAGAACTCATTAAAACCAACAAACCTGAAGATTGAGGTGCCACGTGTCGGTTCCCTGGGGCCACAGACGGCCTCCGACGGCAGGGCCACTCCTCCGCCGGGTTCTGGAGGCCGAAGTCAGGGTCCAGGTGTGGCCAGGGCTGGCTCCTGAGGCCCCTCCAGGGTCTGGTGGAGGTTGGCGGCCTCGGTGCCCTGGGCTTTGGGAAGCTTCTCCTGAGCTCCCCTCCATCTCGGTCGCCCTGCACTGGGACGGCCCACCCCCCTGGGCCCCAGTCCTGCTGACTCCGGGGCAGGACCCTGCTTCCGAGCAGCAGCCCTTGCTGGGGTCCTGGGGGTCAGGGCTTGACGGCTGGATCGGGGGCACAGTAGGCCTGTGACAGGCACAGGATCACGTTTCCAGAGGAACCCGCTGGGCGCAAGGCTGGCCAAGTGCCCACACAGGGATGCTCACTGGACGGGTGGGGCAAGCTCCCGGCGCCTGGCGAGGGGCCTGTTACCCACCCCACCCCACCCCACCCCCGCCTCCTGCCTCTGCTCGGGGCCAGGGCAGACAGGTGGGGTCCAGGCAGGAGGCAGGGCCTGGGCAGCCCAGCCCCGAGCCCGTCTCTGTGCCCTTGGGAGCCGGGGCTGGGCCGCTCGCTGCTCCCTCCACCTGGGGCCTGCGTCTGGCTGGCCCTGGCCTTTCCCTACCGCTCACCCCGGCCCAGCCGTTGAGCTGACCTTTGTGGCATCCCCTCACGTCACCTCCCTGGTCTGCCCCTAGGACTCCTTTGGGCTTCGCCAGCTGCCCAGGTGGCCTCCACCCTGGCTCCAGTCCCCGACCACACATGCCCTCCTCTGGCCCTCTCGCTGCCTGGGCCGTCCCCAGCACCCAGCCTGTGGCCCCGTGCACACAGGCCCCTAGTGACCCAGGGCTCTGGGAGCTCCGGCTGGTCTCAGAACCCGCTTTCCCGCTTCGCCTCCACACAGCTGTCCCCAGGAGCTGCGCCTTGGGTGGCTCAGGGACTCCCGGCCCGGGTCGAGAGCTGAGTGGCCGCACCACCAGCCTGTCTCCTCACCTGTGGAGCGAGGCTGGACACAGCGGCCTCCCGGACGCTGGGAAGGTTCCAGAGACGGCGCGTCGCGTGCTTTTGTTTCGTTGGGGGTGGTTGGAGCCCAGGCCTCGTGCTGACCAGGCTGGCCTCCGCACCGAGTGCACCAGGCCCTGCGGGTCCAGCTGTCAGCCTGGCCTGGGGAAGGGGTGGCAGCGGGCAGAGGTGACAAGGGACGGGGCCAGTGGGAGGCACGCACACCAGGATCAGCTCCCAGGCTGCTCACCTCCTGCACCCAGGGCCTCCCTGGAGAGGCCTGGGGCAGCCGGAGCAGGGTCCGCAGACGGGGTGCTCGGCTGGTCTGCTGGGGGCGCCACTACCCATCCATGCGACCACTGTGTGTCAGCATTCTGGGATCTGCTGGGCCTGGGAGGAGAGGGGAGCCTGCCGTGTAGACACCCCAGAAGCCACGTCCAGGATCAGGTGCCGGCACATCCGCCCGACGTCCATACCGTCCGCACCTTCTCAGAACACCAACACAGCCGCTTACAGCAGCGGCTCTTTCTCTAACCAGTTTGCACCGATGACCTCAAATCCTCACATGCCTCTGGTGGTGCGTGAGGAACTGCAGCTACTTGTCATCATATTTGACAGCTGAGGAAACTGAGGCTCAGAGAGGTGAAGCAACTTGTCCCAGGGCACAAAGCTGGGAAAGAGAGGAGCTGGGATTTGAACTTGTGCTTTTACTTAGTACAAATGCCACTTCTCAGAGGGTACAGAAGGGAGGCTTTGGGTGACCTCACTGGAGCTTGGGATGTCAACATGAGGGCTGGGGCTCTGGCTGCACCCTTGGCCTCAGTCTTCCCACCTGTGCAAGGGGGTGTGGGCTACTGATGATCACGGTCCCCTGGCCTCGAGACACCAAGCTGTCAGGTTAGGGAAACATCAATAGGACACCCAGGGACTAAACTTTAATTTCTAATGAATCACATTTTTTCCTTTTTCTTAGTATAAATATGCCTCAAGTAAGGGTAAACACAAGGACGCCGCAGCCCCCGCACGTGGTCCAGGCTCCAGACTACAAATCCCAGCGCCCCCCTGCACCGTGGCCGCCGTCCCGCAAGGGTTTTACCCTTTTCTCATTCATTCACCCGAAAATGGCGCTGCCGCCCGCCGGGGCCAGGCGCTGCGCTCAGGGCTCTGGGACGACACCGATGCTCGACTCCTGCAAAGGTCTGAGCCGTCGTCAGCTTGACATTTAAATTTTGGGGGAATTTTAAATTTTATTCCC
>NW_025999863.1:1911930-1914179 GCF_001458135.2 Marmota marmota marmota
GCCCTGTCCAGCCGACTCCGTCCCCATCCCTCGCCCAGGCCGGCCTCCGCCTGCTTCTGGCCTGCCCTTCGGTGTCCCCTGACCCCACTCTTGTTCCTTCTGTTGACACACGTCGCCCTCAGTCCAGCGTCCACCTCCTCCACCCTAGAGCCCACCTGCTCCCTCCTCCCAGGCCTCCTGAGGTCCCTAACTCTGGCTCAGGTCCCACCCACGACCCCTGACCTGGACCTGCTCAGCTGCCTGCTCAGCTCTTGCCCCCGCCCCACCGTCTGTCCCCCAGTGCCGGCGGTCAGAGCGCCCTCTGTCGCCCCAGCCCTACTGGGTTCCAGAATCTTCTGGTGTCTGGTTTGCCTTCCCTCCAGTCTGACCCCAGAGTTGAGTCTTGCCCTCCCCTCAGGGTCCCCTGTGCACATTCGGGGCCATGTGGGGGACTGCTGGAGGCTAGCCCCCGCCTGTGGACCGGCCTCTGCCCGGCCCCGGGAGCCAGATTCCCATGGCTCTTGGATTCCCTCTGCCCCAAAGTGGCCTCGTTTCTTTCTAGAGAGATGGTTTGTCAGCCCGGGAGATCCTGGGCCATGTCTGGGGACATGTGGTTGTCATGCCTCGGGTGTCCTGTCCTGGAGTGGTGGAGGCCAGGGACGCTGCTCAGCACCCTCAGTGCTCAGGACCCCTCTCTCCCCAGGCGACTGTCCAGCCCAGTGTCCCCCGCGCTGAGGGGCCGTGGGTTAGAATGAGCACTTCCCTCCAGCTGTCCGGCCTCTGCCCTGGGGACAGGTCTTGAAGGGCGCTGTCCAGTGGAACCGCGTCTCTTGTCTGGTCTGGGAGCTGCCAGCCTCTGGTGGCCGAGGACGTGGTGTTTAGTGCTATTTAATTGTAACAAATTCAAATGGCCCCATGTGGCCAGCAGCTACCTAGCCGGGCAGCACAGCCCTGGGGTGCAGGAGGTTTTTCTAGAAGAGCCCACAGATCAGAATGCCAGCCCCCGACCTGGGGCACCCTGCTTTCCATGTCCCGTGTCACCGCCCCTGCCCGGCTCATCTCCACCTGTCCTTCCTGCGCACCCCACTTGTTACCAGCCCCTCAGTGAGCTGCCCACCTGGGCCTAGTGCTACCCCTGCAGGCAGCCGGAGTGACCACACTCTACAGCCTTGCCCCCAGAAGTTGGCTGAGTTTGTGGGGCCTTCGGTTCCTCTGCGCCTCCTGTGCCTCCCGGCCTCTGCCTCCTCCATCCCGGCCTCTGCCCGCTGCCTCCCTGGCCTCTGCCCCCTCCCTCCCTGCCTCTGCTTCCTCCTCCCTGCCTCTGCCTTCTCTCTCCTGGCCTCTGCCTGCTCCTCCCAGCCTCTGCCTCCTCCTCCCGGCCTCTGCCTCCTCCTCCCTGCCTCTGCCTCCTCCTCCCNGTGGGGGTGGGGTGGGGGGCTTAGTGCCAGGTGGCTGGTGCCCCACCTGAGGGCCTGCTGCCCACCAGGAGTGGCCAAGCCCAGGCCCCTTGTCAGCAGCCTGACCACTCCCTCTCCACAGCAATTCATGGAGATCGAGCCTGAGATGCTGGCCATGGAGACCATCGTCCCCGTGTACTTTGCCGTGGAGGACGAGGCCCTTCTGTCCATCTACGAGCAGACCCAGGCCGCCTCTGCCTCCCAGGGCTCTGCCTCTGCCGCCGAAGGTAGGCTCCAGCCTGGGCAGGGCGGGAGGCGTCCCTGAGCAGAGGCCAGGTCGGGGGCCGCCCAGCCTGTGTCCAGGTGCTGCAGCGGGCCCCGGCACAGTCTGGGGCCCTGTGCCCCCATTTCCGTTCTGCGGGACACAGCCTGCTCGTCCCCTCTGGGCCAACCTCTGCAAGGAGGCCGCTGCGTCACCACCTTGGGGTCGCGTGGGTCAGCAGCACTCCCGGGAAAGGATGCGGCTGTGCTGTGCCCTGGGGAAGGTGGGGAGGTCAGCAGGAGGAGCTGCCCGGGCTCCACCTGTGGACTGTAGGGGCTGGGGTGGAGCTGGCCCGGCCGTCCCTGTGCCACGGGGGAAAGTCAAAGGGACCCGGATGGGGGCCGTAAGGAGCCACAGGGCAGCAGCGTGGTGGCCCCGCCTGTCATCCCACCACGCAGAGGCCGAGGCAGGTGGTCAGCAAGTCCAGGCCTGCCCGGGCCACCTAGCGAGGCCCTGTCCAGAATAAAGAGGCCGGGGTGCGGCCGGCTGGGCATACGGGGCCCTGGCTCCTCCCAGCCCCAGGGGCAGGTGGGGCCGTGGCACACAGGTGG
>NW_025999863.1:1916886-1920618 GCF_001458135.2 Marmota marmota marmota
CGTCACCCTTGGTGGCTTCCTGAGCAGTCACCATGGATGGCCTGGCCCCAGGGCTGAGCAGGCTGGAGGGGCCGGGAGGCCGGAGAGGCCCTGGGTGGCTGCCGTGTCGGGGTCACTTCCTGCTCCTCTGCCTGCTCTCCAGGGCCAGCTTCACAGCAGGTGGGGCCCTGTCCCCCCTCTGCCCCGTCCCCAGGGGGTTCTTGGGGGCTCACGGGGCTGAGGGCCGGGACACCCCGGGGGGAGGCGTTTTGAGCAGCCAGCCCTTGCCCCTCTGGGCTGGAGTGGCGGGCGGCGGCCACCTGCCTGGCTGGTCCCAGGTCACGGCTTTCTCTCCACAGGGGCGGCTGACGGGGCTGGGTGGAGAGGACCTGCCCACCATCGTCATCGTGGCTCACTACGACGCCTTCGGGGTGGCCCCTGTGAGTGCCCCTGCCCGGAGCCCTCGGGGGTTCCGTGGCCGTGTCCCCACTGTTGGTCTTGGCACTGGGGTTGAGCCCGGGACTCGGCGTGTCCCCAGCCCTCCTGTCCCTCCTCCTGAGACAGCGCCTGGCCTTGGTCCTGCGTCCCCTGCCCCAGCCCTGAGCTGCTGGGGTGAGCTCTGCGTGACAGGAGTGTCCACCCAGTGTCCTGCACGTCCTGGGCCTCAGTCACCCCAGAAGGAAGCCTGGACCCGCCGGTTCTGGTGCTTCCTCTCGGACACCGAGCACAGCATCCCTCAGGGACCACTGTGCCCCTGGGTGGTCCCAACACTTTCCTCTTCCCCAGAGCCAGTTGTCACCCACTGGGGACCCCGTGTTAGGACGTGCAGATGAGGTGAAGGCAGGGGCAGGTGGTCGGATGGCGCCCTGCAGCTGGGCACCAGGCTGGGCAGCTGTCACGCGCAGGGCCGGGCAGAGGCCGGGTGGAGGCCGGGCGGCCTGGGTGCTGCCCTCAGGGAGCCAGTCGGACCTTGCTGGGGCCTCGGCCTGCAGGTGTGGGATGCGGTCAGGCAGGACAGAGGGGCTAGCCATCCAGCCGGGGGCCGGAGCTGGGCCAGAGGCGAGCCTGGTGGGTGGTTCTCGGTGACCACTGGCGGTGGGCTGTCTCTCCACAGTGGCTGTCCCTGGGCGCGGACTCCAACGGGAGTGGTGTCTCGGTGCTGCTGGAGCTGGCCCGGCTCTTCTCCAGGCTCTACACCTACAAGCGCACCCACGCGGCGTGAGTGCTGGCACCCGGCGGGCGGGTGGCGGGCAGGCGGGGCTCTGGCCAACGACGAAGGCGTGAGGTGCTGGCGTGCAGCGGCTGGTCACACTCTGGTGGCATCCTGCTGAGCAGCGTCCGGCCCACCTGCTCCAGGACAGGACACCCCAGTCGTGACAGCCGCCAGTGTCCCCTAGGGCAGGGTCTCCTGGAGAGCCGAGGTAACTGCTTGGAGAAATCAGGGCCACTGTGCCCAGAATGTCCCCAGCCTCTCTCGTCTCCGGGTGCTGCCTAGTGCCTGTGGCCGTGTGCAGAGCATCTGCGCCTGCAGCCAGCATCAGGGGCCTGTCCCACCCGTGGCACTGGAAGCGGACACTTGTCTGTCACCTGCTGAGCTGTCGCAGCCAGGCCATGGGGCACAGGGTGAATGGCCACTTGGAGCAGGTGACAACACCTGTAGACTCGGAGCTTGGAGCAAGCGGCTGCACAGGGGCCCCTCGGCGTCCTTGCCTGGGACACCCCAGACACAGTCCCTTCTGGATGCAGCTGTGTGTGTGGAGCTGTGGCCCTGGCCAGGTGGCCTGTAGATCGTCCATGGACTCGCTCTGGGCAGTTGTCCTGCATGCTCAGGGGCAGTGGCGGGCAGCCTGGAGCCCTGGCACAGTGTGAAGGCCGTTCTGATGGTCTCTCGCCCTGACACGCCCTTTCTGAGCATGTCCCCTGCTCTGAGGTGTCCTCCAGCGTCCATCTGAAATCCCGGCCCGAGGGCAGAGCCACCTCCTGGCCCAGGGTGCCTGTGGACCTGCAGTCTCTGTCGTCCCAGGGCCGCCTGGTGCCCGTGTCTCCTCTACCCGGGGTCCAGCCACCAGGCTCAGTGGTCTCCTGGCCCCCCAATAGCCACCTTCTCACGGCTGGTGTCGACACGACCCTGTTTCCACGGAATGCCTCCTGGAGGCCCAGGGGTGTGAATTTGGGGGACGGTTTGCCTTAGGCAGGGACAGTGGGAGGCAGGGGGACCTCCCTGGGGGGCTCCAGGCAGGGCGAAGCCCCATGGCTGTCAACGCAGCTGGCCACCTTGGAAGCGCAGGGTGGCCCTGGCAAGTGGACGGTGCGAGAAGGCCCCCTGTCTTCCCTGGTGTCTGCGTCCCGGGCCACCAGGCCAGTGTCTCCTGCTGTCCAGGAGCTCGAAGCCACTGCAGTGGGCCTTCAACTGAGACAGCCCCACCCCGGTCACCCCACTCAGTGTCTGGGGACATGTGGCTTCATGGCCGGGGAGCTCTTGGCCTGGAGGCGGTGGAGGCAGGGACACTGCACCAGAGAGTGGCCCTAATGTCCACAGCCCAGGGCAGTGGCCCATTCTTGCTCTGGCGAGGCCCACAACCTGCCCGTCCTCCGCCCAGGGTGCTGGCTGTGACCTGAGGCTCCCCCCCCAGGTACAACCTCCTGTTCTTTGCTTCTGGAGGGGGCAAGTTTAATTACCAGGGGACCAAGCGCTGGCTGGAGGACAACCTGGACCACACAGGTGGGTGACCGGGGCAGAGCAGCACCCAGGGGTGACAGGGCCTCCTCCTGGCTGCTGCCACCTCAAAACCCTCAATGCCCACAGACTCCAGCCTGCTCCAGGACAATGTGGCCTTCGTCCTGTGCCTGGACACCGTGGGCCGGGGCAGCAGCCTGCACCTGCACGTGTCCAGGCCGCCCCGGGAGGGGACCCTGCAGCACGCCTTCCTGCGGGAGCTGGAAACGGTGGGTGCTGTGGCCACTGTGGCTGGGCGGGCGGCGCTGGACCTGCCTCGGGCTGTAGGGGCATCGGGGAATGGCCGGCAGGGCCACCCTGACAGCGCTGCGGGCACAGGTGGCCGCCCACCAGTTCCCCGAGGTGCGGTTCTCCATGGTACACAAGAAGATCAACCTGGCCGACGACGTGCTGGCCTGGGAGCACGAGCGCTTTGCCATCCGCCGGCTGCCCGCCTTCACCCTGTCCCACCTGGAGAGCCACCGTGACGGCCAGCGCAGCAGCATCATGGACGTGCGGTGAGGCCTTCCAGAGTTTCCTTAGCCCAATGGGGCGGGTGGCCGCAGGACAGGGGCCTGGAGCCTGGGAGGAGGGCACCACCAGGCAGGCTCCCCAGTCCTGCCGTGGCCAGGGGAAGCCTCGGCATGTCAGGCACCGGGGGCTAAGGAGGGTGGCGAGAGTGGGCCGCGGTCCAGGCCGCTGCCCCTGGCCCACCCTGCCAGTCACCATCTGCCACCCACAGTCCAGACCAGGGCTCCCCCAGGACACTGTGGGCACTGGGTGCTCTGGGCCGCGGTGGACTGGGCCCCTGTGAGGCCTGTGACGGGACCTCCTGGGCGGGCCTAGGCAGTGCCACCCTCTGCCGTGGCTGGGGGTGCCTTTCCCCAGTGTCCCCAGGGCTACAGGACAGTGCCACAGACAGGGCCTGCAGCCCCAGGGATGTTCCCGTCCTCGGGGCCGTGTCCTCACAGCCTGTAGGGAGGTCCTCTTGCGCACCAGGGCCCAGTTGCCTGGATGGCGGCCGTGTGCTTGTCACA
>NW_025999863.1:1925859-1933213 GCF_001458135.2 Marmota marmota marmota
GTCTTAGGCTGAGGCTTGGGTGGGTGGGAATCCCAGGGACACCAGCTCCACATGGTGCCTCACAGGGTGAAGGCCACCCCCGGCCCCGGGAGCCCAGCAGGGGCACAGTCCCTGACCAGTTGACCAGGGAGATGCAGACCTGGAGACCCCTGGGTCCCAGGCTCTGCCCCTTCTGCCCAGTTCTGCATCTAGCCACAGTCAGGCCAACTGCCCGGAGGTACTGGCCTTCCTTGTGGGGAGAAGGGGCAGGGAGGGCTTCTGGGAGGCAGGGGGGGTCAGTCGAGCCAAAACCAGGGTGCTGGGGTCCAGCCTGAGAGCAGGGGTGCGGAGGCCTTGGGGCAGAGCAGGGGAGAGGCAGGGAGGGGTCAGCAGGTCCTGCAGGCCCTTGGGTTCCTGGGGAGACTGCTGGGGGCGGAGCCACACGCCCATCCCCGAGGGCAGTGGCTGGGCTCCGGTCCCCGCTGTGGGCAGAGCCACCTCAGACCTGCAACCCTCTGGCTGTGGACAGAGTCAGACCAGCACCGCGTCCCGACCACCTATGTCCACGCAAAACACAGGAATGCGGGTGGAGGTGGGGCCTGGAACCGCCCGAGGTGATGGGGGCAGCGTCTGGGGGAGGGGGAGGACGGGCCGCAGGGAAGGCAGGAAGGCTCCTGGACACGGAGAGGGTCAGCACACTGGCCAGGACCCTGGACCCCTGGGGACTTGGGGATGGCTGTGGCTGCCCTGGGCCCCATGTGTTGCGTACCCCTGTACCCCTGGCAGAGCCAGATCCCCCAGCACGACGAGATCTGGGGTCTCAGTGTGGCCACGGGAGCCTCCGGTTCAGGCTGAGTGAGCAAGGGCAGCTCCTGCTGTCCCCTCCCCTGCTCCAGATGGAGGTGGCTCTGGCCCCAGCTGGGACTCAAGCCAGTTGCTCTCCTCTCACAGTCACGCACACAAATGTTTCTTTTCCCTTTTTTATGGAAAAATTCCTTGATTATAACAAGTAAAATCAAGTGAGCAGAGCCAAGATACCGCTGTCCACGGGGTGGCGCCCTTCCACGCTCCGTGTACAGTGCCTGCGTGCTCGTGCATGCGTGTGTGCACCCATGTGTATGTGCATGCTTGTGTGTGTGTGTGCACGTGTGTATGTACGTGTGTGTGCAGTGTGTACACCTGTGCATGCGCGTGCGTGCGTGCGTGTGGGCTCTTACTCTGGAGCTAGGGTCACAGGGTCCACTATGTAAAACCTGGCCAGTGTTTTATGAGCCGCTTCTTGTGGGCTTTGCAGGCACCTGCCAGTGGAGGGCCAGGTCCGAGGTGTCCCTGAGCCACGTGCTCTGAAGCTACCAGTCCTGATGGTGAGCACAAGCACCCTCGGGACCCAGAGTGCCCCAGGCCCCCGTGGCTGCTGCAGCCCACAGACGCCCAGGTCTTGGTGTGTGGCCGGGGGCTTTGCCGTAGGCCCTGTGCTCGTCCTCCAGGGGTTTCAGCCACTCTAGATGACCAGCACCGACAGCGTCTGCCATGCATGGCTGTGGCACTGCTGTGTGGGCACAAGGATGGGGACAAGTCTGGTGGCACCCTTGAATGTCTCCAGGAGGTCCCTGGTGGTGCCAGTACTGTGCTGGGCTTGGGACCCGGCCGGGGAGGAGTGGCCCCGCCAGGCTTGTGCAGGGCGCAGAATGGGGGGAGGCTGCAATAAGCCTCGGACAGAGACATTCTCAGACTGGGACCAGCTGGGGTGGCTTCCTCAGAGTGGGAGGGTCTTGGGTACTCTGGACAGACTCCCTGAGGGTGGGACTCCAGTGACATCAGAATGACAAACACAGAGCCAGGCGGAAACCGGAGCCTGATGCCTTGAGGTGCTGGGCAAAGGTCCTGGGGCAGGACCGGGCCTGGCTGCTGGAGGAGCAGAGCAGGGCACAGAGGGTGAGGCCTCAGGTTCTGTCCTCAACACAATGGGGTGGGGAGGGGCAGAGGGAGGTGGCTGACCTTCTCTGAATCTGGGAAGGTCACTGGCTGCCTGAGGATGGTTGTGAAAATGAAATGAGATGGCACCATGGGCCAGCACAGCGGGTACTTCACGGCCACCCCCAGGGGACAGCAAACACTTGGACCAAACACCCTCCAGTGAGGCCACTGTGGCCTCCCCGGGACCCGGGAGGTCAGTTCCAGTGGCTCTGACCGCTGACTGGAGCCACACCCCCAAGTCTTCTTCATCTTTTGAGATGGGAAAGGGCCTCAGTAAGGTGCTGAGGCTGGCCTCCAACTTGCCATCCTCCTGCCTCAGCCTCCTGAGTCTGTGGGCTGACAGGAGTGGCCCCGCGTCCTTCTCTGGCCCTGCCTCTTTGGCCGGGTTCACTGGGATTGGTCTCCTTTGAATTTCACAACCCTGACTTTTGAGTCCTGGCTTCTGCACAATGTCCTTCAATTTGCTTCCTTGGTGACAGTTGGTCCCATTTCTGGGGATGCTGGCTCTCCTTCATATTTTAAAAAAGCACCTGTGGGGAGATATTTCAAGACCAAGAAATTACTCTGTGACCCCCCAAACTATCCCCTCTGCTTTCAGCTTCAATAATCAGCTGAATGGGGAAGTAGTCTGACCCCATTCCTGCTCTGTGGTTATTCACTGGGACACGTAGATCTGTCACTATATAGTGACAGGATGAGGAGGAGATCCAGAGAGATGAAGCATCTTGCCTGAGGTTGCACAGCACAAAGGAAGACAGCTGGCACCAAACAGCTTACCCAAGCAAAGGACAGCCTCACTCAGAGACTCCGCACGGCAAATCCACCCATTCAAGTGCCCGAGTCAGTGGGCGTTGGTGCCGTCAGGGAGCCACAAACTGCTGCCTCTACCCACTTCTGGAATGTTCCCACGCTCCCCAAAGTAGGCTGGTCCCACTGCCCCTCCCATTCCTCTGGCTAATCCACGCTCTGCCTCTCAGTGAGTCTATTCCAGGCATTTCGCATAAATGAGATCGGGCACCGTGTAGACCCGGCGGCTGCGACTTTGGTGCCGCTGCTGTGGCTTAGGTCTGGGGTTTCCCCCAAAGGCCGGGTGCTGAGCCTGGTCCCTGTGTGGTGCTCTGGGTGCTGAGGTGGTGGGAGGGTCAGGAGGGGGCAGCGCCCTAGGGAGACGGCAGGACCCCTGCCCTTCTCCTCCCACACTCCCTTTGCTTCTTGCTCAAGGGCGAGGTCTACACCCCTGCCAGGATGGACGGCTTCCGTGCAGGCCCAAGGCAGGGGGCCTGTGGCCCACCATGACAGCTCCGAGACCTGAGACCAGGGTCCACAGCAAGCCTGGCCTCCAGGAGGTGATGCCCTCAGGCACTGGCCACAGCCACGGGACAATTCTCCAGTGGCTTGGCCAAGAGGCAGGGGGCCTGGGCAGTGGAGGTAGCCGCCACCTGAGGCCGAGGGTCCAGAGTGGGGCATCGCCTGCCAGAGTGCTCAAGGCCCACAGCCCTCTCTGGGCCTGGGTTCTTCACCTGTCAAACGGGTGGTAGGAGCGGCCATTAGCTACCGAGGACCCAGTGGATGGGCTCCTGCCCTGAGCCTGGTGCACAGGAAGTGCTGGTGGTGGACACCCAGTGAAGAGCACCCTCTACCAGGTCACCCTGAGCTCCAGCCTGGGCTCCAGCCTGGCTGGTGCTGGCCTGCTGCCTCCTGAGACCCCACGGACAGCCTGCTGCAGGCCAGGGCCTGGTGCTGAGCAGCTGGGCTTCAGCATGACTAGCTGACCAGCAGGCCGGGGCGGAGCTCACGTGTGCAGCCACTGCCACCTCTGTCCTCTGCATTTTGGCTCTGTCCCCTCAGAAAGTGCTGCCCAGGCCCTTCCAGCTCACAGGGACGGATCCTTACTGTGGTAAAGTGCCTCTGGAGGAGGCCAGGACCCAGGAGTCAGCAGTGGGGACTTCTCAGGTCTCATGTGGGGACCAGGGACTGGAGCCTGGCCCTGCAGGACAGGGCATCAGCTCCCAGGAAGTGCTGGGCCCCGGTCAGGATCTAAGTGGCTCTGCAGAACGTAGGAGGTCCGTGAGCCCCCGACACTGGAGTCTAGAGGTGGGGGCTCCCGGAGCAGGTCCAGGTCTCCTTGGAGCTCCACCCTCCCCACCTGTGGCTGACCATGGCACTGGGTCCCAGAGAGTCTCAGCAACGCAGCCCGGGCCACACCGAACACCCACCCTTGGGTTCACAGGGCAGCAGGGCTGTAGGCAAGGCCCTGGGGACTGAGCCGAGGTTGGGTGGCGGGTGAGGAGGCCAGAAGGAAGCCGGGCCCTGGCCGCCACCTGCCCTGGTTTCCAGGCCGTAGAGCCCCGGGCCAGCGTCGCTAGCACCTCCAACAGTCCTGACTCCCTGCGGTGAGAGTCTACTTCAGACACTGACAGCGCGGCCTTGGCCCCTAGAAAGCTCCTTTTGCTCTCGAGGCAGGACAAATCTGCTCAAGGATTGTTTTAAGATTTGTTGACACGGAGGAGAGCGCGCTGTGAGGGCACCACCAAGGCCCCCAGGCGCCGGGAGGACCGAAGCTGCTGCCCCGCGCCCGAGGGGGGATCTGGCGCAGCTGGGAGCGGGTGGAGGCCCCAGGTCCACACAGGCCCCGCGCCCGGAGAGCGGACAGGCCTCGTGGAGATCCGCGACGGTGCGTGGCACAAGTCACAGCGCTGGGAGGTGGGAGACAGGCCGGCGACCCCGGGGCGGAGGGACACACGGCCCTCATGTCCACACGCGAAGGGTGGCTTGGCCACGAGCAGAGTCAGGCTGAGACACGGCGCCAAGACGAGAGCCAGATGGGCCCCTCTGCAGGGCCACCCTTAGGATCCCAGGGTCTCAGCGCCGCAGAGAGCAGAGCTTGGTGGGTGCGAGGTGGTGTCGGGTGGGCGGAGCTGGTGTCGGGTGGGAGGGGCTGGTGTTGAGTGGGCAGGGGCTGGTGTCTGGTGGGCGGAGCTGGTGTCAGGTGGGAGGGGCTGGTGTCTGTGGGCGGAGCTGGTGTGAAGTGGGAGGGGCTGGTTCGGGTGGGCGGAGCTGGTGTCTGGTGTGTGGAGCTGGTGTCGGGTGGGCGGGGCTGGTGTCGGGTGGGACGGGCTTTCGCATGGGCTGGAGAGCTCTGAGTAGGGTGATGACTGTGGCCTCGCCTGTAACTGTGCAGTTCCATGTCACTTAGTAACAACCTCATGGCTGCAGTAACACTAGCTCAGGGAGTGACCATCAGTCACTGGATGATGCCAACGGGACAAAGCAGGCTGGGCGTCCTCAGGGGTTAGCACTGGCCTATGTGCGTGAGCTGCCGGGCTCCAGCCCCAGCGCAGCAGAGGACGCATGTTAAAACGACATCAAGGCAGGGGCGGGCATCGTCGTCAACTGTCACCTCTGTATACCATTGCACATGCCAATCCTCTGGCAGCGACATCACCAGGGCTATGGTTTCACCAGGCCAAGGAGGTTTGGGGATTGTGGACGATCCCATGAGACCACTGTGGTACTGCAGGTCCCTCGCTTTGAGGTGATGTCTGCCCTGTGCACTCAGAAATGACCCAAGCAGTAAAGGGTGTCCTTCGGCCGCCCTGCGATTCAGAGCCCGGGGAGGGAGCGGGCCTCCTGGGCTCTCTCCACAGGCATTGGGCCGGAGGGTGCATCACCGATGGACACAGGGCTCTGAGCCCGCGGGATGCCTGGCCCCGCAGAGACCAGGCGTCACCTACCAGCACAGGTGGCGAGCTCCAGGATCCCGGCAGGGAATGGAGCCGTGTCAACGCGCCTTCCGGGCTTCCCCGGCAAGCCCTTCCGCAGAGCCCACCCGACCTCCACCGTGTCCCTCCCTTGCTGGCTGCTCCCAGGGCGGTGGTTCTGCCCGGGGCCTGGCCAGGCCTCCACTCCTGAGCCACCCCAGGGCCTGGAACTTGCACCCCCCCCAGCCTGGGCCTCCCGAGTCACTGAGTGACGGCTGCAGGCCCACGCCCGCTTCCCAGGTCAGAGACCGCTGGTCTCAGAGCCACGCAGTTACTGCAGGAAGAGGAGAGCGGGGGTGAGGGAGAGAGAGATGAGAGGGGATGGCCACCGGGCCAGGGGCAGGGACAGGAGGCATAGCGTCTAATGTCCTCCATCACCTTGGGTAGCAACGGTGACAACAGGTAATTGATTTTTCAAAATAGCTAGTGGAGAGGAATTTGTCCCCAACACAAAGCCAAGGTAAACGCCCAGCGGCAGACGCAGGTTACGCCCAGCCGTCCCTGTGCCGGGTCCAGGTGTGAAGTGCCACATGGACCCCATAATATCAATTTTAAAATGTTAAAAATTGAAATTTAAAGAGAAAAGAAATCCCCAAAGAGAAGTTTTAAAAAATGGCTCGTAAATCACTTTAACCCCTGATGCTCATGCGGTCAGTGCTGGGCTGAGCAGGGACATGCTGGGCAGGAGCCAGCGCTGGCCCCTGTCACTAGGCCCTGGAGGTCAGGATGAGCAGGCTGGGGACAGGGGACACACAGGCAGCTGTAGGCGGCCTGGAGAGGCCCCTGGGCGGGTTGGAGCTTCTGGGAGAGTGGAGCTGGCGAATCTCAGCTGAGCCCTGGAGGTGGAGCTGGGGCCTCGGGAATCCACCCTGGGGCCCAGGCAGAGGGACTGGCAGGGGAGGGGTGTCCTGGAGACCCTGGGCACCGGGGCCAGCAGTTCCACGTCTCTTCAGTGCTGTAAGCCCATGGTTCTCAGTTGGGAGTGACTGCCTCAGTGACCCTGGGCCACTTCTGGGGACATGTGCGATATTACGGTGGGGAGTGTCCTGGCTTGGAGTAGGGGAGGCCAGGGCTGCAGCTCTGCACTCAGTGTCCAGAACGCCCCCAGGGAGCCATCCAGCCCCACTGTCCACAGCGCGGAGGCAGAGAAGCCATGGTCTAGATCCATTTGTCCTACGGTAAACGCTGTGAGCAGCCCAGGAGGTGAGAGCTAAGAGGTGCCAAGGCCCTGGGGCAGGTTGGTAAAGACAGGATGTCCCGGGAGCCCAGTGGCCAGCTGGGAGCCCACCCCAGCTCCCCAGGCTCTGCTGTCATTGGTGCCCCTCCTTCACTGACATCCACATTGTGGGCCTCCTGCCATTGGGCCAACAGTGACCACATCTCTTCCAGCTGACAGGAAAGGCGCGTCAGCCTGGCCACCCCAGTCCTCCCGGTGCTCAGCCTCCTGGTTCCACCGACAGCCCCTGACCGGCTGAGGCTGTCAACCAGGCCAGGGGGCAGACTCCAGGCAGAGCTGCTGGCTGGACGCTCCTGGGGGTCGGACCGCTGGATTGGGCTCCTTCCCCTTCCCCCACTTTTTGGGGGTGAAGGAAAGAGGAAGAGGCTGAGCAGAAAATGCCCGGCAGCTCCGGGAGGGG
>NW_025999863.1:1939684-1952145 GCF_001458135.2 Marmota marmota marmota
GGTGATGGGGCGGATGCTCTCCCGCGGCCGCCCTCCCTCCCTCCCTCCCTCCCTCGGCCCATCCATCTCTCCAAGATCATATTTAAATCTCTCTTTTGTGCGAGGCAGGAGCTGGGCTCGCCCCTCAGAGGCGGTTTCCATGGCAACAACAATTGCCAGCTTCCGTGTGGTGAATCAGCGTTGCCATGGTAACCCCATCCTCATCTGCCCAAGGTGCTGGGAGGAGGGAGGAGGTGAGGCCCGCGGAGGCGGGTGGGAGAGGAGGGGGAGCAGGAGCTCGGTCCCAGGTGCCCCCTGTCCCCCACGTTGGCCACCCCAACCCAGAAGCTGATGGCATCTGGTTGAAATAATCTCCCCTCAACCTCCAGCTAGCAGGGTGTGGTGCCCAGGTGCAGAGGGCCTGGGGGTGAGGTGCGGTGCGGGCTGATGGAGGGGGAGGGAGATGGTTGGGGCCTTTCCTAGGTGGTCTGAGGTGGTGGCTGCTGGTGGCTTTGGGGCAGGGGATGGGTTGGGGACAAACAGAGGCCTCTCTGGTTCTGGGGCTCCTAAAGCCGAGTTCAAATCGAGGCAGCACTCAGAAAGGAGGAGGGTATCAGAGGGGGAGGGTCTTAGCGAGACAGGAGGAGATGGGGGAGGGGGAGGGGACTCCGAAAGGTGGGGCTCGAGAGGGAGGGAGCCAGCTGGGGGGGCTCAGAGCAGCGGGGTGCTTGACTGAGGCGCCCAAGTGGGCTGGCAGCTGGGAGAGAGGTGAAGGGGTCCAGCGGGGCGGAGCCGCGGGAGCTGCTGCCCACCGGCCCTGCCCAGCTTGGCCGCCGCTCTGGATTTCGCCGTCGGGAAGGTGGGTGCACCAGGTGCCCGTCTCGGGTTGTCCTGTAGTCTCGCGTGGTTGGAAAAGCTGGCCTGTGGGGCCTTCTCGGCTGGACCTCAAAAGTCTGAGGTGGAAAGAGGGGTCCAGAGACTGTAGGGCTAACGGGAGGTCCCTCTGGGAGGCCCTGGTCCAGCCAAGGGCACCTTCCTATGCTGGGAGACACAGGCGGGTTCAGTTCTGCAAGTTCCTCTGATGGCTCCACATCCTGCCCTGTGTGGACTGACCAGGGTCCCCAGCTGGAGGGACAGCAAGACAGACACTTCCGGCCCCGAGGAGGGGGAGCCTGGGGCCCAGAGGTGGGGGGACTGCCAGCCTGGGGGCCTTAGAGCTGGGTTCTGACGGATGAACAGGAGTTCCCCAAGTCTCCACTTGAGGAGGAGAGCCCTGTCCAGGACCAGTGGACCCTTGCCTCCCTGCTTCTGCCCTCACACCTCAAATTCAGCTCGTGCCTGGGACTGAGCATGTGCGGAGGTGCTACAGTGGAGAGCAACTTCCACAGAAATATGGCTTTCAGTACTGGGGGTTGGGGACAGGGGATTCCAGAACAATGGAACCATGGGCCCAGATGACCTGCTGGTCCACTGGGGTATGACAGTCCTTCCACCCAAAGCTCATGGGACCTGCCTAAACGTAGTTGCCTGAGTGTATCTGTTAGCTACTGCTGGGTAACACACGGTCCCAGGCATTTTGTCTAATCCCTACTCTGTGGGTTGGCGAATGCAATTGGGGCTTGTTGGATGATTCTTCTGCTGGCCCCTCCTGCGGGTCATCAGTAGCTCACCCAAGTTTTCCCCCCTGGCATCTCAGGGCTCCAAAAGGGCAAGGGACCAGGCTTCTTGAGGCCCAGGCTCAGAACTTGTGCCACATTCTGTTGGTCGGATCTGTTGGTTGGACCAAGGCACGCACACAGCCAGGTCCAGATGCTGGGGCTGGGGAAAAACACCCCACTTCTTGATGTCAGGAACTGCAAAGTGGCATCACCTACAAGGTCAGGAGGAATGCGGCCACCTTTGCAAGTAGCCTGTCGGGTTTGGAGAGGCAGTCTTCCTGGAGGAAGGGATGATAGCCAGTGGATTTTGAAAGCTAAGAGTTTGCCATTCGGTCCCACCCGGGGGCTTGTGTGTCATTTGGTTTGACTGGGATGTTAAGGGGCTGGGGGCTGGTGGACGCTGAAGCAAGCGAGGTGAGCACGGGTGCCCAGCAGGGCTCAGGAGTGGCCGGCTGCCCATCTTGACTTTGCCCTCCCCCTCTTTCCACAGATGGCGCGACCGATCCAGGTGAAGCCTGCAGACAGCGAAAGCCGCGGAGGTAGTTGTCATCTCTCCACGGCTGCAGGGCTGGGGTCGGCAGAGGAATGGGGAGGAGGGAAATCCCTTCCTACCTCTCACGGAAGGGGACACTGGGTGGGGCCTGTGGATCGCAGCTGGCCTTGGCTGCCAGAGCCGCAGTGTTCACACGCCCCCTGGTGGTGGGACCGGTCCAGGAACGGGGTTCTGCCCAAGACCAGCTGCTTGCAAATACCCCACCCCTTTCAGGGTGTGCTAATGGGGGTCTTCAGAGAGGATGGGGTCCCGAGGGCTATGGGTCGGTCTCTGGGACGTGCGCGTGCCTGTTTGCAGGTGTGCATGCTCGTGCGTTCCTGTGTCCAGACGTGCAGACTTGCTGTGCTGCAGCTGCTACACATGAACACATGCGTGCAACGTGCCGGGCACCCACCCGCTTGCATGCACGACTGTGCCTGGCCTATGCGTGGGCATGTGTGCTCACGCCCGTGTGCTTGGCTGTTGGAGCTGGGTGTGCGGGCTGACGTGCAGGATGGGGCCAGAGTCTGTGTGGGGCTGCACCCTGGTGTGGGCTGCACCCTGGAGGCCTGCTCAGCCGTCTTCAGTGGCCCAGAGCCTAGCCGTTCTTCTCCCTACCCTGGGTGGAGGGAAGCTAAAGGGGAGACCCAGGGGAGGGGAAGGTGCGGGCAGGGCTGTTGGGACCTCTGTGTATGTGTAGGAGCCTGGTTAAGCCTGTCTGGGTCGGGAACCGCTTTTACTTTCCACCCTGGCTGCCATGTGGGAAGCAGGAGAGGGGCAGGCCTGTGGGTCTGCAGGACTCCTGCACCCCTCCGCCCCCACATCTGATTCTCGCTCCTTCTCCTCTCTTCCTGCTTCTCTGGTTCCCTCTGCTCTCTCTCTCTCTTTCTCCCTAATGCTCAGCCTCTCGGCTTCTCTCTTCCTCCCACCCTTTTGAGTGACAGCTGCCCAAGAAGGGTTCCCATAGTAACCAGCTCACCATCCCTGGGAGATGAAGCTGCTACTTTCCTGATTACCAGGGAGCAGTGCCATTACAGAGGGGCACGGCTGTAGTGTCTCAAGGGAGAGGCTGGCCCAGCCCCTGGCCCCAGACTCAGGCAGATCCAGCCAGCCCCCCACCCAGGTGCGCCAGGTGGGGCTCCAGGCTTCCCTGGCACTGGGCCTGGTGCACATGACCTCTCACTGGACATCGGTTGACTCTGTCTCCCAGCCCCAGAAGGGTTGGGCAGGGGATTCTGCTAGTCACTGTTGAGAGCAGGGTCCTGAGTGTACCCAGGCTTGCAGACTTGGTACAGCAAGGTGGTACCCAGCACCATGGTCCTGTGGGTGGGCTCTGGGGTGCACAGGAGGGAGACTGTCTTTGCCCGGGAGCAGCCAAACAGGGCCTGGGACGCCCGCAAAGGCTGCGAGATGGGAACACTGAGGGTACAGAGGGTATTGGAGGGATCTGGGCAGGCATAGGCTGGCCGTCCTTGCCTTGAGGCTGTGTCCCCCGATCCCCTGCACGCGCAGAACAGGAGCCAGCGAACCTGGGCGAACCTTGTCCATGCGCACTGGAGGGCCAGAGAAATCACGGAGGCCCGGGACTCGGCTGAGGTGGTGTCTCCGCCCACAGGGGACCGGAAGCTGTTCGTGGGGATGCTGAACAAGCAGCAGTCGGAGGAGGACGTGCTGCGGCTGTTCCAGCCCTTCGGGGTCATTGACGAGTGCACCGTGCTCCGGGGGCCCGACGGCAGCAGCAAAGGTGATGGGGGCGGGGCCTGAAATGAGGTGGGGCTGCTCCAGGGGCGGGGCCGCGGGAAGGGACGGGGCAGCCTGGGCACGTGGAGGGGAGCGGCCGGTGGGCGGGTCCAGTGGGAGGGGCTGGCTCCGTCCTGCATTCTGGGGACAGCATCTGGACCTTGTGAGGGTGCCGGGCTGTTGGCAGGACGCGGGGTGGAGCCGCGTTCCCGGGACGCGCCGCGCCTGGGCCCCAAGTGCTTTTGGAACCGTCACAAATTGTGCTGCCATCTGCCCAATTCCCGACACTTCGCCACACTACCCAGAGCCGCCTGGCACTTTCTCCGCGCTGTCTATCAGGAGGTGTCCGCTGTCTGTCTGCCCTGGGGCCTCTGTCCATGCGGCCCTCTGGCTGGATTTGCCAGTGTCTGGTGGTCTCTGGCCTGGTGGCACACGGCCCCCTCCGCATGCCTCTGGACATGGCCAGGTCTGTCTGCAGTCCCTGTGCTTAGCCTGACTCTACCCCAAGACTGCCCTGTCCAGTGGTGTGTCGTCGCCTCCGTCCTGCATTCTGGGGACAGCATCTGGACCTTGTGAGGATGCCGGGCTGTTGGCAGGCCTGGCCCTCCCTCGTTCTGACAGACAGGGCTCCCCGAGGTCCCGCCATGCTCTGTTTGTGAAAACAGCTGCCAGGCCGCCTGGTTTTCTGGCTGACCAACTGAATGGGTGACAGGCCACTGGGCATGCGGTGGCCGAGGTTGCTGGGCGACTGTCTGGCCCCGACCCTCTGGTTGCACAGCAATCTGAACAAGCAGCGGCTGTCTTCCAGCTGCGACTGCTGGGTGTCTGGCTGTGTGTCTTGTGTGGCCACCGGGGCTCCCTGTGGTCACCCTCCCACCCTCTCATCCTCTGAACCCGCACCTCCCCTCCCCCTGTCTTGGAACAGGCTGTGCCTTCGTGAAATTCTCTTCTCACACAGAGGCCCAGGCGGCCATCCACGCCCTCCACGGCAGCCAGACCATGCCGGTGAGTAGGAGTGCCTTTGGCCATGGTAGGGGGCATGGGCAGTGAGGGGGACAGGGACAGAATCATCATCGAAGCCAGCCAGTGGCCTCTGACTCTTCTTCAGAGAGGGCACAGCGGGCAGAGAGCCTATAGCCCTGGGCTGTGGGGAAGGTGCAGGCGAGTGTGTGTGTGTGCAAGTGTGTGTGGGAGGGTGGGCGTGCGTGTGCTACAGGTGTGCGCTGTGTGCGCGTGCATGCGAGTGCTGTTGCGAAGGCATGATTAGTAGGTGTGTTGAGAGTGCAGTATGCACGCGTGTGCACTTGTACAGATATGGTGCTCGCGTGTGCTCATGTAAGTGTGTGTATGTGAATTAGTGCACATGTGTGTTAGACCTGAGTGTGCAAACCTGCGTGAGCCTGGATGACAGGGCAGTGTGTGTGTGCTGCGGGTTTGTGCGGCCACTGTGCCTGTGTGTGCCAGCATGCCTGCGCACACATTGGGTGGTGTGTGTGCACACCGAGTCTGTGCAGGCCGGGGGAGGNGTGTCGTCGCCTCCGTCCTGCATTCTGGGGACAGCATCTGGACCTTGTGAGGGTGCCGGGCTGTTGGCAGGACGCGGGGTGGAGCCGCTTCCCGGGACGCGCCGCGCTGGGCCCCCAAGTGCTTTTGGAACCGTCACAAATTGTGCTGCCATCTGCCCAATTCCCGACACTTCGCCACACTACCCAGAGCCGCCTGGCACTTTCTCCGCGCTGTCTATCAGGAGGTGTCCGCTGTCTGTCTGCCCTGGGGCCTCTGTCCATGCGGCCCTCTGGCTGGATTTGCCAGTGTCTGGTGGTCTCTGGCCTGGTGGCACACGGCCCCCTCCGCATGCCTCTGGACATGGCCAGGTCTGTCTGCAGTCCCTGTGCTTAGCCTGACTCTACCCCAAGACTGCCCTGTCCAGTGGTGTGTCGTCGCCTCCGTCCTGCATTCTGGGGACAGCATCTGGACCTTGTGAGGGTGCCGGGCTGTTGGCAGGACGCGGGGTGGAGCCGCTTCCCGGGACGCGCCGCGCTGGGCCCCCAAGTGCTTTTGGAACCGTCACAAATTGTGCTGCCATCTGCCCAATTCCCGACACTTCGCCACACTACCCAGAGCCGCCTGGCACTTTCTCCGCGCTGTCTATCAGGAGGTGTCCGCTGTCTGTCTGCCCTGGGGCCTCTGTCCATGCGGCCCTCTGGCTGGATTTGCCAGTGTCTGGTGGTCTCTGGCCTGGTGGCACACGGCCCCCTCCGCATGCCTCTGGACATGGCCAGGTCTGTCTGCAGTCCCTGTGCTTAGCCTGACTCTACCCCAAGACTGCCCTGTCCAGTGGTGTGTCGTCGCCTCCGTCCTGCATTCTGGGGACAGCATCTGGACCTTGTGAGGGTGCCGGGCTGTTGGCAGGACGCGGGGTGGAGCCGCTTCCCGGGACGCGCCGCGCTGGGCCCCCAAGTGCTTTTGGAACCGTCACAAATTGTGCTGCCATCTGCCCAATTCCCGACACTTCGCCACACTACCCAGAGCCGCCTGGCACTTTCTCCGCGCTGTCTATCAGGAGGTGTCCGCTGTCTGTCTGCCCTGGGGCCTCTGTCCATGCGGCCCTCTGGCTGGATTTGCCAGTGTCTGGTGGTCTCTGGCCTGGTGGCACACGGCCCCCTCCGCATGCCTCTGGACATGGCCAGGTCTGTCTGCAGTCCCTGTGCTTAGCCTGACTCTACCCCAAGACTGCCCTGTCCAGTGGTGTGTCGTCGCCTCCGTCCTGCATTCTGGGGACAGCATCTGGACCTTGTGAGGGTGCCGGGCTGTTGGCAGGACGCGGGGTGGAGCCGCTTCCCGGGACGCGCCGCGCTGGGCCCCCAAGTGCTTTTGGAACCGTCACAAATTGTGCTGCCATCTGCCCAATTCCCGACACTTCGCCACACTACCCAGAGCCGCCTGGCACTTTCTCCGCGCTGTCTATCAGGAGGTGTCCGCTGTCTGTCTGCCCTGGGGCCTCTGTCCATGCGGCCCTCTGGCTGGATTTGCCAGTGTCTGGTGGTCTCTGGCCTGGTGGCACACGGCCCCCTCCGCATGCCTCTGGACATGGCCAGGTCTGTCTGCAGTCCCTGTGCTTAGCCTGACTCTACCCCAAGACTGCCCTGTCCAGTGGTGTGTCGTCGCCTCCGTCCTGCATTCTGGGGACAGCATCTGGACCTTGTGAGGATGCCGGGCTGTTGGCAGGCCTGGCCCTCCCTCGTTCTGACAGACAGGGCTCCCCGAGGTCCCGCCATGCTCTGTTTGTGAAAACAGCTGCCAGGCCGCCTGGTTTTCTGGCTGACCAACTGAATGGGTGACAGGCCACTGGGCATGCGGTGGCCGAGGTTGCTGGGCGACTGTCTGGCCCCGACCCTCTGGTTGCACAGCAATCTGAACAAGCAGCGGCTGTCTTCCAGCTGCGACTGCTGGGTGTCTGGCTGTGTGTCTTGTGTGGCCACCGGGGCTCCCTGTGGTCACCCTCCCACCCTCTCATCCTCTGAACCCGCACCTCCCCTCCCCCTGTCTTGGAACAGGCTGTGCCTTCGTGAAATTCTCTTCTCACACAGAGGCCCAGGCGGCCATCCACGCCCTCCACGGCAGCCAGACCATGCCGGTGAGTAGGAGTGCCTTTGGCCATGGTAGGGGGCATGGGCAGTGAGGGGGACAGGGACAGAATCATCATCGAAGCCAGCCAGTGGCCTCTGACTCTTCTTCAGAGAGGGCACAGCGGGCAGAGAGCCTATAGCCCTGGGCTGTGGGGAAGGTGCAGGCGAGTGTGTGTGTGTGCAAGTGTGTGTGGGAGGGTGGGCGTGCGTGTGCTACAGGTGTGCGCTGTGTGCGCGTGCATGCGAGTGCTGTTGCGAAGGCATGATTAGTAGGTGTGTTGAGAGTGCAGTATGCACGCGTGTGCACTTGTACAGATATGGTGCTCGCGTGTGCTCATGTAAGTGTGTGTATGTGAATTAGTGCACATGTGTGTTAGACCTGAGTGTGCAAACCTGCGTGAGCCTGGATGACAGGGCAGTGTGTGTGTGCTGCGGGTTTGTGCGGCCACTGTGCCTGTGTGTGCCAGCATGCCTGCGCACACATTGGGTGGTGTGTGTGCACACCGAGTCTGTGCAGGCCGGGGGAGGTGGACGGCGCGCGTGGATGTGTGGGCCAGTGGGTGTGAGCGTGTGCATGCACGTGTGTGCGTGGGGGGGCGAGCTGGGGAACATGACGAGGACAGGGTGGGGATGGGCATGGCAGGCAGGAGGGACAGTGGAAGATGGGGCTCGAGGTCCTGCTGTTCAGGACAGAGGAGCCCAGGCTTTCTTCTCAGGCAGGGGTTTCTGGCTGACCCTGGCTGGGCGACTGTCCGGCCGTCTGCTCACATGCTGTCTCCCAGCCACCCTTCCCCCAGATTCAGGGAGGCCCGGCCAGTAGCGACTGTTCCTTTGGGTCAAACAAGGGGATGGAGGGGGTGACCGGGGGGCCTGGACCCAGGTCCAGGTCGGGGAGCATAAGGCCTGAGCTGGGGCCGGGTGGACAGGAGGGCCAGTCTGGAAAGACGCTGGTGAGGGTACAGGGTCCTACTGGCCCACTGGCCCTGGCGGAGGGGAGGAGGCGCGTCTCGGGGGTTCGAGGCGGGATGGGGCCCCAGGAGCCACCCTCTCTGAACACAGATGTCCACATCTGCCGGCCCCAGGTTCAGCTCTCCTCCTCAGTTGTCCTCCAGAGCTGGGGACAGGCTTTGTGTGCTCAGAGCTGTCTCTTGCCAGAGCGGGGGGCCCTGTGGGAACGAGCTCTCTGGGGGTCAGCAGGTCAGCAAGGGCAGGCTGCAGCAGGCACCTGGGGGCTGGCGGGAGGGTCTGACTGGAGGGAAAGCTTCTCCCTTCCCAAACCCCAGGGTCAGGGTCAGCTGCCTTTGACGGGTGGAGAGCTGGCCCTGTGCCCCTATGGCTGTGTCCTGATGTAAAGCCCCTGCTGGCCACTGCCTGGGCTGCCCGTTGGTGTGACATCCATATCTCAGCCCAGCTGGGTGAGCTGTCCCATAGTTGCAACACTATCCTAGCAGGTGTGTCTTCTAGCTGTTGCTCCCGGTGGGTGACAGTCCCCTAGGTGGTTGTGTATGCACTGTGCCCCAGACGCAGCTGGACGTAGCACCTATGCAGACACCAGGCCTGGGATGCTGACGGCCACCGGGCTTCCTGTGGCCTCAGCTCCTGCAGCTGTGAGCTGCAGACATGGCTGCGGTGCTGGCATCGGCTGCCCTCACGGAGGTGCCTGGGCTGGCAGGCTTGGGGGCCTCAGGTCCTGGCTACCTCCTGCCCTTCTCCCCCTGCTTGCCCCCAACCCCCCAGGGAGCCTCCTCCAGCCTGGTGGTCAAGTTCGCGGACACCGACAAGGAGAGGACGCTGCGGCGCATGCAGCAGATGGTGGGCCAGCTGGGCATCCTGACGCCGTCCCTCACCCTGCCCTTCAGCCCCTACAGTGCCTACGCCCAGGCTGTGAGTGGCCCCAGCAGATGGGCTGTGTCCCCAGATCCCAGTGCGGCTCTCCCTTGTGCCCGCCTCTTGGCCTTCCTCCTGTGCCTTGCTCCACCTCTCGGGCTCAGGACCTGTCCTGTGTGGCTGAGCCCCCAACTCTAAGCTGATTCCTTCCAAGCCTAGAAGAGCCCCTACCCATGAACCGAACCCCAAGTCCAGGCTAAAACTCGAATTCTGGGCAGAACACAATGCCAGGCTCACTCACCAAATCTAGACTGAGCCCTGACCCCACCTTGACACCAAACTCAGACTGAGTCCCTAACCCAGGCTGCACCCTGGTCCTGAACTAACCCCTAGTCTCAGATTAAGCCCTACCGTGGGCTGAACCAAGATCCTGGCTGCCTCAAATCTAGATGAGGTCCAGTTCTGGCTCAATCCCCAATCCAGGCGAAGCCGGAGCTCTGACCTGCTTGAGCCCGGGTGAAGCTTCCGTTTCCAGCTGAACCCTGAGCTGTTCTGAGCCTTGATCCCTGACTGAGCCCTGATTCCAGCCAAGACGCACCCAGCACGACACACCCCTTCTCCCAGTCGCTGGACCAGCCTCCCCTTTGAGCCTTGATCTCAAGGCAGACCGTGCCCACTGACGTCCTCTCTGTCCCCAGCTCATGCAGCAGCAGACGACTGTGCTGTCCACCTCGGGCAGCTACCTGAGCCCCGGTGTGGCCTTCTCACCCTGCCACATCCAGCAGATCGGTGCCGTCAGCCTTAATGGGCTGCCTGCCACACCCATTGCTCCTGCCTCTGGTGAGCATCTGTCAGGGGCCCAGGATGGATGGGCAGGACCCCAAGCCAGCAGCCAAGGCTCCCCTGACCTCTTCCTCTCCACAGGGCTGCACTCGCCCCCGTTGCTGGGCACGGCTGCCGTGCCGGGCCTCGTGGCTCCCATCACCAATGGCTTCGCAGGTGTTGTGCCCTTTCCTGGTGGGCACCCTGCCCTGGAGACTGTGTATGCCAATGGCCTTGTGCCCTACCCAGGTAACTCAGAGTGGTCCCCTGAAGCCCAGTGGAACAAGCATGAGTCCACACCCCCTGGAGCCCAGGGAGCAGAAGGGCGGACGAAGGAGTCCCAGCAGAGCAGATGGGAGCTGTGGTCCCAGGAAGGGAGGCCTGGCATGTGGGAACAGAGGAGGTAGCCCGGGTGGTTCTGGGTTCACATTTCAGTTTGGTGGCCCAGGGTTGTGTGAGTCTCAGCTCATCCAGAAAATGGGGACCAGGTGTGGTGGTGCAGGCCCGTGATCCCAGTAGCTCCGGAGGCTGAGGCAGGAGGATTGCAAGTTCAAGGCCAATCTCCGCAACTTAGTGAGACCTTGTCTCAAATATTCAAAAGGGCTGGGGATGTAGCTCAGTGGTAGAGCACCCCTGGATTCAAACCCCAATATTGAAAAACAAAAAAAAGACAAAAACAGAAAATGAGGCTAATACCATCACCTCACGAGGACAGCACCAAAAGTCATACATGTTAATTGTCCCGATTGGGGAGGACATGGATGCCTTCATCCATTCATTCGCTGAATAAATACTGACTGTGCACCGATTGGGCAGCAGCTGCCCTTGTGGGTCAGACAGGCACTTCTCCCTACCCTATACCCCTCCCAAAGCCTCCTGCCAATAAGTCTTCTCTACCGTGGAGGAGATTCTGGTTTAAACTCTTTACTTTGTAATAACTGGAGGCTAGGTGCGTGCATAGGTGTGTCCTTCGCCCACCTCATCTGCCTGCTTGCTGGGCACTGGCATCTCACCACCATGGCGGAGGGTCAGGACACTGACCTAGCTATGTACAGTCCGCTCCAGACCTTATTTGGATTTCCCTCTTTCACCTTGCCCCTATGTGTGTCTGTGCCATTTTGGTAACATATCTGCATAACCACCACAATCAAGACACAAACGCTTGCCATCCCTTCAGTCCCAGCCACCACCCTGTCCTCTAGCGGCCTCTGCATTGGAGCAGAATTTTCGGCAGTTTTCCCCAGACTCAGCGGTTTGGGTGGTGGGGACAACCTCTCTGGCTCCTCTTCCATGGCAGCCAGAGGTCTCGGCGGGGTGGGATCCGCAGGGCATCTGATGTACCAGCGGTGGGAAGAGGATGGGGAGGAGTGAGGGTCACCCCTGAAAGCCAGGGGGTCAGGACAGGGCCAGCAAGATGAGGGGGAGTCTGAGAAACCCGGGGTCCTGTTGGCTTCTGCGATTGGCTCTCTGAGCGGCTCCGAGCGAGAGGCTTCCCCTCTCAGCCTCGGTGTCCCTACCTGTAAAAACGGAGTCAAACCCACAGCGGGTCAGCACACAAGCGAAGCGGGGGCGCACGTCCCTTTCCCTCCCTCCTGCTCTTAAGGACGGGGGTGGCTGGAGGACTTCTGCCGCCCCCAGCCCACTCTGCCCCTCCATCTGCCCCGCAGCTCAGAGCCCGACGGTGGCCGAAGCGCTCCACCCGGCCTTCTCGGGAGTCCAGCAGTACACAGGTAGGGCGGCAGCCCGGCGCAGCGAGCGGACCCGCCCCTTCTCCACCGGCCACGGCCGATTCTGGCCACACCCCTCCCCCCTCCGGTGCCCAGTCACACCCCCTGCCTCTGGCCCCACCCACTCAGGTCACACCCCTGTCCTGCTTTCATCCTCTGGCAAGGTTCCTGGCCGCACTCCTGCCACCCCCAAAACCGGACCCCCAAAGTGGACCGGTCCCTTAAGGCCCGGGCTTCAACACAGCCCCACCACCTGGGTTTGCGCTGCGGCCTGGGCCTCCCCTTTACCACGCCTCCGGCCCCGCCCCAGCACCTGACCACGCCCCTCTCCTGCTCTCCGGACTGACCACGCCTCTGCCAAAGTCCCGGCCCCGCCTCTGGCTCCGCTTCCTAAGGCCTCACGGTGGCCTCGCCTTCTGCTCTGGCCCTGCCCCCTCCAATGTGGCCTCGGTCCTTCCTTCCTCTGGGGCCCACCCCGGTAGCCACTCTCCCTTGTGGCCGTGGCCCTGCCCCTTGCTGTACCCCACCCTGTGTCCCTCAAGTTGTG
>NW_025999863.1:1956780-1961129 GCF_001458135.2 Marmota marmota marmota
GAGGTGGGGAGAAAGCAGGGCCCCAGGCCGGCTGGGAAGGCTTCCCGGAGGAGGCCTTGAAGGATGAGTACAAGGTCACAGGAAGCAGGTTTGGTCCGTGGCAGGGGTGGGGGAGGGGCTTTGTCCTGTCCTGTGTGTCCCTGCTCCCTGCTGGAGAGCTCTGAACCCCAGGAAAAAGTGTCAAGTGCGCACCCCAGACCCTGGTCCCTGAGGTGGGGGCTTCACGATATCCAGCTCCGCTGGGAACCAGGGCTGGAGCGCAGGAGGTGGGGACAGTGCCTGGAGGCCCCTGTCCCCTCCCCACCAGCCCCGACCGGGCCCAGCTCCTCTAGTATCACATGCACCCAGTAGAGAAGGCGGACGGGGTATACCGCCAACCATCGTGCAGAAAACCCCAACAAAACCCCCAAAGCTTGTTTTGCATAGAACAGACAAACTCATCCTCTCGGGGATGGAACAGTCAGCCCAGGGTCAGCACAGTGGGCTCCCAGGGCAGGACCCAGCCAGGGGCCTGCTGGGTCTTTCTGAAGCCAAGCCCAGAACCCACCACCTAAAAAGCTCTGGATAGTTTGTTTTGACTCTTCTTCTTTTTGATCACCCTCGCCGTCATCGTGAAGAACCTCACTGGGTCTGGTACAAAGTAGGAGCTCAGCTAGAGCCTGTCAGTGTGTTTTAGAATCTGGGGCGCAGCACAGAGTGGGGGGACCCTACCTGCACAGTCACGCCCTGCGGGAAAGTGCCTTTGGGGACTGCCAACCGGAGGCCACAACAAAGGCCACACTGCCGTCCACTCACTTTCCGCTCTCAGCTGGCAACCCTCACTGAGCACCTACTATGTGCTAGGCACTGTCACCAGCGTCTGGGGACTCAGCCACCAACGAACGAGAACCTGGGGGGCAGAGACGGGAAGAAGCTGGCTTCTGGACTGTAAATGGCTTGGAGTGGGGAAGGGGTCAGAAAAGGAACGCCCTTGTCCCATTTGTCCCCAGAACCAGGGGCTGTGCTCTCTGGACAATATGGGCCTCGGGTTCCCGGCCCCTTCCTGGCGGGGACGAACGGGGGTGGCGTCCTCTGCTGTGCCCCAGGACTGCTCCTGGATGCCCTCCCCCCAGCTGAGGGGCCTCCCGCCCCACGAGGCTCCCCTCCCAGCCGACCCAGGCCTTCCCGTAAATTGCGCCTGTGTTGGGTCACCAGCCCTCCCTCCCCTCTGCCCTTACCCTGTCCCCAAAATGTGAAACCCTTCTGAAGGCCACAGTGAGGGGCCTTCTGCTCTGTCCTGGGTGGGGGTCTCATGGGCTGGGAGCCAAGGGCTCACCTGCTGCCCCCGACTTCAGGACCTTCCCCGCCCACGGGACCCCCTTGGTGGCTTCCCAGAAGGAAGTCACCGCTTTCCCTATATATATATATATATATATGCGTATATATAGAGAGCTCTAGACAGTATATATATATATTTTTGAGTATAGATCATGGGGCCAAACTTTTCGACTTCCTTCCATCCAAGAGGGTGACCCTGAGCCGGTCACTCCACAGGGACGGAGGAGGGGCCGAGGCTGGCTGGGCGGCCAGGTGCCCGTCCACCCACAGCTGGAACACCAGGCCAGGAATGCGCCAACAGAAATACCTCCGGGACTGTGGGCCCCCACCACCCCGACCCCCGCAGGCCTCCGGGCCCCGCCAGCTGGAGCGTCCTGCCCAGGCTGCTGCTCTCCAGAGCCCCACCCTGTCCCCCTCCCAGGGGCCTGCCTTCCTGTGGCACAAAGATACCCTCTGGCCTCCCTGCCCTCCCTGCGCCCACCCCTCAGTCATAGCCTTACTGTGTGACCAATAGCCCTTAGCTTTGCGCCGGGGCAGCCAGGGCTGGGGGAGGCCCTGTCCCTCACTGCCCCCCCAAGGGCAGGCCGCCATCGTCCCTGCCTGTGAATCACCAGCCTCGAATTTAAGGTCTTGTAACCAAGATCGCCAAGCGTGTTGGACAAGCCCAACCTGGACTGCCCAAGCACCCCTTTATCAGAGACCGTGACCTTGATAGTGACCTTCATACCTCGACAGATTTTTTTTCTTTTTTTTTTTTCCTTTTTCTTTCTTTTTTTTTTTCTGTCTTTTTGAGCAGGTACAAAGAAGAGAAAAAAAATGGGGGGAAATCCAATGATAACAGATGTTTGTTTCTAGCGGGGGTCGGGGGTCTGGGGACGCTCCTGTACAGCCTCCGGCCGCCACGCCCCGTCCAAGCACAGAGGCGAGTCCGTCTGGACGTCCAGCCGGGCCTCTTGCCACATGAGGCTCCGGATGACTTAAGCTCAAAAACAAAAAGAATTTTTAAAAAGAAAAGAGACACAGCATTCCCTTCTGTTTCTACCAAAATGTGTGACTGACCTCGGGGGGTGGGGACCACAGCAAAAAGAAAAAGAAAAAAAAAAAAAAAACTCCTGCAAACTCGTCCGGTTTCCAGAGTTTGGTGATGTTGCGAGCCACTCCTGTGCGTGCCTGTGTCCTGTCCCCCACGTGTGCAGTGGGTGCCATGCAGCCTCGCGGGGCCCGGCACCCGCCCCGCGGGCCTGCCTGGGAGTGTGTGCGGTGCCCTGTGCTGTCCTCGAGTCCATGTTTACTGGCTGTAAATACCATTTTTATACTCCACGTCGAGACCTGCGTGATTTGTACGATGTACTTTATTTCTGCTACAAGTAATTTCATGAAGTTTCAACCTGCAGACTGACTTACACACACACACACACACACACACACACTCACACACACGCGAGAGCAAAGGAGAGGGCTCGGAGGGAATTTGGGTTGACTTGGTTTGGATTTTGTGTCAAAGCCGATTTCCCGTGCCTGGAGAGGGTCCTTGTCACTGTTGAGGTGTTCAGGTGACAAGCGTCTTCATGTCCAAACGCCTCTCTTTGGTCTGAGAAAAACTAAAAATTTATTTAATAAAAGTTTTACTTGCTAAAGATCCGCCTCTCGCCTTACTCTCCCTCCTGTGGGTGAAGAATTGTGGGGGAACTTTCTGGCTCCGCAGGACGGGTCCAGACCGGGAAGGGCTTCGTGTTAACCGGGTTCAGGTGGTGGGAACACCAGGGACAGTGACTGTGGAGGGGAGGGTCAGCGGACCAAGATGGCCCTGTCATCAATAAACACCTACTGTGTGCCATATCCTGACCCTGCCCCCTGAGGCCAAAGTCCAGGAGGAAGGTGGACAGAGACCAGAAAGCAGCCACCCAAATTCAAGAGGCCATTCCAGATCCTGCCGAGGGTCGGAATCTAAGTGTCGTGGGCGAGCCTGGGCCTTGTCCTGGGGGCGAGGGGCCGTGGAAGGCCTTGGGGGGCATGCTGAGAGTCTGGCGTAGCCAGGATGCCGGGGAGCCGCTGGCGGGGCGTCAGCTGGCCGCTGGAAAAGGTTTGGAGGACACTATCCTCCCAAGCACCAATTATGCACCTACTGTTTGCCAGGCATCGTTTCTGGCCTGCATTGTCCAACAGCAGCCACTGGCCAGTGTGGATATTTAAATGCAGATGGCAGCAGACCTTCTCTTCCTTATTACCCGGAGCCCCCTTTCAGGGGCTCAGTCACCCCGTGTCCTCATTGCAGAGAGCACAACCGGCAACCCTGGTCCGAGGTGTAGGGGATTAACTCATTTAACCTGCCACGACCCCTGGAGAAATGTCCTGCTAATAATATTAGTACACAGGGGTCCAGAGAGGGCGTGTAAGTCCCCATCTTCCATGTTGGGGACGTGCACCCTTGTTATGGTGGGAAGCTGGTGTCCCCCAGAGGCTCGTGGGTGAGACAATGAAGAGGTTTTGAGGAGAAATGATTGGGCCGCAGCCTTCACCTGATCAGTGAATTGATCCCTGATGGATCAACTGGGCGGTGGCTGGGGGCGGTGGCTGGGGGCGGCTGGGGTGCGGCTGTGGGTGTGGGTTTTGTATCTGGACAGTGGAGTCTCTCCCTCTGCTCCCTGATCACGTGTGAGCTGCCTCCCTCGCCACCCTCTCCCGCCAGGATGCGCTGCCTCACCTCGAGCCCCCGGGAATGAGCCGGCCTTCCATGGACTGAGACCTCTGAAACCGTGAGCCTCAAGTAAACCTTCCCTCCTCGAATATTGTTCTTGTGGGTCCTTTGGGTCACAGGCAGGGGAAAAGCCAATTAGAACAACCCTCCCAACACAGCCTCTGAGTGGGTTCACAACGTGAGCAAGGCTGCCACTGTCCCCACAGGATGCGGGGGAAGACCCCACCAGGCCCAGGTTCAGGAACCCCAGGGGACATGGGGACCGTCTGGCGACTTGGGAATCAACTAGTCACCAGTGAAGAGCCCGCTTCACCCCAAAGGAGCCAAGACCTCA
>NW_025999863.1:1972647-1977179 GCF_001458135.2 Marmota marmota marmota
GGGGGCGGGTCGCGCTGAGCCACCCACTCTGGGTGGCCGGTCTTGGGGACAGGGGCTCCGTGGGTGGAGCAAGGTGGTGGGATGGGGCCAGGAGAACAGTGACCGCAGGCTCTCAGGAGGGACACTGGGCCCTTGGCCCCAGTGGCTGCTGCCCAGGCCCTGGCCCATGCTAGTCCCCCTTCCTGGGCAGCTGTTTCTCCTCAGGGCGCCCGTGGCTCCCGCTAGGTCTCGGTCCTAAGGACGCCACCTCCACGAAGCCCTGCCCAGACGAGGCCACCCTCCAGCGCTCAGCGGCGGCCCCGGCTCCCTGCCCGGTCCACTCACCTGTGGGGGGGCAGTGACCCCGCCCCGGGGCCTGCGGCCTGCGGGTGGCTGGTGGTCACCGTGCTCGCCGCCGGGACTAGTGTCCCCAGGAAGCCAATAACGCTGGCCAGGCGTCCACCCCCTTAAGGGGCAGGGTCGCTGAGGCCCCAGGAGGGAGAGGAGCCGGTCTGACGGAGTCACGGCCACCTGGATGCTAGGCGCCCGCTGCCCTGGTGCCGCTGTCTGCTCCCTGACCCCGCGGCCCCAGGTTCCGCCCTCCCCCAGCCCATGGACCCGAGTGACCTGCCGCGTCCCCTGCCTGCTCTCCCTCTCTCCCCCTCGCTCGCCTACTTCAGCCACCCGGGTCCCTTGCTATGTCCCCACAGGCCAGGCTCAGTCCTGCCCCAGGGCCTTTGTGGGAGCTGCCCCTCCCCAGTGGCCTGGCACCCGGACACCTGTCCAGTCCTGGGGAAGGCCGTCCTCGGCTCTGGTGGCACCGGGGCATGCCTCCCCGACTAGTGGTCCTGCCCTGCCTGTCTGTGCCCCACCTGCTCCACGTGTGACAGGGACGTGGGCTCCCTGTGGGCCCCGCGCACACCCAGTGGCCCGGAGGGGCTGAGACTTCTCTCCTCCTCTGGTCCCCAGCGCTCATATCAGAGGGCGTGGTAGACCCTGGGCGCCAAATAAAGGAGCCCATCAGGGGAGGACGGCCGACTCTCCGGGGACAGGCGCGTGGCCGTGGCTGGGCTGGGGACCCAGCTCTCCAGGGCACTCGGGGCTCCGGTGATGGAGAAAAGCCGGCTCAGGCCCGAGTCTCAGGGGCCCTGACTTGAGGAAAAGTCAGAGAGTTCGGTCCCAGAGAATCCCCGTCGCTCGCCGCGGCCCAGGTGGACCTCTGGGGCGCCTTCCGCTCAGCTGAGATGCAGCGGAACTGACCGTCGGGAGGCTGGGGCAGGAGGACGAGGTCAAAGCCAGCCTCAGCCACAGCGAGGCCCTGAGCAACTCAGTGAGGCCCTGTCCCTAATAAAATCTGCCGCATGACGGGGGTGGCCGGTGGCCAGGCGCCCCCACGTTCAGCCCCGGGCCCGAGACGTGTAGTACTGTCCTGCGTCCCCCGACCACAGCAAACGGCACTGGCTATTATTAACTGAGGTCAACTGGCCGCCACCACGTCAGCCCAGACTCCACCCTCAAGTCTTCACCGAGTTTTATCATTAGTTGAGCTTGTCCACCCGCGTCCCCTTGGGCCCAGGACCCCACCGGACCCCCTGTGGCATTGACGTCCCCGCGGGCCCCTCTGGGCTGGGCGGCTTCTTGGGTGATGTTGGTTTCTTGGGCCTGGACGAGCTGAGGGTCCTGGGGGTGTCCCTAGTCTGGGCTGGCCAGCGTCATCCTGGCTAGGCCCGGGGACCGGGGTTTGGGAAGAGCACGTGGCGGGGGGACGCCCTGCTCCTCACACTGACCCGTGGTGCCTGGTGCCACCGGGCGCCCGTGGGGACCTCAGGGCCCCTCCACTGTACAGCTGCTCTCGGCCTCTGTCCAGTGGGTCCCCCGCCTGGAGGGCAGCATTCGAGCCCCTGAAACCGGGGAGGGACTGTCCCCCAGTGTCATTTGAAACCCCTGTTGAAGGGTTTTCCTGCTCTTTCCCGTTCCCTGCCCACGCTCTACGATCATGTGGCCTCCGTGGACACTGCTGTCACCGTCCCACGCCGCCCTCTGTGCTCTGAGTTCCCAGCTGTGGGTACAGGGTCCCCCTCAGTGCTGCCTGCAGGGGACACGGTCTCTTTGGTACCTGAGGAAAGCCTAGGTTCTCCCCGTGGGACCCATCTTCCTCCCGTCGGCATCGCCAAAGGGCCAAGTGGCCAGCCGTGAGCACAGTCCAGGGACCCGGGCCTGAAAGGCCAAACTCCGAGCACTGGGAGAAGATACGGGGGATGAGGGTTAGGAAGGAGGAGGCCTTGGTAGCAAGTCCAGAGCCCAACAGCCATAAAGACATTAAGGTCTAATTACGCGAAAGTCCGGTTTTTTCTGTGAGGCAGAAAGGCCCGAAACCCTGGGCAGACCTTAGCCAGAGATCTGTGACATACTTGCAGATTTTTCTTCTGGTCAGCGAGTATGTAAAGATCGTCTACAAATCAACAAGAAAAGACCGACTGAAGCGACTCAAAGGACATGAGCAAACCATCCCAGAAAAGAAAGAAAAATGGTTTGAAAAAACTGAGAACCGGAGTTTGACTTTACGCAAAGAAAAAGAAAGTCCGACTGGAGCTGCGGTGAGGTCCGGCATCCTGCTGCCAAGGGCCGACGTCCTCTCCTGCACCGTGCGGGGGGCGGAGGGCACTGGCTCTGTACCAGGATGACTGTGACCACACAGGGGACAGTGGGTGGTGTCCAGGGGCAGTGTCCAGGACACTCGGGGTGCTGCGGGTAGGGTGGGGCCAGGGGCGCCGATCTTGGTGGCAGACTGTGGGGGCCCTCGTGGGCACCTTGTCTTTCAGCGTGAGTTGGTGACGATGGCCGCTCTTTGGCCTCAGCAGCAAGACCTTGGGTCCAGGCTGCGAGTGTGCAGGAGGCTCGGCCGGGCCTGTGGCGCGGGGGACTGGGGAGGAGCAGGACGGCCATCCGGAGGGAGGGCCACTCCCCAGCCCCGTTTTATATTTCATTTAGAGACAGGGTCCCGTGGAGGTGCTCAGGGCCTCGCTGTGGCTGAGGCTGGCTTTGAACTCAGTCCTCCTGCCTCGGCCTCCGGAGCTGCTGGGATGAAGGCGTGGGCCACTGTCCGCTGGTGGCCCGCTGCAGCCCCGAGGTCTGGTGGCTGTGGACAGCCAGGCGTGATGCCTGTGGGCCCCACCAGAGGGCAGCGCGTGACCAGGAGACGGGCCTCCAGGCCCAGGGCTGCTTTCCCGAGTCGCCCTGTCACCTGTTCCTGTGCTCCCCGGGCCCCTTGGGACCCTCCAGCGTCACGTGGACTCCTGGAGAACCACTTCTCTGTTCCCGCGCGCGTGGCCCTGAGAGGGGCGCTGGCTCCCTCCCGGGTGCGTCCTGGTGCCCGGCGCTGGCTCAGGAGCTCAGAGGACTGTCACCACCAGAGCCGTGAGAGCAGGAAGTGACGCACCCACTTCCCCAGCAGCCCCCCAGGCCCTTCGGGCTCCTGCCCAGCCCAGGCCCGTCCCAAGCTCGGCTCGGCTTCCGCTCGGTGCCAGGAGGCAGGAGGTGCCCAGCTCCGCTCCCTCCAGGCCTGGGAGGCCCCTGGACAGGGGTGGGCGGACGGCACCGATGATGCCCCTCGTGGAGCAGAACCAACTGGGTCCCTGTGCGAGGACCGAGCCCGTGAGCGCTTAGCCACCGAGCTGCACCTCTGGGCCCTTTTCATTTTTCATTTTAGGACAGGGTCTCATTAAGTTGCTGAGGCTGGCCTCAAACCTGCATCCTCCTGCCTCAGCCTCCCACCTGGGCCAGAGGGCCTGGGATCCAATGTGGCTGCACCTGGCTGGACTGGGTTCCTCTGGACGCTGCCCAGTGTCCACGCAGCACTTCCGGCTGTGCATTTGTGTCTGGATTTCCCATTTAAGGCCAGGTCCTGTTGGGTCAGGACCCACCCTAATGACTTTGCTTTAATATGATGACCTCTGTAAAGACCCTGCCACGCTCTGAGGTCTCAGGGATTGGCACCCGAACACCGCATTGGTGGGGCACCGCCACCCACACACCTGCTGGACATGGAGGTGGCCCTTCTTCCTGGCTGAGTGATATTCCACCCATGAGGCCACCTGGGCTTTCGTGCACTCAAGGGTGGAGGCCACGAGGTCCCTGGTGTGGGCTCTTAGACAAAGCTGCTGCAGGCTCTCGCCGTCTCTCCGTGGGCGCAAGTGGCCCGTCCAGCGGTGTGAAGCTGTGTGCTTCAGCTGGGTGGCCGAACACTGCTTCCCAGAGGGCCTGCCCCAGGCCCGGCTGCCACCAGCACAGCCCGTGGCCCTCCGTCCCCTCTGCAGCCAGGGCATCCCTGTCCTCGGTCCCCTCTATTGTGTGTGCGGCCACTGGGCCGAGGGCTCCTGTGCTGCCGGCCTGGGGCTCCCCCGGCCAGTGCTGTGGCCTCACATCTGCTGGCCTGGGTGCGGGTCTGGGGGCAGGACCCCCGTATTGTGCCCCCGGGGGCCACTTCCGGGGCCTCTTGTGGTTCTGTTGGACTGGACCGAGGATGGTGTCCTCCCTGGGCCGCGCGCGGCCAG
>NW_025999863.1:1981857-1987225 GCF_001458135.2 Marmota marmota marmota
GGTGGGCGGGCTGTGAGCCGAGCCTCCGGGACCGGCCCGCCCCTGGGGCCTCCCCACGGGGAAAACTGAGGCAAGGCGCCGGGCTGGGCGAGGCCGCCACCCTCTGCGGGTCCCGTTTGGCCACGTCAGGCTTGGCAGGGACGGCAGGGCGAGGGCGGGACGTGGGCCGCTGCCAGGCGATTCCTCCCGGGGGCGGGGGAGGGGAGGTTCCCCACGGAGTCCAGCCCGGGCGCAGGGACAGCTGGGGGCAGGAAGGGGGCTGTGCGGGCCTGGGCAGGGAGGGGAGGCGGGGAGGAAGGGCCCTGGACCCAGCCGTGTGCTCCTAGAAGAGAGGGGCAGCCCTCTTCCCTCGGAGGCCTGTGTGGAGGCCTGGCCTCAGCCTTGGGCCTCCACAGCTCCCCACCCAGTCGGGAGCCCCTGGGACCAGGCTGTGGTCCCAGAGCTGAGGCCGAAGGTGCCCAGCCATCTCAGCCCGTCCTTGTTGGAACGTCGACATTTTGTGCCCCGGGGGGTTTCTTTCTGACTCTCCAGAGGCGGTGTGAAGAGGTCTGCCCCCCCCCCCCGAGCTGGGCGCAGTGCCCGTCCAGCCTGGGCGAGGCCCTGGTTCCACCCCCAGCCACAAGACAACCATAAGAGTCAACAGTGGGCACGACCTCGATCTCGCCTCCTGAGGAGGCTGAGGCAGGAGGACGGCAAGGTCGAGGCCAGCAGGGCCACCGAGGGAGACCCTGTGTCAAAGTGACAAAGACTGGCGGTGCCACCCAGCGGGAGCAGCCTGGCCGGATGCGGGAGGCACGCATGGCGATGACGATGACAGGACTTCCCTCAAAGGGAGCTCCAAGGGCACCCTCCCTGCGGACCCCGGATCCGTTTGTGCCAGCCCCATGCCGGGCGAGGGTTGGCAGATGCCCTGAGGAGACCGACCCCAGCCAGGCCAGAGCAGAGGGGGGGGAGCAAGGATGTGCCCGCTCTGAGCTCGGGAAACTCCACCCTCCTCCACTGGCTCCGGAAACTTCTGCTCCAGTGGGAAAGGACTGCTGTTAGGCTCAGGCCACTGGGGCCTCGAGCTCCTCTTCTATAACACGGACTCGGTGACGCTACTGCTGGCCTCCCAGGATCAGGATGAGTGGGGTGGTCACCAGGAAGCACCAGGTTGGTGGCAGTGGCTGGAGGACCCCCTGCCCCCATCCATCATAGTCACTCCCTACAGAGGCCGGTCTGGGTTCAGAGAGAGACGAGCTCTGAGACCCAAGTCCCCAGCTGACCACCTCCTGTGTGGCACCGGGCAAGTCCTCAACCTCTCTGGGCCTCATCTTCCCCGTCTGTCTAGCACCTTCCCCAGGAGCCCGTGCCAGGCTCCAGCGCAGAATCTGGCCCCGTCCTCCTGGGTCTTCACCCAAGGGAGGCCACAGCTCATGGCCCAGGAGGCTCCTACCCGACGCGCTGGCCTCTCCGTGCCCCAGGCTCCCAGAGGACAGTCCCCCAGGCCAGTGTGCAAAGGCTGGGCCTCCCGGCCTCCCGGAGGACAGCCCGGGAGGGTTGAGAACTGGGGCACCCACCATCCTCGGAAGGCAGCAGACCTGCAGCACGGACGTGGCCAGCACCGAGGGGACAAGTTCTGGGGCCTGGACCCGGGGGACCCCACAGTCTCCCTAGTGAAGAAGTGACCGAGCATCAGGGCACATGGTCCTCCCGCTGCTCCGCGTGGACCTGGGAGCCTGCACTGACCCACGGGGCCAGCAGCACACAGGACGGTCAGCCAGTGACCAGCAAGTGACCGGTGCTGCGGGGCCCGTGGGGGCCGCCTCTGCAGATGAGGTCGAGCGCCTCCTGAGGGTGCCGGGGCGCCCCGGGGCGGCTCGCTGGGTCCCTCCTGGGCGAACGTCAGATTCGGCATTTGGGGTGGGGAACACTTGTGTGGGACCCTTTAAAGGCAAAGGCATCAATCAAAGGCCACCACGTCTCCGTGCTCGGTCCCCAGGGTACAGCGTCCGCGCCCAGGACACAGGGGGCCCAGCCACATCCACGTGCGTCTTCTGGGAAGTGAGGCTGGGGCCCGTGGCCGGGCACCGTGTGCGAGGCCCTGGGCTCCATCCCCGGCACCCGGGAGGCCTTCTGAGGCCGTGGCTACCCTGGGCCTTGGCTCCTTGGCAGTTCTTACTGAGCACCTACTATGTGCCCCGGACAACCTGTGGACGCTGCCCGCGGCCCTCTGCGGGGATCCAACCTGCTGCCTGCAGGACCCCAGCTCGGCTCTGGCCTCGGGGGCAGCTGCGCAGGAGCAAGATGCACCCTCTCCCGCCACGGCCGCTGGGCTCGGCCCACTGCCATCGTGAGGATGTCACCTAGGGACTGGGCTCGAGGTGCTGAGGCCGGTGACCCTGTGAGCCAACCTGGAAATGCGCTATGGGGTGATCGGGGCACCCGACAGCACCAGGTGGGCACCCCGAGTGCTGCTCCGGTCCTGCTGCGTGGCTCTCCCTGAGTGGCCGGCCCGGGTCGTCCTCTCCTGGTTAGAAATCACGAGTCTCAACTGCACGTCCGCGATCCGTGGCCAGGCTGGGCCAGCTCTTTGCTCCCCCGAAGCCGGTGGCCCTGGCTGGTGAGCTTCCCACAGTGCACTTCTCCCTCCCTCCAGATGGGCTCCCGGTCAGCTGGGCTGGCCTTCTGCGGCTCCCTGAGGACCATCCAGGGAAGGGCTTCTGGGGCAGGTGAGGAGAGGCTGTGTCACAAGGCCCGTGAATGGCCAGTGCTGGGGTCATCGTCCGTTTTCAAAGTGGTCGTGTGTGGAGGTCCTTTGGGCACCCACGGCTCCGACACCGATGTCGGTGGACACTTTTAACACGCGGCCAGTGAGAGGGGAGTAAGCGGAGGCCCCGCCGGGATCTCGTCGCACATCTTCTCGGCCTCTGGTGAGGCTGGGCCTCTCACGTTCCTGCTGACCGCCCGCGCTCTGCCTTTTGTGACGAGCCTTCTCACATTTTGATGTTTTCTGCCTTCTCCTTATTGGACCTGCGCGGGTTTTTAAGGCTGTGACGACCCCCGGGCACCACCCCGTTACCACAGCTCAGAGCTCTCTTAACAGGGTCAAAACTGACTCTTGGAGGTTTTTAAAAAAAGTCCCTCTTAACGCACACAACACAGAGGGACATGGAGTGTCAACAGGAACACTGTGTCCACGGCCCAGGTCTTCATAAGGCGTGGTCAGGTGACTGAACAGCGCAGAGGGACGGTTTTCAAACAGAGAACACGGATTCATTTCAATTTCTGAGTCTATGACAATGAACATCTTCAGGGCATCCTTGCCTTTTCCAAGTTTAGGGAAGACTCTTGGGAGCTGGACAGTGCCGTCTGGGCCTGCCTTCGCCTGTGCCACGCATGTCAAACGGCTTCGCCAGCCCATGCCCACACTTACCTCTAAGCAGTTTTGAAAATGCCCGTTTCACCACATCCTCACCAGCATGGGGTTTTATCAGTTTAAACATCTTTGCTGACTTTGATGAGTGCCAGAGCACTGTGCGTTCTGAATCTTGTCCCCCTTTCTCCGGCTCTTGTAAGGCTGGACCTTACACGTTGGCTGGTCATTTTGCCTCCTGGGAATATCCCAGGGTGGGAGAAGGGCGAACCCAGTGTAAGGATGAGGGGACTCCTCCTCCCATGCACGGTCCCTGGGCATCTTCTGGGAACTGGCTCCCGTCCTCTTGCCCCTGGACGCCCAAGCTGGGGATGGCCCTGTCCCCTGAGCACAGAGCTGCAGTATTTGCAACCTGCTCACTCCTCCCACAGCCGGGCTGTCCCTGGGCTCGCCGGGGGCCCACCCAACAGACTGTACACGGCACCCTGTACTGTCCTGTCCGGTGGCGAGGGAAAGCGCATGCTTGGAACAGATGCGGTTCTTGTCAAATATTTTCGATCCATGGTAGGTTGGGCCCGCAGAGATGGGGGGTCAGCTGCAGGGGCACAAACGCAGCTGGCTGCGTCCCTCACCATGTGAGACAGAGCTGGTGGCCAACCAGCTTGGACACTCACGTCCAAGGGTTGAAGGGGCAGCCTGGTTTCCTCCTCTGTCTGATGGAAGGTGGGTCCTGAGACAGGGAGGGAGACACAGGGGGTCAGGGGGAGGGGGATGGAACGTCCCACGTTTTCGGATCTCTGGTGAGGCTGGGCCTCTCTCATGGGCGCGCTGACCATCCATGCTTTAACTCGCCAGGCGCAGTGGCCACGCCTGTCATCCCAGCGGCTGGGGAGGCTGAGGCAGGAGGCTCGCCAGGTCAAAGCCAGCCTCAGCGATGGAGAGGTGCTAAGCAGCTAGTGAGGCCCTGTCTCAAATACAAAACAGGGCTGGGCGGGGCGCGGCGGTCAGGCCCCAGGTTCAATCCCCCATACAAAAAAAATCAAAAAAGGAAGAGGGAGAAACCAGGGCCTGATTTTTGGGGTGGGGGTGCAGATTCTGAGCCTATTCAGATCCCAAAGACGCCCAACCTGGTGCCCTCCGACCACCACTTCCTGCTAGCTGACCTCAGGCAAGTGCCTGACCTCTCTGAGAGCCGGTCTCAGTGTCCCTGAGATGGGCACACGGGCGCTGAGCTGCCGAGAGGCATGAGGGCGTGAACTCACAGCAAGCACCCAGGTGCTTGTCAGGCCCAAGGTGACCTCATGGAGAAGGCAAGGGGACAGTCAGTGGAGGCCTGGGACGGCGGCTCTGTGTCCCCATTACTGCCCCATGGACCCTGAGCCCTGCCCCTGACAACTGGTCTTCCCTCCCCTTTGTCCGCTCTCCTCTTCCAGGTACCAAGTTCCACAGGCAAGACAGGGGGTCAGCGGAGGCCCACTGGGGACAGCAGCGGGAGGGGTCTCCAGTGAGCAGCCCTGCCCCCCCCCCCAGCCGCCAGCCAGAAACCAGGAGAAAGGTCAGGGCGAGGGTCCTCAGGTTCCTGGCGTTGGGGTCGCCCCCCGGATGGGAGTTCACCTCTCAAGCCTCAGACATTCCTTCTGGAAAGGGGGCAGAATGTCCAGGCGCCACGAGGACACCTCAGCGTCTCAAGAGCCGTCGCGGCCTGGGCTTCCTGGTGGATGGCTACTGACCACGTGGCCGATACTTATTGAGCAACTACTGGGTAGGCAGAGCTGCTGTTGGCGCAGTGGCCTGACAGCGCCCAGCCCCCAAGCTGCACCTAGGATCAACTTCCAGGAGTCCCCCGACTCGGCAAAGCTGTCGCTGGGCTGTCCGGGCCTGGTTCTCCTCCCGCACCCCACCCCAGAGTCCCGCCAGGAGAGCAGGGATCTGCTTCCACAAAGGGTCCCCCCCAAACCGGAGCCCCAGGGGGGGAACGGCTGGGGTCGTGGGTAGGCAGAGAAAGCCAGACCC
>NW_025999863.1:1991296-1995827 GCF_001458135.2 Marmota marmota marmota
TGTGTCCGTGTGTGTGTGTGTGTGTGTGTGTGTGTGTGTGTGTGGCGGTTGTGGGATGGGAGTATTGTTGGTGAGTGGGAAACTGTCGTGTGGCTGCGTCCCAGGAGACTGTAGGGTGTCGCTGTGTGCGTGTGACTCGGGCGCTGAGTGTCCCCGGGGATGGCCCCCCTTCCCCAGTTCCTTTTTTCCTGGAGCCGGGGCTGCTGGGGGCGGGGCAGGCCCTTCCTCTGCCTTTGCAGAGTGCTTTCCCTCATCTCACCCCTTTACGACCCCTTAACCTCCCCCAGCCTCAGGGTCCCCCATCCGCTGGGCCCAAGGTGGTCCTGGCTTGAGGTTCCGGCGCGAGGTGGCGCCGGGACGCGATCACCCAGGGGCTGCGCGTGCGCGGGGACCTGCCCCGAGGGGGCGGGGCGGCGGGGTTTCCTCCCTCCCTCTGCGGCTGTGGAGGTCCCTGGGGGAGGGCGGTTGCCGAGGTGTGGGGCTAGGACAGGCCCCGGGGATGGCCGAGGAGAGCCCTTAGACCCCTATGCTGGGGAGACCCGAGTGGCGCGGGGGCCACCCCCAGGCCTGCCTGCACCCTGGCCCCGGGTGGACCAGAAGCAGAGCGGTCGCTGAGTTCTTCCGGCCTCGGGGGAATCCACGCTGCCCCCACCGGCGCGTTTTTATATAATTTTCTAAATATAAAAGCCTCAAGGCCAGGCCAGAGTCTCTGCTTTTTTTTCTTTGAAACCCCATCCCATTGGGGATTGGTTTGGGAAGGGGAGAAAACTAGCCCTGCCAGGGCACACTGAGACACACACACACACACACACACACACACACACCCCAGGGTCCCAGCCAGACACACCCAGGCTGCACCCCCCTCGTGCCCATGTGTGTAGCATATTCAGAGCCCAGGTATGCCCCCCCGGTGTGCACACAGAGCTGCACACACGCAGGTACACACAGACTCCCGCTCACACCTGGAGATGGATGCACACAGGCGCAGCACCCACACTTGTCCCCACCCTCGACCCCTCCCCTGCCCCTGGGTGTCCCTGCAAGGCCCAGGGGGAGGAGGTGGCGGTCATCCTGGGGGACAGAGGTGTGTGCTGGTGAGGGTGTGACCTGCCCCTGCCTGTGTGAACACCACAGGGGTCCACGGTGGGGTGTGTGTGCTCACAGGAGTGTGTGGTCCTGTGGAGTGTGACTGTGGTGTGTGTCTGTGGCTGCTGGTGTGGTGGGGGGCAGTTCTGTCCCCCTGTGGTTGAGCAGAGCTGTGCTGTGGGGCGTTGTGAGGCCATTGTGTGCCTGTGTCCTGCGGGGCTCTGCTCTGGGTGGGGTTTGAGGCCAGGTCTGGAGACCTTGCTCCCAGAGGGGGGTCTGTTCTTCCATGAGTCTGTGTGTCTGCCTGACTGTGTCAGGTGGGGTCTCCTGTCTCTCTGAGCCCGCGATGTGCGTGTGTCTGTGTGTGCGTGTGTGTATCGGCCCAGTGTCACATCCCACCTTGACCTCTCGTGACTGAAGACCCTGACATTCCTCCTCTGAAAGACGCAACTCCCATGGACCCTTGCGAGGGTTGGGTGAGGTGGTGGGGTCAGCAGGTGCACACCTGACAGGGTGTGCCCCGTGGGACCACTGTGAGGGTCCCCAGGGTCTCTGCTGCTCTGTGAGTGGCCCTCGGTGTTTGTTTCTTTACTACACGAGCCCTTGGAGTCATCTGAAGAGGATCCAAAGTATCCAAAGTCAAGCTGGAGGTCTTTGTGTTAATGTCCCCAGGTTTAGACCCACCTGCCACACATCTGGGTGTGAGCAGTTGCCAGGGAGCAGGCTCAGGTCTCAGGAGGACCCCTGTGAGGCTGGGGTGCGGGAGGGGAGCCCTAACCTAGAGCCAGGCCAGGTTCCACCAGCTCGGCGACGAGCCCAAGCCCACGAGTGTGCATTCGTATAAATGGCACACGCATGTTTACTTCAAGGACACACCTGCATCCTCAGTGAAGGGTGTGTGCATGTTCGTGTAGGGACCCTGGCATCTGCAGAAGGGACACACTTGTGTTTTCATAAAGGACCCTGTGCATTTGGTGGGCTGAGTGTAGTTAAGAAAAAAAAAATTCTAACTGAGGTTTTTTACTTTCTTGCTGAGCCTGTACCAGGGATGTCTCTGCCCAAGAGTGCACTTGACAGTGTCTGGGGACGTTTCTGGTGGTCCATCTGGGGAAGAGATGCCCCTGGCCTGAGCAGTGGCCAGGGATACTGCTCCATGCCCTGTGGCACCCAGAATGGCCCCCCACAAATGCCCGCAGTGCTGGGGACGTGAGGCTTTGGGTTGCTTCTTGGCTGGGCCCTGAGTGGCCCCTGGAGGAGCCCTGCTTCCCCCGCCCCCCGGCTGCGTCCTGCCGTGGCCTCAGTGCCTCAGCAGAATCACCAGAAATGGGCATGGAGGCAGAGCCTGAAGGCTGGCGTACGAGCATTGCTGTTGGGGGTGACCTTCTTTGTGGGACAGTTACAGGAGAGTGCAGGGGTGGGGAGGGGAGAAGGCATTTTCATTTTTCAACAGATGAGCCACATTTTGGTATCTCATGTGCCCACTCCTGTCCCTCCACCGAGGTCCAGATCAACCAGTTGCTTTCTTAGGAAACCACCACAGGCTGGGCACTGGCTGGTTTATCCCTAGCCCAGAGGGGCAGGAACGGTCATCACCCCATTTCACAGAGGGGGAATCTGAGGCAGGGAACAGTTAAGCTGCTGTCCAGAGGAGACTCACCAGGCAGCAGCGACCCTGCACCAAACCGAGTGAGCGAGTGAGGAGGTGGGCAGCTGTGGACGCAGCAGGAGCCTCTCCCACCTGCAGCCGCCCCCACCCTTGGGCAGGAGTATTAACATGTCTACAGCAGTCCAGCCTGAGGCGTGTCCTGAGATGAGGAAGCTGAGGCTTCCCAAGGGCCATCTGTGTACCCCAAACTTTACCTTCAAAAGGAGCCCTCCTGCAGGAGGGGGACCCACCCTGCCAGACGCAGGCTGCGGGCGAGGCTGCAGGGGAGCTGGGGACTTCAGCTTCTGGGTGCATTCGAGGGTTTACCTTGTATGTGCTCGAGGCATCTGGATCCCCAGACACCCGGCCCCATCATCCTGGGGTTTTAAGTGCCACCCCCCTCCCCAGCTGCACAGAGAATTTTAAAAGAAAAGCATTTATGGAGTGCAGGATGGTTTGGGTAGTAGTCACCCCAGGCAGTGGGGAGTCTCCGGGGCCAGGGAAGAGGGGCTGTGGGGTTCTGCTACCTCCTGGCTCACAACCCTGAGCGGGTGCTGGTGTTCCCCGGGTTCCCCTGCCACAGGGAAGTGCTGCAGGCACCTGGCCCTGAGCTTGGGCAGCTGCCCCAGGCTGGGGAGAAGGTCCCTTCCAGCTCAGAATGCTGAGTCAAATGGGCAGGCTTTCCAAGGGGGTCTGAGTGGGCTTCTGAGAAGGCCAGGGCTGTCATGCTGTTTGTTCTTGTGCAGACAGAGCCCTCTGGCAGGAGGACACCTGAGGTGGGGATGAGGGATGCAGCAGCCTCTAGAGTGTGAGCCTGGGGAGGGCCCAGCTGGCCTTACACACCCTGGGGGCCTCCACTCTGGGGACGTGGCCTGTGCCTCTCTTGCAGAGGGAGAGCTGCAGCGCTCTAAGAATGTGGATTCTGGGGCCAGGTGGCCTGGTTCCAAGTCCACATTCTCTGTGCCTCGTTTTCCCAGGCTGTGAAATGGGCTGTCCTTTGGGGCTGGAGCTGGGGAATGAGGCCTTGAGGGTTCATCTGGCAAGCCAGCGTCCTGCTTGGCCACCGTCATCCTGGGTCTGGGGAGAAATATGGGCGAGGCCAATTGCCCCCACCCCTTTGGCACTGGCTGAGCGGGGAACAGATTTCTGGAGGCCCCTCCATTAGTGGAAGCTCTTCTGGCGTCGTTTCCAAGCCTCTCCAGCGCCGGAACTGCAGCCCGTGTCTGGATCTGGGGGCAGGAGGGAGAGAGGGTGTCCTGGGACAGCCCCCCTGCCGTGCACCCTGCGGTGCGTCCTGTCGGGTCGTACATCTTTAAGGCGAAAGACGCGCGCTCCCGCCGGCCTCTGCGCACGTCACTTCTTCATTCTTTCCCTCCCCCCTTGGCTCGTTCCTGCAACTTCCCGGCCAGCTCGGGGCGGGGGGAGTGGGGGCGCTTGGACCTCCACCTCTGCCCCTCGGGGTCCACCACCAGCCCGGCCCCGACCTTCCCAGTTGACCCCGGTGGGCAGCCCCAGGGGACCCGCTGCGGTCGGGCCCGTGGGTCCCGGGCAGCGGTCCCAGACCCGGGGTGGGGACGGGTAATTCTAGCAACGCTGGGGGCTCGCGGGACGTGGGGGGGGGTCTTTCCTCGCTCGCGCTCTTTTTTCCCTCGTTTCTTTGAAAGTTGGATGTTGAGAAGTGGGAGGTTCGCGGTGGGAGGAGAGAGAAATTGGGGGGAGGGAGAGGACAGGCTGCCAGAGGGAGGGACAGAGACAGGGAGACAGGGGGGGCAGGAAAGGAAGAGACGCGGACAGAGACGG
>NW_025999863.1:1999109-2001582 GCF_001458135.2 Marmota marmota marmota
GCCGGGAGGCCAGGCGGCGGGGTCTGGCCTGGCACTGCGGAGCTGCGCGCCCTCGCCAGCCCGGCACCTGCCCCTGCCCCCTCCCGCAGCAGCTTCTCACCCCGGGCCGCACTCCCAGACTGCCCTGGGCTGAGCCTTGTGCAGTGACCCAGGGGGTGTGTGGGGAGGGGGTGGCTGCCCTGTCCCAGGCCACTCCCCAGGGGACTCCTGACCCCCCCCACGGCCTCCTGAGGCCCCCAGGACCACGTGGTTTCCAGCTGGGCACCCCCCTCCAATTTTGCTGTGTGATTTTAGGCCAGTGGGATGCCGGCCTCAGTTTCCCCAGGTGTCATGAGACTGAGGCAGGTGCAGCAGAGAGCCAGCGCAGGCTGCAGGGGTCCCTGGAGGGAGCGTGGCTACTCTCAGGTATCTACCCAGGTCCCCCATGCATGAGCCTGGAGTCCCCTTCAGGGTGGTTCTCACTGGCTCTCCAGCTGCCACTCAGGTGTCCCCGCAGTGAAGGGGGAGCTGGGCCAGGGGTTGTCCTCTGATCCCTGGTGACCTTGGTGAGCCCCTGCCCCTTTTCCTTCCTGAGCAGCTTTGGGCAGGAGGGCTGCCAGGGCAGGTGTCCCCTTGAAGCCCCCCCCAGGAGGGCGGAGGGAGGGTTCCGAGGTGGGCCTGCGTGTGGCCTTGGGCAGGCTTTGAAGCCTCTGCACTTAGTAGGTGGCCCCAGTGGTGCCTGACCCTCTGCCTTCCCTCCCTGGCTCCCTGCAGGGGGTGGCTGGAGGGCCACCAGGCTGTTCCAGGGCCTGCTGCTGTGGAATTCCCCGACAGGCTGGTCCAGGGACAGGCCTGCGTCCACGCTGCCGTGGGGGAGGGGACAGCCTAGCCTTGCCTTGCCCCAAAGAACTTGCTGTGCCGACTGTGCCTCAGTTTCCCCAGGAGCAGGGTGGGGTCAGCCAGGGGGACAGCTGAGGGGCTCGAAGGATCCAGGTCTGAGTGAAGAGCCCGAGACTGGGCAGAGATGGGGAGACACAGAGGAAGAGAGAGCCCGGGCCGGGGGTCCCCACTTCAGGGACTCCCCTGTGACCCTCCCCTGGTCACCCTGCCCTGCACAGGAGCCTGGGACCCCTCTGGGACCTCCGTGGTCCAAGTGCAGTCCTGCAGCCGGCTCCCTTCGGGTGGCTCAACCTGAGCGCCCCTGGCTCCACGGGGGACCCCGCTGCCTCTCCTGTCCCTCACAGTGGTCCCTCCCTGCCTCTGTCCCTCCTCTGTCCCTGCCTGTCTCTGTCCACCAGGGTCTCTCTTCCCTCCTCCCTGTCCCCCTCTTCCCTCCTGTCCTCTCTGGGTCTCCTACATGGCTAATTTCACAACCTGAGTCCAACCTAAAATAGCTCCCTTTTAGCTGATCCGACCCGGATCCTTCTGGGGAGCCCAGGCTTGGGGGGGGGGCAGTGCCTGGTGCCAGCCCGCGCTGTGCCACCGGCCGGCCTGCGGGGGGGGGGGGTAGCGGGGCTGCAGCGGGCAGCCCTGGAGGATTCTGGGAGCCTGTCCCGGGTCGGTCGGCGGTGACTCAAGTGCCTTTTCACTTTTACTCTTAAGAGGAACTGCGGAGCCGTTATTTCCATAAATCCTGCTGGCGGGGAGGTGGCCTCCCGCCCGCCGCCACCGCCACGTTAGTTATTCCGGGTTTGGGGCCAAATCCCTGTTGGCTGCCCTGCCCAGCAAGAGGATTCCCTGGCCCCACTGGGCCTGGGCCACCTCGGCCGCCGTCCCTCCCTCATTCATTCACCCTCCCTCACCCCCTTGGCCTCCACCTTTTGACGGCCATGTCTCAGCGTGGACACTGAGGCTGGGCCTGTCGGGTTGGCCAAGCCTTCCTTACAGGCCCCTGCTGAGGGCCAGGGGAGATGGGGAGGCGGGAGGCCCTGGGTCCAGCCTGGGGCGGGTTCTGGAGGGGCATCAGGGGTCACGCAGGACCAGGGAGCCCCAGCACCTCGCAGCTGGGAGAGGGGCCAAGACTCAGAGAGGGTCAGGGCCCGCCCAGGGTGGCACAGCATGGTGGTGGGGCCAGGATCTGGGGCTGCTGCCCATCTGGCTGTTTGGCCTGGGCAAGTGGGGCTCACAGAGGCCAGCTCCCCCCGACACCCCACCTCCTGTGTCCCCCTGTCTCTGCGCCTCCCCCGCCTCCCCTCCCCTCTCTGCGGTGGGCGAGGTGCCTCTTGGAGCCAGGGCCGGCTCCCTGTAAATCACCGAGCTGGATTCTGGCGAGTCAGCGTTCTCTCCCGCTCGCTCCCTCTTCCTGCCAGAGCCGCCTCCCTCCCTGTCGTGCACTAAATGGATGGGAAACACCACTGTGTCCGCCGGCTGGAGGCCGCAGGCCCCGCGGGCTGCCCCCCGACCCGGGCGCCCCGACCCGCAGTCGCAGTCGGCGCCCCGCGGAGCAGCCACCTCCCCGAGCCGCACGCCCCGCCGCAGCCTGCGCAGCCCTGGT
>NW_025999863.1:2002139-2008438 GCF_001458135.2 Marmota marmota marmota
TCCCCTCCCACCTCCCTCCTCCCCCTGCTCCAGCCACAGTCCCCTGGCCCCCTGCTGTGCCTCCGGGCTCAGTTGTGCCCCAGGGACTTTGCACAGCTTCCTCCACCTCAAAACCCCTCCCCCACTGCCATCCCTCAGGTCCTCATTCAAGTGTCCTCTCCTGCAAGAGACCTTCTGTGCTCCTCACCTAACCCCTCCCCTCGGGCTCCCTGCCCGCCATTCCTCCAGATGCCCTCAGAGCGCTCTGCTCGGCCGGACATTGTCACCCACCTGCTCAGCATCCACCCCTGCCCCACGTCCGGATCCCAGTGAGCGGGGCCACAGCCGTGCCCAGCACCACACAGGGGCAGGCGCCCAGAGGCCCCGGTAACTGCAGCCCAATGCCTCCCTCCCTCTTGGGGTCCAGCGTCAGGAGCTCTGATGCGCTGAGCTTGGGGGAAGGAATTGTCCAAGGCTGAGATACGCAGACTGCACTCGCCAGTCACCTGACCTTGAGCTAGCCGTCTACCTGGAGAAGAGGACATTGGAACTAAGGCTTTGACGGATGCATAGGAGTGCGGGATACGGGCTCAGCAGGCGTGGAGACAGGACACGAAGCTTCACATCCTAGTTTGCTGCCGGGGAATATGGGGGTGGCGCTCAGCAAGGCCTGGACCCCAGTGTCCACCTCCCAGCCTCTGTTCTCTGGCCAGCAAGTTCCAGCCAAATTGGGGTTTCTGGGAAAGGTCCATCCCTGTCCCTCCGCTGCCTGGCCCTGCTGCTCACCTGCTCTGACTCCCACAGGGGCCGAGGGAGGACTGGGCAGCGGTCCCTGACCCAGTTACAGCGTGTTTGTCTTCCTGACTCCATGGCCAGCTGGGGTCACCTGTGACGTGGGCGCCACCCCTGCCCGCCTCCCTGGCACCTCTCCCAGGAAAGTGGGGGGCTTCGACAGGGAGGGCAGAGCTGGCCCTCAGGGAGGGGCTCAGGGGGAGAGGCTCCAGAGGGAAGGTCCAGGGATGGGACACGGACCCCTACCCCAGCCGCCCACCAGCACGGCTCAGCAGGGCTCCAGTGGGCACCGGGCTGGGCGGAAGCCACTGCCTGCAGAGGATGCTGCTGCCCCGGCCTCCTGCCCTCCTGCCCTCCTGGGCCTTCCCTGGCCAGTGACCCGGGCCCCGCAATCTCCCGCCTCTTCTCTGGCTAGGTGGCCTGGGCTCTGGTCCCAGCTGTGTGACCCTGACAAAGAGCTCCCCGTCTCTGGTCTCCCAGGTCTCCTGCATCCAGACACGGGAAACCCTGAGGGGCGGATGGGGACAGGGTGGGTGGCCTCAGCTGGTCAGGTTGGGGGAGGAGAGGCAGTGGGAAAGGGCCCTGAGGTCCAGTCCCGGCCACAGCTGTCACGGTGACTCACACTTTAGGGGACATTGGAGGGGAGCTGAGCTGGTACCGGCCCGGCCCATCCTGCCCCGCCCTGGCCTCACCAGGCCGCGGCTATTTTGGGAGACTTGGTGATAGGCAAAATCCCGTGTCCCCTCCCTCCAAAACCCCGTGGCCGAGGCAGTCCCAGGGGAGACAGCAGGCCGCAGGTGGACAGGGCCCAGCCAGCCCAGCTGGCCAAAGCCTGGGGCCCAGAGGCTGTGACCGCTCCTGTCTCCAGCCCCCGGGCCTCGGGTCCCATCGGCTCTGGGCAGGAGAGCTGGGTTTCCCCCCTCCTGAGGTCAGGCCGCGGGAACGCGACGACAGTGCGCCCTCCGAGCAGCAAGATCCACAGTGGCCAGCATGGAGGGGGTGCTCGGTGGCCCAGGGGGACGGTGGGATCTGTGCCCCAGTGAGGCGCCAGGAGGCAGTTCCCAGCTCCCCTCGGGTCCCCCGCAAGGCCAGGGCGCAGCGCGGGCACTCCCTGCGCTCAGTGTTTCTCTCTGAACAATGGGGAGTGGGCCCCTCCCACCGGCAGGGGTCAGTCCTGGAGGGCCCACCGGGGCTGGGGATGTTTGCCCGGAAGGTCACAGGTCAGCAGGTGCCAGGCCCTGGCGGCCGGGCCCTGCTCAGCGACCCGTCCAGATGGGGGGACAGGGCGACGGAGCACAAGCGCAGCTGCGGTGCAGGTCTCGGTGCCTCCTGGCCTCTGCTCCCCGTGGGCACGTGGGTGTGTGGGGCGGGCTGGGGGACAGTCAAGGCCTGCCCGGGGTCTCCCCTTCTGTGTGTGACCTCTGTGGTGTGGGGCTGGGCAGGAACCCGCACCCTTCCATGGCCCCTTGGCCTGTGCTTCTGCCAGGCTCTCGGTCCTCAGTGCTCTTGTTGATGTCCCAACTGGCAGAGGTGGTCCCCACCGGGCCTGCCCAGCAGGGGTCTGGGAGGCCAGGCAGAGCCTGGTTCCCTGCACCACTGATCACCCGGTTTGCTTGGTCCTGCTCTGGGCAGTCTGGGGCAGGGGCTGGCAGACCAGAGCCCAGGACAAAGGCCCAGTGTCCACTTTTGTCAATGAAGTCCCACTGGACCAGGGCCACGTCCCTCGCCTAGATCTCACGTGTGGATAATTTTGCGCAAAAGTGCAGAGCCATGGCCGCGGAGCCGGGGCCTGGGCTGCGTTCCGGTGAGGCCTTTGCCATCGGGGTTCAGCCCGGGTTGAGCCGAGGGAGACCGGGGTCCGGGGNGCCGCCCCGCCATGACGCCCCAGCACAGAGCCTGGCGCCCGGCGGCAGGAGGGTGGGTGTCCACTGGTGCTGCGCCTGTCCCGGGCGCAGGCTGCGTGTGCCATCCGCACCCGCCTGTGCCCGCGGACGCCAGCCCAGGCGCACACAGGCCCCAGGCGGGAAGCGCCTGTCAACCAGACAGCCGGGTGACAGCAGCGGAGCGCTCATCCTGAGGCCAGGGCTCTCCCTGGGGCTGGGGGCTGGGGGCTGGGGACACCAGGGCTCTGGAGGCCCCTTCTCCACCTGGGAGACGTTACGTGGCTTCAGGATCATGTCACCTGTGCCCCTCGCCACCTCACTTGGGGTATGTTTGAAACACACACCGAGAACGATGTTTTTGGTGGCAAGACAGACACAACATAAAGCTCACCCTGTCTGCCGCTTTCAGTCCCCAGTAGTGGCTCGAAGCCGTGCCGTGGGTGCAGTGTCCCCCCACCCATCTCCCTGTCCCCGTAACATTAGCCCAGTCCCCCCCGCCCAGCAGGGCACCCGCCAGGCTACTTCCCGTCTCTGTGGACTGGGTCGGCTCCGGGAACCGATCTCAGGGGATCGGCAGCTTTGTCCTCCGCCCGCCTTCTTCACTAGCAGGACATTCTCAAGGCCCAAGGTGCTGGGTGTGTCAGACCTTCACTCCTTTTCAATGCTGAGTAATATTCCACCAGGTGAGGACACCACGGTGTCTTGTACTCACCGGTCCCCCTTGGGTCGCGCCCCCTTTAGGCCTCAGGGAACCATTCGGCTGTGTTTGTGGGTGCCCGAGGGTCAGTTCTCTGGGGAGTGCCCCCCCCCCGAGTGGGCTGCTGGGTCATGTGGTAAAGCTACCCTTTATTTCTGAGGAACTGTCTGTCAGATTGGTGTCCAGAGCGGCTGTGACCCGACACCCGGCTCAAACGGTTTCTAACTGTTAGAGACCATTTTCAGCTCTGCCCGGCGGCCCCCGCCCCTGCCCGGGACTCGTCACACCCGGGGCGGGGACGCCCCTCTCCCGCCCACTGGGTTGGAAGCACGGGGCGGTGGACAGGGCTCACCATGGGTCCCTGCGGGGCTGAGGTGGACCCCGCGGAGGAGCGCTCCTGGGCGATCGTGGGGCGGAGGCGGAGACCCGGGTCCGCGTTCCGGAGCCGCAGCCAGGGCCTGGCGTCACAGGCAGCGGCCGAGGGCGCCAGGTGGGGAGGACTCCCAGGAGCGGCCCCCCCGGCTCCAGGCCGGCGTGTCAGAGGCCGCGAGCTGCGCGGTCCTCCCTGGCCAGCGCCAGCCCTGCTCACCCGCAGCCGGGCCTCCTCCCTCGCGCCCCGTCGCACCCTGGAGGGGGGTGGCTGTGGGCGAGCCCGGCTGCCCTCCGTCGTGCCTGGCCGAGGCGCAGCTCAGCGGCGTTCAGTGCCCGCCCCGGGCAGCCGGCACCAGTCATCTCCAGAACCTTCCATGTGCCCGGTGGCAGCTCTGTCTCATGGAGCTCAATCTGCCATGCCCTCCCAGCCCCTGGCCCCCACCGTCCACTTCCTGTGTCTGTGACTACTCCAGGGACCCCCCTGTGACGGACCCTGCAGGGAGTGTCCCTTGTGCCTGCATCATGTCACTGACAACTTGTGCAGCATGTCAGAGCTCTGCTCCTGTTCCTGGCTGAGTAGTATTCCAGCATGTGTCCATCCATCTGCTGGTGGACGTGGGACTGCATCCTCCACTGTGAGCGTGGGCTCTTCTCCTAACATCCCTGTTCCTCTCCCCCAGGCTGTGCCTTCCTCACCTACTGTGCCAGGGACTCCGCCATCAAAGCTCAGACTGCCCTACACGAGCAGAAGACCTTACCCGGGGTGAGTGTCGTGTGCTGTCTGGGGAGGTGGGTGGGGACTTGCTCTCAGCCTTGGGGTTCAGGCCCTTCCCAAATCAGCTGTGAAGCCTATGGCCTCTGACCCAGAAAGACAGCTAAGAGCAGAGGGCAGAAGGCACCACCAGGTGGCATCGGCCGGGGCCTCCTGCAGCTGGGCTGTGTATTACGAGGCATGTGTGGTTGGCCAGGTTGTTTACTGCACAAGTGCCTGGCCCTACATGCAAGTGTCACCGGCCTCGGAGATGAGGAAGCTCAGCAGGCAGAGGCCCCGGGCAGGACCCAGCCTGGTGTGCTGGAGGCCCAGGGAGGAGCCCTGTGGCTGCAGCAGAGGAGGTGATGGAGGCCGGGTGGGGACAGGCAGGTGGCGCAGCCCCGTGGGGCATGAGGAGCCTAGATCCTGTGGCTTTTCCCATAGAAAGGAAACAGGGCCACGGGTCCTTGTGGAGCAAAGGCAGCCACAGCCCCTGGTGTGGGGACTGCTGTGTCCCTGGTGACTAGGAGGCTGGCCTGCACACTGTCCCTGGTGAGTCTTCCTGTCCTTACTGGGTGCCAGCAAGGAAGGTCCCCCTGAGCCAGGTCCCTGGGCCCAGGGAGCCTCAGGGAGCCTGCGGGCCTCAGCTCGAGGGCTCTGGGGCTCCCCGTCCCTCTGGGGCTCTGGGGGACCCTGCAGCACCTGGCAGTCGGGCCTCACCTGACAGTGGAGAGCGAGGGTGCGCCTCAGGGCTGAAGGCGTGGCTTGCGTTGGACTCAATTTCAACAGGTCAGAAGGTGCTGGGTGGCCTTAGCTCGTTTGAAAGAAGGAAAAGCCCCCTTTGGGGGTGGCTGCGGCTCAGGTGACGGGCACTCCGGTTGCCACTTCAGTGATGCTCTCTTCTTCTCCAACTTGTCCTTGCTGTGTGACAGCGAGCCAGAAACTTAATGTGTCTGTTCTTTGGGACTGGAAGAGGGCAACATGTCAATGTAGGGGGAGGAAATTGTAGAGGAGGTGGTCATGGAGGGCTTCATTGAGGAGGTGACATTTGGGAAGAAACATGATGTTTTGGTTTTTTTTTTTTCCGTAACTATAATGAAATACCAGAGGCAGGCTGGTCCCTAAAGGAAAAAAAAAAAGGTTTATAAATAAAGCTCACCGTTCTGGAGGTCAAGGGCATGTCATTGACATTGGCTCAGATCCAGTGAGGATGCCATGGTGGATGGTGTCACGTGGCAGGAGGTGGGAGAGGAAGAGTCGTGTGATGAGCCAGGAAGCCAGAGGGAGGGGAGGAGGGAGGGCGTCCAGCTGGCCTCCCAGGAGAGCCCTGTCCACACCTCAGGGACTCGTCCCCAGGGACCTAAGCGGCTCCTCCAGGCCCATCTCTCCAAGCCCCCCCAACACTGGGGACCAAGCCCCCAACACGTGACCTGGGGACAGGCCATCTCCCAACCCTGCAGGTGACAAGAAAGGGCTCTGGGCAGACGGACAGCACGGGCAAGAGTGACCTCGAGTCTGTACAACGAAAGCCCCAAATTCACTCTCCTCCTTCTTGGACCCTCTGCCAGCACCGGCCAGCCCAGCCGGATTCCGGAGGCCAGCCCGGAGGCCGGGGGAGGTGACCGACCGCCAAGGGCTGCTCTGCCGCTGGGTCACAGGCCTGGGAGTGGGTTCGCCGCGTGGTCCTGACCGGGAGCTGGCAGGACTCTGATTTGGTCGAAGGCCTCAGGTCCCCGTCACGGGCAGCTGGCCTCCCCAGAACTCGGGGCCACTGTGAAGGACAGAGGGACTCACCAGTGGGCATCAGGTCCGTCCAGGGTCAGGT
>NW_025999863.1:2089692-2097422 GCF_001458135.2 Marmota marmota marmota
GGGAGGCTGGAGAGGACAGGAGCAGGGACGCCCGGGCCTCCAGCAGCACCCTGGGCCTCCCCCGACGCCAGATCCTGCTCGTCCTCCTGCTGGCCCCGGGCACAGTGCCCTGCTCTCATCGCCCCCGAGCCTGCAGGATGGGCGTGGTTGGGCCAGAGCAGCCACCTTGTCCCCTTGTTGACGGGTCCTGGGCCGGTGGGGTTGGGCCTGGCGCAGCCAGGGAGGCTGCGCGGGCTGGGTGCGCTCCCTGCGCGGTGGCCGCTGGCCGTGTGCATGTGTATATATGTATTTGTGACTCTGCATCCGTCTTCTGTGTTCTGTCAGCAGCCCGGCTGGGGGGTGGACGGGAGGCCCCCTGTGCCGGGGCCAGGCTCCGCCCTGCAGGGCCAGCGCTGGGTCCACTGGGCCTGCCTCCCCAGGGTCGCCGTCTCGGTTTTGACTGTTTTTAATAATAAGAAAACCCCCCACCCCCACCGCCGCTTGCTCCCAGCCTGGAGCGGTTGCCGCGGGACCTCCAGAGCCCAGGCAGTGGCCTGCTACCTGGGGGACTCGGGCGTGGGCGGTGGGTCCTGTGGGAGGGGTCATCAGCAGGCCACTGTCCTCCTATCACCTGGGGGTTTGTGTGGGGGAGGCCCAGCTGGGCATCTGTGTTCCTGCCTGGAGCTAGGGGCACCTTCTGTTGGCCCACTTGGGGGACACGAGGGTCACTGGGTCCAGCAACTCCTGCCAAGGACAAGCCACAGTCACAGTCCTGTGGGGCCAGGGCCAGGTGCACACCCTGGGTTCCTGGGGTCACCCCGCGATGGGCTGCTGCCATCGGGGAGGGGAGGGCAGGACAGGAGGCCCGGAGCTGGGCTCGTTTGGCAACAGGTCCCAGGTGGAGGGGCCAGAGGGGCAGGAAGGACGGGGAGAAGGGCGTGAGGCCAGGCCCGCCAGCGGCTATCAGTGGGGGACACAGGGCAGGAGCGTCCAGAGCCTCTCCTGGTCCAACAGGCTGCCGCATTGGAGGGGAAAGACCAGCGGGTCCAGGAGGGAGCAGAGGCCCCTGCAGGGAGGCCAGGGCCAGCTGGGGAGGCCAGGGGAGGCAGGAGCAGGATCCTCTTGTGGGGGCTGGCCAGGGACTTGGCCACCTGATCAGAATCCAGAGCCTCTCAAGCTGCATCCAGTGGGCGAGTTCAGGTTGATCGGGGTCACTAGGAGGCCTCTGTGCAGTTGTCCCACAGATGGGGACAGAGGCTGTGGCCAAGGGCACTGCTTGGGGAGCTGGGAACACACCTGGCTGTGAAGGGGGCCAGGCTGCAGCAGGAAGCCTGTGCAAAGGCCCTGGGCTCAGGGGAGCCCCGGGACGGGCAGGGGCAGTGGCCACTGTTGGGGACCCGTCCAGGTGGGCAGAGTCTGCACGTTTGCTGGGTTCTGTCTGCGCTTTCGATCACGGTCAATAAACACAAAGTACCCGGATAAAATGAACCAGCCAGTGGCCTCGGCGGTCTTAAGGCCTCCACGCCAGCTCCAGAACATTCTGTCACTGCAGGCCCCTGTGTCCCCGAGTGGTCTTCCCCTCCCAGCCCGGCACTGGGTCCAGGTCCACCTCTGACCCCCATCCCAGGTGTGTCCTGGGCATCTGTGGCTCTCAGGTCCAACGACACTGCAGCTGTCCCCTCGCTCCTGCCCGCTGCCAAGGGACATTCCAGCCTGTGTGTGGACGGTGCTGTGTGTCCCTTCATCCCCCATGGACACTGGGTCCACCCCGACCCCTGAGCACACAGGTCCTGCGCTCCTGCCCCGGATGTAGGAGGACAGGGCGGCAAGGAGCCGAGAGGGGGGAGCCCAGGGCCTGGGCCCCGGGCGGTGGACTGCCTGCCCCCCCAGGCTAGGACACACCAGCTGGGGGGCACTGGAGGGCTCCCCACAGCGGGGTAGGGAGGAGGGCCAGGGCGGGACCAGGGCCAGCCCCACCCCGTTGCCAGGTGGCCTTTGTTGCTGTCAACAATGGCCCCAGGGGCCTTCCTGGCAGGAGCCTGTGGGACACAGAGGCAGACATGCAGACCCTGAGGCGGGAGGCTGCCCGGCCCTGTGTCCCCCTGGGCACCCTTGAAACTGACTTCCCCGCTTCCCTGGACAGGTGAGCACTGTCCCGGCCCCAGACGCTGCCTGGCCTTTTCCTTCTGTCCCCAGCTCAGTGTCATTTGCTATGCTGGTGACACCCCTCTCCAGCTATGGGGCTGGGGCGCGGGGAGCCTCACCTGGGGCCACTCCAGGTCAGGTCCGGGGGCGGGGCCCCTCGGGAGGCCTGGGGCCGACCCCCTCTCCGCAGCTCCGGGTGGCCCTGGCCACCGCCTGCCGTCTCCCTGCCCGTGTCCAAACTCTTCTTTAAAAGGACAGGGCACCAGAGTAGGCCCAGCTGGCAGCGTCCTCATGTCACGGGGTCACCCTGGGCAGAGCCTCTTTCCAGACGAGGGCCGCCCCTCACCCAGGGCAGCTTCTGCTGAGAGGCCCCGTGATGGGCGGAGGGAAAAGCACGCAGCTGTGCAAAAGGATGGGCAGGAAGGAGCTTGGGGCCCTCCTCCAAGGGGAGAAATGAGTTCAGAAGGAGGGCAGGACAATGTGGGTCTCCCCCCCCCCAAACCTGCTTGCCACACGAGGGGAGGACGCTGCCAGGGACGGGGACGGCGAGGGCCTGCCATCACACCCTTCTCCTTCAGTGCCTGGATGAACCAAGGCCTCATGCTGGGCAGCACTGACCACTGGACTGCTGCCTGGCCCCTAGTTTTAGTCTGAATGACCTTAGTGAAGTGTGGTTTGGGACATGAGTAGCACATCTCCACTTCCTGTTGGTACTGCAGATTCTGTCTCTTGATCTGTGCCTTTACCCACTGCCTGCTGCCCCAGGGCCTTTGCATGTGCTGTATGCAGCCTCTCAGGAAGCCCAGGACAGGTGCAGCGGCCTCCTCTGCATCACCTACCCAGCCTGGGGCCATCGTGTCCTCCCTGGGCCATGCCCCCAGCCCCCACCCCCCTTCACCCAGCCTGAGCACCTCCAGGCCAGGGATTCCTGGAGGAGGAGACCCAAGGGTCCTAGCAGCTAGAGAACCTGGGAGGGGCTCCAGCTGGACACTCCCCCACCCGCCAGGCAAGAAAGGCTCCAAGTGAAAGGTCGGGTGAGGGTCTCCTGCGGCCCTGGCCACTGGGGCAGCAGGAGGCCTGTGCAGTGGCAGGAAGGCTGAGGCTCTGCTCCCGTCCTCAGGGATGACTATGAGTCCCTGGAGGGGCCCCACTGGACACCGGCTATCAAGCAGGCCACGCGCTGGAAGTACTCGCCCATGGGACACGACGCAGCGGGCCAGGCGTGGTACCCGGGCCTGACCAGCTCAGAGCCCCGGGAAGCCTGGTACACCCTGCCCCGGGACCCCGACAGCCTGCACCGCGAGGCCTACTCCCGATGGCACCGATGCCACAACCACCGGGAGCGGGGCCTGCCCCCAGGTGAGTGCNGGGCTGGGCAGGGCCCCTCCAGCAGGAGCCCCAAAGCCCACTCCCCAAATGCATGCGAGCCCCCTTCTCCCACCCTGAGCCCAGCCAGAAGCCAAAGCCCCTCCAAGAGCAGGGGGCCCAGCCCACCCCTGTTCCCTGCCTGCCCCTCACCTGGCCAAGAGCACGCTGGGGGACAGGACAGGAGCAGGGAGAGGGTCAGTTCCCTCTGGGCCCTTCCCCTCCTCCGTCTCCCCCCCCACTCCGTCTCTCTCTCTCTCCTTTTCTCTCCCCGTCTCTGTCTCTGCCTCTCTCCCTCCCTCCCTCTCTCCCCCCTCTCTCTCCCCATCTCTCTCTGTCCCTCTCTGTTCCCCTCTCTCTCTCTCTCCTCTCCTTCTCTCTCCTTCTCTCTGTCCCCGTCTCTCTCTGTCCCTCTCTCTGTCCCTCTCTGTCTCTCCCTCTCTTTCCACCGCCCCCCGCTCTCTCTCTGTCCCCCTCCTTTGTCCCCTGTAGTTTTGGCTGGGGATTCTGGGGACCCTGTCCCTCTTGTTTCCTGGAGGTTGTTTGAGTTTTCGGGTTGGTTTTGGATCTGCTCACAGCAGGACAGTAGTCTGTCCCTTGCTTTCTGCTTGTGGCACACCCGAGGACACGCGCACACCCCTGCTTGGAACCACGCGGACGCTTCTGGCCAGCCTGTGGCCACTGCCGCCCAGTCCCTCCCCGGCAGGTGAGCGAGGGGACAGAGCGCCCCGCGGGCTGGCTCGTGCCCCGCCGTGGCCTGGTACCGGTTCTGGTTTGCGGACGCGCTGCCGAGTCCCGTTTGCGGGAGGTGACTCTGGCTGTTGTTACTCTGTTGTTTCCCTATGCAAAAAAAAGAAAATGGGGGGCCATAAAGTTTCAATAAAAGGCAAAAAAAAAGAAAAATGTATAAAGATTAAACAAGCTCTGCTTCCACTCCGGCTGCCTGGAGCCTCTTTCCGCGCCCAGCGGGGCTGGCCTGGGCCTGTGGCCTGTGGCACCGTTAGGGGGAGTGGCTCAAGTGTTCCCCAGGGCATGAGGTCTGGGGCACTGGTGACTGTCACACCTGGGGTGTCCTGGTCCAGACGGTGGAGGCAGGAACACTGCTCAGCACCCTGCAGGGCCCATGATGCCACCAGAGAGTGGCCTGGCCCTGTGTCCCCAGCACCCACGGAGCACTGCCCTGGCAGTGGCCAGTGAGCCTTCCTGCAGCGGCTCCTCTCTGGGCCCCGCTCAGCCTCTTCCAAGCCAGGAGCAAGGGAGTGCAGAGGCCAGGGGGGCCTCGCACGAGGAAACAGCGTGGACAGCCCCTGGCAGAGGCCACAGGCAAGGGCCCCGGGCAGGACGGCCTGGCGGGCTGTGGCACAGGGAGAGCCCGCAGGCTGCAGCGGAGAGTGAGGAGGAGGGAGGCAGGAAGGACCTGGGCTTTGACCAGAGGGAGGTGGGAGCCATGGGCTGTGGACAGAGGAGGGGCCTGGCTCGGTTCCACCACTTCCACCTCCAGGGAGGTGTCCCGTCCGCCCGCAGACCCCTGGCTGCATGGCAGCCACCCCTGCCCAGTAGCCCTCCCGAGGCCTGGCCCCCCAGGTCAGCCATGTCTGTGTGCCCGGCCTTCCAGTCTGGCACCCCTCAAGGCTGGGGCCAGGGAGGTGGGGGGCCACGGAGCCCAGGAGCACCCAGGTGTGGGGGCCACACGTTTCCTGGGGGCCTGGGTGCTGTACCCCGCCCCTGTCCCAAGCACTCCAGGACCCCACGGAGCCCAGGGTGGGTGAGCAAAGCCACCCCCTGCTGCCCAGGGCTCCTTCCTTCCTTCCCAGTGGCGAGGGGGGACCATGTCCTTCCTACAGAGGCAGCTGGGCACAGCAGGGCGGCGAGGCGTGGAGGCCCGTGCACGGGTCCACCTGGCCCTCGGCTCACAGCCCTGTTCCTCCTCCAGCTGCCCTGTCTGCCTCCCGAGCCTCCTCTTCTGCCCTTCCCACTGCCAGAGGAGGAGGACCCAGGGAACAGGCTGCAGGGAGGGGCCCGGCCTCGGCAGGCTCCATGGGGCCTGGGCACGCTGCGCCCCAGGGCCCTCTCCCCCCAGGGGAGGTGGGAGCCCAGGCCTGAGCTGCAGGAGCCAGGCCTCCGCGTCCTGCTGCTCGGCTTCCTGAGCTCAGGATGGTGNACCCGGCCCTGCCTGCTGCTCCCGTGTCCGCCACCGCCCGGTGCGCTCTGGTGTGAGTGGGCTCCGCTGTGCCCAGTTAGTGGCTGCACAGTCTCTCCCGCTGGCTCGGGGGTCGGGCTGGGCTCCACCTGTGGTCATCCAGCTGCCCGCCCACGGCCTCAGACCCTGGGGCCTCCTACCCTGCTCCGAGCCTCGCCGCTCCGCCAAGAAGTGGGCTCCCCGGCCCCGGGACAGGAAGTGGCGCGACACGCTGAGCCTGTGGGCGCTGGCGCTCGGGAGGTCTGGGGTCCTGGGAGCATGACCCCTCGACCTGTCATCCCTGTCCCTACAGGCATCTCGTCCCCGGTGAAGAAGACAGAGATGGACAAGTCGCCCTTCAACAGCCCGTCCCCCCAGGACTCACCCCGGCTGTCCAGCTTCACCCAGCACCACCGGCCTGTCATCGCCGTGCACAGCGGTGAGTGTCTTGGGCCCCGGCCGGGAAGGGTGCTGGGCCCTCAGCTCAGAGCCATCAGCCCCAGGGAAGTCCCACGAGACGTCTGACCAGGAGCCATATGGCTGTGGCCTTCCAGCCAGGAGAACACAGAGGTGGTGAACAGTGCACAGGGCTGAGTCCCCGCTCTGCCAAGAGGACTCAGCCTGGGACTCGCCCCACTGTGCCCCCGGGGCCCTGCATGGTCCTGTCCCTGTGTCCCCCAGTCACGCTGGCTCACCGGGCAGAATCAGAAGCTGCCACCAGGCCAGAGTGCTGTGGAGCGGGCTGCGTGCGGCCTTCTCAGGGACCTGAGAGGGAGGCCAAGGCCAGGCCGGCCCTGCCTGGGCACACCCTCCCCACAGGAGAGGGGTCACAGAAGGACGTGCACCGCAGTGGCACAGGCCAGCAGCTGGTCACCGTGCTGGCCCACTCCCTTGCGCACTGGTGGGGGGATTAGTGGCCACACGGCTTGTCCCCGCGGGAGCCTGGAACAGGCTCAGGGCTCCCCCGGCACCAGCCCCTGCCACACATCTGGCCAGGCGGCCACAGGCCACCTCGGGAGGCAGACACAGGGCAGGACCCGCGTGCTGGGGCCAGGAGTTGGCCAGGGAGGCCCCGGCCGACCGCTCCTGTCCGAGACGTGTGGTGGGCACGTGGCCCAGACCAGCCTCGCCCTGGGGCTGCGAGCAGGGCAGCCAGGGACACACAGGAAAGCCACTCTACGGGGCGGGTGACTGCGGCACAGCAGGTGCTCAGGGCGCCGAGCTGTGTAGGAACGCGCACCCGGAGGTCCTCGGCCCCACCTGCAGGAGCGAGGTGGCAGCTGCAGCTCAGTGAGAGCCAGACACCCAGGCCACCAGATGTGACCCAGTGACAGGAGGGTCCAGGACAGCAGAGTCCAGACATGGGACGTGGACCCGGCAGGGGCAGGACTAGGAGGGCCAGGGCTTCCTTAGGGGTGACGGAATGTTCTAGAATCCATGGTGACATTTGCAGTTTCGTGAGGATACCGAACAGCACTGAATTGCAGGCTGTCCCAGGGGACAGGGGACTTCATGGTGCCCTCGGGGGACTCTTTCTCAGGCCTCAGAGAGCCAGAGCCCACGGGTGCCCTGTCCCCTGTGGGGAGGGTGGTGCAGAGCCAGCTTGGCCTCCATGGACCTCAGGGGTCTCCAGACGTGAGCGCACCCGTGGGGCTGGCTCGTCCTGTGTGTGGAGACGGCGGCGAGCCGCACGTGCTCAGGACGGTGCCGCCTTGCCCAGGTTCCCCCTCCGAGGGTCCAGCTGAGGGTCAGAACCCCAGGCCCCAGGCTGCACTATTACCTGCAGGTGGACGCGGGGCCTTTGCCATGGGAGCAGAGGACGGCACCCAGGGCCCCTCGTGGGTGCAGGGAGCCCCGGTCCCAGCCCCGCGTCAGTTCTAACAAGATCTGTTCTCTGGCCCTTTAGGAAAGGCCTTGCCGAGGCCCACGTCAGGCGGACAAGGGACCAGGTGGCCTGGGCTCAAACCCCAGGGTGGCCACCTGCTTGCTGGTGGCCACAGGCAGGTGACCCGTCTTCCAGGTCACGCTGACACCCTCTGTTTTGAACAGACGGGAGCCGGGC
>NW_025999863.1:2101695-2103422 GCF_001458135.2 Marmota marmota marmota
GGAGCCACGGGAGCTGGGTACACAGGGCCGGCTCTGTGACCCGGGCAGCAGAGACCCTCTCTGCCACCCGCGCCCCCTCGCTAACGGGCTCTCGGTCTCTCTCCTCCCTGCAGCCTACTCTACGCCCGACACGTCCCCTGCAAACCGTTCCTTTGTGGGATTAGGACCAAGGGATCCGCGGGCGTGTATCAGGCACAGGTAGGGGCCGAAGGCCGGCGGGGGGCGGGGGCTCAGGGAGAGGCCGCCTGCTGGGCCTGCACCCTCCACTGTGGCGCAGGGCCGGCCTCCCACAGCCCACCAGGGCCTTGAGCCCGCTACTGGCTTCTTGGGACACCAGGCAAGGCTGGACTTCCCGCCTTGGCCTCCGGGGGCACACCACGCCCAGGGATGTGAAGCAGGCCTGAACTGCCCACCACTTCCTAGTGGCCTTTCCTGCCCCAGAGACAGAGAGCAGGGGTCCATTTGTAGAGAGGGGAAACCAAAGCCCAGAGAGGCAGGCCATTTGCCTGGGGTCACACAGCACATCACCAGAGCCTTCACCCCAGCCTTCATCCCTCCCATGCTCTGGCCAGGGAGGGGCAGGGAGTTGGCTGCCAGGGCATTCCATGATGGGTGGGTGGACCTTCCAGAATAGCATCCCGCCCTACCAGGTCCAGCAGGTGGTGGAGCAGGTGCGGGCTGTGAGGAGGGGCTTCCTTGCAGGTCAGCAGGACAGAGGACAGGGTCAGGCAGGGCACAGTTGTCCTCCCAGGTGGAGTGTGTGCCAGGCGGTCGGCAGGGAGCAGGACGGAGAGGAGCAAGTGCCCTGGCAAGGCCTCAGCCCCAGGCCCAAGCACCCCTGCACCTGCCCTCCGCTCGGGGCCTGGTCTGCTGCTTCTGCTGGACCCAGAGGCCCGCTCCCTGGCCTGAGGAGGCCATAGGATTTTGACTAAGAGCAGTGGTGGCCACAGCCCAGCCTCACAGGCCCGGCCACAGAGAGCCAGCTCAGGGCACCGCAGCTCTGCAGAGCTGGTCGTGGGCAGACCCCCGTGTCCAGACCCCCAGCCACCCGAGGTTCTCGGGTAGAGCCCCCAGGCAGGGGCTGGGGAGGCCACCAGAGTTGAGTCCCCAGCTGGGATAGGAGCGTCCCTCTACCCTGGTCACCTAGGCCCTGTGTGACTGTCAGTTGCTCCTGGAGGCCACAGGGGCCGAGTGTGGAGGCAGGTGCCCCGCGCCCGCCCCAGCTGTGCCCCTGGGGCCTCCCCAGCCTCCACCCAGCCTCTCTCCCACGGGACCAGCAGAGGGGGAGACACGCAGCTGAGGGCGGCAGGCGGCACATAGGCGCTGAGGGGTCATGGGGGTGGGGAGCTCTGCCTCAGGCTCTGAACCACAGTCTCTTCCTCTGGCCTTAAGCATCTCCTGGAGAGCCTTTGAAGGACAAAGAGCAGGACTTCCCCACACTCCCTCCTGCCCGAGAGCGGGGTCGCCCCCTGCGCCCAGTGCCGACGGAGCCTGGCATCCCCTTGCTGTGCCACCTAGCGCCCTGCCCCCAGGAGCCCGGGGATGTCCCCCCCTGCTTCAGAAATGAAAGCTGATGAGGAGGGGGCGGCCCGGCCTCCACTGTCAGCCTCTGCCTTCCACGAAGCTTTCTGACCGACTGTCTCTGGACAGCGCCAGTCGGGGGCAGCGCCACCTGCAGCCTCACCGCCTGAGCCCTGAGCCGGGAGGGAGGCCGAGGCAGGCCGGGT
>NW_025999863.1:2106839-2109800 GCF_001458135.2 Marmota marmota marmota
CCCCGCCCCGCCCCGGGCCAAAGCCATCATGCAGGACAGGGCCTCCAGGCCCGTCCACCCCACGCTGCCCCGACCGTCTCACCCCCACCCCAGCTTCCAGACTCTCCTCCCAAATTGGCCCTGGGGCCTTGGCCAACCTGCTGGTCACTTGGAGAAAGACCCTTCGCTGGCCCCCCACTGCCCCTTTGCCCAGAGGGTCCTGCCATCCTCAGCCTCAAACCCTTGGTCCCTCTGTCTGTCCGTCCGTCCATCCTCAGGGCCCCTCCACTGGGTGACCGTTTGGGGACCAAAGCGTGGGCCACTCTCGGGGAAAGCAGAGGCATCTGGAAGCGTCTCAGCCAGGGTGGGGGTGGGGAGGGGCCGCCCGGGGGACCTGGGGTCGGGGCGCACAGAACCAGCTCTTTACCTACTTTGCATGGTGCTTAGGACCCCGCGGCCCGGCTCCGGCGTCGCCCACGGTGGCGCCTGCATGGCAGATATACCTGGCTCTGTCCCTCCGCCTCCCGGCCCCCTCTTGAAAAAATCAAAAAATCCTTTAAAAAGTTCCATGTTTCCTAATTTGCACGAAGTTTTCTACCACATGATGTGCCTTGCCTCGGAGAATAAGTATTATTCAACAGTATCGGCTCTCAGCTGCATGTGTGCACGCGTAGTCAGGCCACGGGACGGGTACAGTCCACGGGGTGTACTTCTATTTGTAAAAAAACAAAAAACAAAAAAAAAGAAGAAGAAAAAGATTTTTTTAAAGAAGACAAGCTCTGAACAGGCCCGCAGCTGTCCCTCGGTCTGCGCCCTGCCCGCCCGGCCGGCTCCTTGGCTCCGCTGCACCGGGGCTCCCTGGTGCTCACCTCTGCCACCCCAGCCCAGGCCCATGCTCCACAAGGGTCATCTGAGTCCCTGCCCTGGCCCAGGGAGGACTTCCCACACCGGGCACAGGCCAGCCACGCCTGCAGCCTGCAGGTGGACCTCCCGCCCCCCGTGCACACCTGGTCAGGGTCAGACTGCTGCCCCACCCAGGGCACCTCCTCTTCCCCACCCGCACCCCACCTTCTCACCAAAGGACCAGCCTCGGGGGCACTGCCAGCTCCGTCTTCCAGCTGTGAGCAGGAGGTGCCGGCCGCAGCGCAGAGAAAGGCAACTCTATGCAACACCCGTCCCCGGTCAGCTGGGCCTGGCCCGGCCGGGGCCGCAGGGCACTGCAGCCACCAGGGCACCGAGTCACGAGCCTCAATTGGCCCCGGTGGTCACCAGGCTGTCGCTTGTCCCTGACCTGCGTTCTCTGTCCTCTTTCTCTCCCCTCCCCTCTCCCTCCCCCTCCCTCCCCCCTCCCTTCCCCCTCCCTTCCTTAATTACAGTTCCTTTTGCTCTTTACTTGACCAAAGTTAAGACAGTAGCCAGGTGGTCAGTGGGCAGCCACATGGGCAGGAGTCTCCGACCTGGGCCCCCCACTCCCCCCCAGGCCCCAGGCGTCCCACACAGGTCACCAGGCGAGGGTCCCAAGGGTCCTGCCCTCAGGACAAGGATTGGCCCAAGAGCACTGCATGACATCCTGAGTTTTCTCCGGAAAGCCACCTTGTGCTCCAGGAGACCGCCAGGGCCCCCAGTCTGGCCGTGGACTGCCCTTAGGGACCACCCTTGGCCTGGGCTCATGGTTGACATTGCTATCTCTGGCTTTTCATTGTGCTCCTCCTGAGTGTCACCTGGGAGGCAGGGGCAGACGGAGTGGGTGGCATGGTCCCCGGGACCGTCTTGCCCTCCGTGGCCGCGTACCTCAGCACACCCCTCAGGAAGACAGCCGCAGGCACTGCCCTAGCCCCAGCCACAGACGGCTCTCAAGCCCTCACGAGGGTGGCAGGCGGGTCCATGCCAGGCAGCGCACTGTCCTGGGGCCACCAGGTTCTCAGACTGCCCTGCTTCTCAGAAAAGCCACAGTGGCTGGCCCCCGCACACGGAGAGCCAGAGTCCCTGCTGGCCTGCGGCGGGCACAGGGTGGGTGTCTTTGTCCTGTGGGGGGTGGGGGGTGGTTTCTCTTTCCTGCATGAAACTGGCATCTCCCAGACAGGTCCTCTCCCAAGCCCACTGCCCCCCACACCCCATCGCCCACCTCCGGCCCCCAGGGAGGAGCCGAGCCTCCCAGCCACAGCAGGCAAGGCCCCTCAGGTGGCCCTTGGGGCCCCACTCACGCCAGTTGCTCCACCCCTTTCCCCAGGTGGGGCCCTCACTACCCGGCTGGCCAGGCCAGAAGGGGGTGGCCTGGTCCCATTGGTCTGGGGGAGAGGCATGCAGGGGCCCATTGCCCAGGTTGGGTCCAGAGCCACACGCAGGCTGGACAATCAGATCCCAAAGGAATGCCCAAGGGAACAGGGAGGACCTGGGGCCAAAGGACCGCCACCTTGGGTGATAGCTTCCCGGCAGGTGGTGGCAGCCTCTGCCACTACACTGTTCCCGGCAGGGGACCTTCGCACATCCCCACCACACCACGGCCACTGCACACTGTCTCCCAGAGGTCTGGGGGGACAGCATGCCAGCCCTCCCCGCTCCGGCTTCTCAGGCGCCTGAGGTCCTCGGGCCTCAGCGCAGACTGTGGCCTGCAGGTGGCACCGGACTCCCCGCCCGCCGGGTCCTCTGCCTGGCTGCCCCCTCATGCTGGGAGTGAGATCCAGCCTGGATCCAGCTCCTCCTCTCCCTGGGATGCCCCGAGTCCCCCTCTAAGGTACCCTGTCCCCTGTCCCCAAGTGAGCGAGCGCTGGAAGCAGGGTGCGGTGGGCTGCCGGGGCAGGTGGAGGCAGCCCCAAAGCTGCGCCAGCAGAACCCCTTGCCCACGATACCAAACCAGACTCCGCGCAGTGCCTCACGGTCTGCTGCCGCGGCTTTGGGCCCCTCCCCACCCGGTGTCCCCTAGCCCAGCCCGTGGGCCGGGAAGGAGGGCAGGCCGGAGAGGGGGACGCCTCCCACCACCTC
>NW_025999863.1:2115014-2117573 GCF_001458135.2 Marmota marmota marmota
GGGAGGCAGGGGGCAAGTCCTGTGGGCTACGGGCCTTGACCCCGGGGGGGTGGGGGCTGTGGGAGAGGAGCAAGGGGCCGGGCTCAGTGCTCACAGGCCCCCTCTGGTGGCTGTCGAGGGAGGACAAGTGGGAGCCCAGGTAGGAGCCCAGACCAGGGCACAGGCGGCCAGGCCGGTCTGGATGGGGGACACCACAATTGACTCAACCCTGATGCTCCCAGGCTGAGCACGGGAATGACAGTCCCCACTCCTGAGGGGGACGCGAGAGGAACGTGGGCCTTGGGTGGCGCAGGCCAGGACAAGGCAAGAGAGCAGGCCGAGGAGCCTGGGTTCAGAGGCCAGCCGTCTAGGGCCTCGCCCCAGCTGTTGACTCTGCAGCTCCTCTGTGAAATGGGGCCAGCCCGGGGACTCAGAAGAGCCTCTCAAAGGGGAATCTTTAAAAAGCTGAGGTGTGGCTCAACGGTGGAGCTCTGCCTGGCACACGTGAGGCCTGGGCTCACCCTGTGCCCCCAACACACGCCGCACCCAGGTCCCTAGCCTAGGACTCAGGGTGCCTGCGCTGTAGACTAGGCTCCTGGTGCCCACGTCAGAGCCTCTGGGGGACCCGGGCTGGAGGCAGGGGCAGGGCCACCCAAAATGCCGAGGGGCGGGGAGGGGCCCCAGGGGGAGGCTGCATGCAGAGACAGCCAGGGCAGTGGCGAGGCTCCCCAGGTCCGTGCTGTGGAGCAGAGGCCGGGCCTGCCTGGCTGCGTGGCGGGGGGGCTGAGCAGTGAGCAGGCGAGAGGGAGGACCCCAGCCCATCCTCCATGCTGCCCAGCAACCAGGCCGCTGTGTCGCCCTCCCTGACCTCCTGCTTCTGGGGGAAGCCGCTGCCTTGGGAGCAGGGCCAAGGGGAGGCCCCCAGGGAGGGCCTGGGCCCCTGCTTGTGGCCCAGCCTGACCACAGCCTCCTCAGACCTGGGCTGAGGTGGCTGCCCGCGGTCTTGGGCGCGCTCCTGCTCTGGTGCTGTTTCAGGCTGCCTGAGAGTTGAGGGCACTAGTGACCCTCCTGTTGGGCCCGAGCAGCCTGGACAAGGGCCTGGCACCTGCCCGGGCAGGTGCTCCTCTAAGCCACACCCCACAGCTTTTTGAGATAGGGTCTTGCCGAGTTGTCAGGCCTCAAACTTGCCATCCTCCTGCCTCAGCCTCCAGTGTAACTGGGATGGCGGGTGCGGCCATGGCACCTGGCCCTTTTCTGTCTCCAGGAAGGGTGGGTCACGGGATTCGGCCCGCCCCAGATCTAGGAGGATCAAACCTGAGTCCAGAAAACACCCACAAGACCCTTCCTCCAGACGAGGTCACACTCCCCGGTGTGGGGTCAGACTTGGAGTCACCTTCTGGGGATACAACCCAACCCAAGCTGCAGGTCTGGAGGCACCGCGGTGTCCTGGGGAGCACCCAGGCCGCAGGCAGGGCAGGGAGCAGGTGGGCGGGTGGCCAAGGGAGCCCACAGGTCAGCCTCTGAGGAGGACCAGGCCCTGAACGGGCAGAGGCTGGCAGGAGCATGGGGGCTCAGGGCAGAAGCCACAGGGAACGGCCCCAGGAAGTGAGTCCCGTGTGTTTTGCCAACAGCCTTTTGGACTTGGGGGCACAGAGGGGCAGCTGTGGGCCCAGTCCCACCTTCAGACCTGTTTCTTGGGTGATTGGGCCACCCGGGGCAGTGGCCACGCAGAGGACGTGGAGAGCCAGGTGGGACCCGGAGGGTCCGGTGGCCCTGATGGGAGCAGGTGGCGGGTGGAGGATAGGCCGCAGGGCTGCTTCTCTAGAGCCCTGGGAGGGAGCCTCGCTGGTGGACAGTCCCCAAGAGCTGGACAGGCGCAGGTGGCCGTGCTGGGGCAGTCGTGCTCCCGGGAAGCGCGCCCACACCCTCAGGGAGCCACGGCTGTGCCAAAATGATTTACTCTTCCACGTGGCGGCACCTAGGAGCCCGCGCCCCACCTAGGACCACCTCCCACACCACACGGCTGAGGTCAGGGCCCTGGACCCCACTGCCACTGTTAGTGCAGCCTGAGCCACCCAGGTCCCTCCCAAGACACCCTGTCCCAGACCCCTCCCCGCACTCCGTCCAGGAGCCCACAGCTCCCACTGAGGGAGTCGGGGACGGCTCCGCAGGGACAGGGCCAAGGGGAGACGTCAGACACCGCAGTCCTGTTGGGACAAGGGGCCGTGGCAGGTCAGCAGGGGGCAGAGCTGGGCAGGGCTGGGCGGCTAGGGCGGTGGGCGCGGCTGCTCCGGGCGGTCCTGCTGGAAGGGCCCGCTCTCCTGCTCGTACATGTCCAGGGCCACCAGGCAGCTCTCCCGCACCACGCGCTCGGGGTCGGCTGCGTGGGCATGCAGCGCGGCCAGGCAGGAGGGCCGGGCGATGGCGCCCAGGGCCTCTGCACACTCGTGGCGCACCATGGGGCTCTCGGCGGGGCGGGCCAGGGTGGCGGCCAGCTGGGGCACGGCCGCCTCGTGCTGCAGCTGGCCCAGCACGTAGCCCACCTCGTGGCGGAAGAGGGCGCTGCCACAGCGCAGGCCT
>NW_025999863.1:2119120-2125600 GCF_001458135.2 Marmota marmota marmota
CATGGCGCGGTACCGGTCGAACAGCGGCAGGGTCTCGTCCAGCAGCGCCTCCCGCAGCTGCCCCATGTCGCGCTCCTCAGCTGGGGGGGCCGGGTCCACGGAGAGGTAAGGCCCGGCCACTGTCGGCTGCCCAGGGTGCTGCTGCAGCCACTCCAGGCGGCGCACGGCCAGCTGGCACGTCTCAGCCACCTGCAGGGCGAGGGGTGCACAAACAGCATCAGTCCTGGGCCTGATGTTGGGGACATGCAGAGGCCGTGACATCCCCGGCCCACCCTCCTGGGCTTGCAGCAGGGACCTCTGGGTTAGGACAGCAAGGGGAAGGGACAAGGGATGGGGAAGCTGAGAGGAGCTGGGGAGATGAGAGCGCCAGAGCCAAGGCCCCGGCGGCCCTGCTGGGAGGAGGACGGGAGCCAGGGCAGGCCACGCGCGGCCAGGAGCCGGAGTGAGGGCTCCAGGTCCTGCCCTGGAGGGAGCGAGGCGTGGGCGCTCTGAGCACAGAACACAGCAGCTGGCTGCGGTTTCACATGTGCCCTCCTCTGGCTGCCGCGAGAAGAGTGGGGCGTGTGAAGCAAGTCAGGACGCCAAGGTCCAAGTGAACTCAGACTCGCACACAGGCCTGCGGCAGGGTGGTCCTCAATGGCCAAAAAGTGGAGGCCGCCCTTGTGTTCAACGAGGCACGAACTGATTCAAGTAACAGGCCTGGCTGGGCGCGGCGGCCACGCCAGCAACCCCGGCAGCTCAGGAGGCTGAGGCAGGAGGATCGCCAAGTTCAAGGCCAGCCTCAGCTACCTGGCAAGGCCCTGAGCAACTGAGGCAGCCCGACTCAAAATGAAGAAATAATAAAAAAGGCTGGGGATGTGGCTCAGGGGTAGAGCACCCCTGGGCTCAACCCCCAGGACCAAAAAAGAAAAAAAGACGTCCCAAAACAAACAACAGGTCTGTGCCCACGTTGAGCGTCACTCCACCAGGGCAGGAGCGAGGGGACACAGCTGCAGGGTGGCCGGACCCAGGACCTCGTGCTCAGTGAGCAGACACAGGAGGCCAAGGTGTGTGAGCCAGTGACAGGAGGGGCCAGGACAGGACAGACCCACGGAGGATGGAAAATGTCGCTAATAGGAGTGGGCCTCCTTGAGAGGAAGGGAATGTTCTGGAAGGAGCAGGGCAGCTGCCCGACTCTGAATGCACTGCAGGCCACTCGGTGCACTTCTAGGGGTGAGCTAAATGGCACGTGAGTCACCTCAATGAAACTGTCTCAAAAATAGAAGAGACGTGGGGAAGGCAGGGAGACCCTGAGGTCCAGCGGGCCGGGCAGGGCGGCAGAGAGGGCAGGGTCTCAGAGCAGCCGGGAGCTGGTCAGGAGCCACAGGGGCTGCGGGCCAGGGCGGGGCCGAGAGCAGGCTCTGCTGGGCTCAGGCCTGGACGCTGCCCTCCCCACCCGGGCATGCAGCACCCTTGGACAGCGGTCACCGTGGCAACCAGAAAGGGGTGGGTTCTAAGGCTGCTCAGGCCAGGGCTGGGGAAGCGCTGGGCCAGCTTCTTGGGCCCGAGCGGACAGGGCTGGGGCCGGCTCTTACCTCGACCACGGGGTCGCTGCAGTACTGCCTCAGGAGCTCCAGGACCTGCGGGTTCCCAATGGCGCCCAGGGCCTCCCCTGAGAAGCAGGCAGGGGTGGTGTTGGCTGGCGAGGGCCACACGGCTGCGGCCACTTGGGCCTCACTCAGTCGCCGAGGCTGCTCTGAAGTCGCCTTGGCTCGGCTGCGGGCAGCACAGCCTGCGCCCCACACCCAGCTCTGAATGTCGTTTTAAAGGGAAAACACCCAAAGGAATAAGATTCCCTGACCAGACAGCTGGGGTGGCCCCGCAGTCCCCGGGGTGGCTGTCTCCTGGACCCTGGCCAGGCTGGGAAGTGCACTGCCCCTCACCTGCCTCGTGGCGCACCATGGGCTCCTGGCGGGTGTCCCGCAGCACGCCTGTGAGCACGGGGATGGCGCGGGAGTCCTGCATCTGGCCCAGGCAGTAGGCCAGCTCGTGCTTGAGCAGGGCGGAGTCGTCATCGAAGGCCCGGCTGATCCAGGCGATGGCCCCGGGGCCACCAAGCCCCCGCAAGGTGAAAAGCGCCCGGAAGCGGGCCTGCAGAGGCTGCTTGGGGTCCACCAGCACCTGCCCGATGGCCTCGACCTCTTGCTCCGTCACCATGATGCCTCCAGCAAGGGCCTGGTCCTCTGCGCCCCGTGGACTGAGCCTGGAAGCCCACAGAGCAGAACCTGCAGCAGGAAAGGAGCAGGGTCAGTGGCGTCCCGCCCACTCGTCTCAGGATGGAGGGGGCTCTTCTGGGGGGTACTAGAGTCCATCCAACCCAGGCAGCACTCTGCCACTGAACCACACCCTCAGTCCCCCCCCCAAACTCTGAGTCACATCCCAGCCCCATTTTGTATCTTATTCAGAGACTGGGTCTCACTGAGGTGCCTAGGGCCTCGCCACGATGCTGAGGCTGGCTTTGAACTGAGATCCTCCCGCCTCAGCCTCCCGAGCTGCGGGGATGACAGGCGTGCCTCACTGCGCCTGGCCCATTTTTACTTTGAGTCAGTGCCTAAGTTGCCCAGGCTGGACTCAAACTTGCAATCCTCCTGCTTTAGCCTGCTGGGGGCTAGGATGGCAGCCACAGCCAGCCACCTCACCTGGCTGGGGAACTTCTCAGTTGCTGACCAGCCAAGGTTCTTGGTGGAGAGCTCAGTTCTGACCTCCTACTTGCTGTGCAGCCTTCCAGAAGTTAGTTTCCCTCTCTAGGCCACCGTCTCTGGACCACCTTATATCCGTTAGGACCCCCACGGGTCTGGGCTCCACTCAGCAGCCCCAGGACTTGTGGTGGCTCTCATGGTCCCCAGCTCCTGGTGGTCATGCTGTGGCACTGACAGCCCTGCTCACTCTGAACGGGGCAACCTGTGTGAGCACAGCACCCAGGAGACGGACAGGCCGGAGCCCCACGGGCACAGCAGTTTCCAGGGCAGCCGCGGCCACACTGTGAGGAAGTGCTGCTATCAGGCCTGCGGCTGGGAAATGAGCTTCCACCAGCAGCCACGCATGGAAGGGGCCTCGGACGGGAGCGGCTAGGGAGCCCCTGCCTATCCCACTGCAGCCCCTCAGAGACCGGGCCGCACCGCAGGCCGAGCCGGTGTGGGAGGGCACCCAGGCACCTGGCTATGCAGCCAGGACTCCCGCGGCGCTCTCCCAGCCCCACAGCTCTCCCTGCATCTCGGATGAAGCCTTCCTTCATCAGTCTGCACGGGTGTCCTCTGCCTCTTCCCTGCTCCAACTTTCCTCAAACATTGCCTTGGATGTTGGTTAGTTGTTGGCGGTCAGCGTATCCCTCACTAGAACTCTGAAGTCAGAGACTGGGACTTTCTTGGTCAGCTGGGTACTCCCAGCACTTAGCACCAGGGTGTGTACACAGTAGGTCCTCAATAAAAGCAAGAATAGGCCAGATACAGAGGCGCATGCCTGTAATCCTGGCAGATTGGGAGGCTGAGACGGAGGATTGCGAGTTCAAAGCCAGCTCAGCACCTCAGTGAGACCCTGTATCTAACTAAAGCACAAAACAGAGCTGAGGCAGCGGCTCAGTGGCTGAGGGCCCCTGAGTTCAATCTCCGATACCAAAAAACAAAACAAAACACACAATAGTGTCTGGCATTTGTGCAGCACTTGCCAAACGCCAGGCTCTCTGATAAGCCCTTATGTTCATTAGCTTATTTAACCCTCCCAGGGCCCCACGGGATGGGCAGAGACTTGTTCCCATCGACAGGTCAGGAAACAGCCTGTCTTGCCTGGGGACAGCGTGGATGCCGGGGTTTTGCTGTGGTGGTGGTGGTGGCTCAGCACTGCCATGACCCCCGGTGCTTACCACGGAGCCACATCACCAAGCCCTCTTTATTTTGTTCTAAGACAGGGTCTTGCTCAGTTGCCCAGGCTGGCCTGGGACTTGCCATCCTCCTGCCTCAGCCTCCCAAGCAACTGGGTAGACAGGAGTGGGCACTGCGCCCAACTTCAGCAGGGACAGTTGTGGGAGGCCGCCGCACCATGTGACCAGCATATTCCTTTCCTGATTGGTGAGATTCTGTCGGTCACTTCCAAGTGATCTGGCCACACCAAACTGGCCCTCGATGACGCCCCGATCTTGGAAGTCGCAGAATGTGTGAATGTGTCTTCGTGCCTGGGCATGCCTTCCCGCAGCCCCATAGGTGGAGCTACGCTCACCTGTTCCTTTGTGATGTTACCCCTTTGCCCTGTTTGGAAATGCCCTTTGTGTGTTCCCTTCTCTTGCTCTGCCCTTGGGTGTGGCCTTCCTAGCTGTCAGTCAACCAGTTCTCTTTCCACGGACCCTTAAGGTCAGAGGAGCCTCATAGGACCCCAAAGAAAAAGGTCTCTCTGTCTCTTGTGTGGTTATTTTGCACAGCCCAGTCCCCAGGCGTGACCCTGAGTGTTTTGTCTCGAGGAACGCAACAGACAGTTTTAAAGTCAGTATGGCTCCAGAGAGCTCTGAACCATACAGACTTTGCTGCATGAGTGAATTAAGATGAAATGACACTGCCTCTGGTTGTGATGGCCACACCTGTAACCCCAGTTATCCAGGAAACTGAGGCAGGAGGATCACAAGTTCAAGGCCCACCTGGACAACTTAGCAAGACCCTGTCTCAAGATAAACAGTTAATGGACCAGGTGATGTAGCTCAGTGGTAGAGCAACCTGGGGTCCATCCTGGATCCATCCTCAATGCTGCAAAACAAGAGGTAAACAAGGATGATATGACAAGTTGGGAGGTTGGGAGGACAGACTCCTGTGCCCTCCAGGAACCTGGCAGACACTTCCCAGACACAGCAAGCAGGTAGTGGCACGCCGTGGCCCTCTGTGGTTTCCAGTGGCGTCAGCAGAGGTGCCTATAGAGGGCATAATGTGGGAGGCACAGCTGCCTAGGACAGGTGCCATCAAAGGATGATTACACCTTGAGGAAGGAGCATCAGAGACTCCAGAAAGCAGGAGCTTGTGCTAGCAAGACACTAGAGGCACTGTGACCCAACTCCTCCCTCCATATACACAGATAAGCAGCACTTCTCCCCAAAACAGAAACTCAGGCCTTCTGAACTGCAGTCGGCAGTCTAAGTTTAGGCTCCTGCTACTAAGAGAAGTGAGGGGAGGAGAGAGGGGGTTGTGGAGCTCCAGGCACACATCCCGAGCTTAGTCTCTCCATCTGGAACAGCTCAGCAAGTCTTGGGTTTCCTTCAAACCTGACCCCTTGAAACCTTACCTTCTGGAGGAGGCCTTTCTCTGACCACCCTGTTTAAGGAGGCAAACGCGCCACTACTGAGCCCTCCATAGGCTACAAGGAGTTAATGAATCCTTCCCAGGGAGCCCAAGATCCACCTGGGCTCAGGACGAGGGAGAGCCCTGAAACTCATACTTTAGGCCTATTTTTCCTGGATGTGGGGGTCAGGGATCGGTCCCCAACGCAGGCAGAATCCAGGAGTCCACTCACCCCGGTGGAGGTCTCAGAGACAGACAAGATAAACTAATAAAGGGATGCAGGGACCACAACTCCAACGAAGAGCTCGGGACCGGATGTCCCATCCCCGAAAGGGTCGCCGTGTCCGGGGACCCCTCAAAAAGGGACGACCGGCTCCGCAGACCCCTTAGGAGACCCCAAGACGTCGTTTCAAGAGCCACATAATAGATGCCCCAGTACCGACGCTGCCCAGGGCCCCCCGGAGATATGGGACCCCCAAAACCAAGTGGAAGAGGTCGCGGGACTCGGGACCCCTCCAGCCACCCTGCCCACGACTGCCGGAGGGCACTCGGGGCGCCTCCCGGGCCCGCCCGCCAGACCCGGGATCGCACCGTGCTCCGCCGCTGTCACGCCGGCCGGGCTCCGAGTCGCCGCACCCGAGCGCACCTCCCGCGGAGGCTTCAACAGCCGCGACGCTCACAGCGCGCCCTGGAGGCCGCCATGTTCCCGGCCACGTGACAAGCCAGACGGCGCCAACGCCGCCGCGGGGGGACCAGCCAACAGCGACCGCCGCGGAAGCAGGACCCAAAGCTCCAGCCAGCACCAGTGACAAAATGGAAACCCACGCCGCAGGAACAGCCGAGGGACATGCCTCAAGGAAAGGGAAGGGCAACTTCCGCCCTCCCTCTGTAGTAGTCACTCCGGCCTCCCCTACGATGCCAGTGGAAATGGTTCGCGCCTGTTCAGCGCGGAGCTTTGCCGGCTGGCGACGGAGCGTGCGCGGCGCCTCGGGGGCGTGGCCAGCCTCGGGGGCGCGGCCAGCCTCGGGGGCGTGACCAATGGTGGGAGGCTGGAACCCCCGGAGGGCGGGAGGGACGGGGAAGAGGAAGTGACCCCGCGGTTCATTCATTCCTTGGTTTAGTAACTCGTGCTCGCCGAGGACCAGCCTGCCGCCTTCGCCTTCCGAAACCGCGCAGTGCTGTGGTC
>NW_025999863.1:2126948-2132320 GCF_001458135.2 Marmota marmota marmota
GCCGCCTGCGGGGCGCGGCTGGGGAAGCGCGGCCAGGGCCCAGTGCGGGCATCCCAGCGCTGACCCGCCAGGCAGAGTCCGAGGAAAGACCAGGCTGCACTGTGAGGCGGGAGCCCGGGCGTCCCGGCAGGCGCCCGACTTGGGTGTGACGGGCTCTTCACGGCTGCGGGAGGCCGACGAGAAAGCAGGAGGCCGCAGCCCTCGCATTCGGGAAGAAGAGCCAGGGATCTGATTGGAATTTGAGAGAGAAGCCTGCAAGGCTGGGGGCAGCTCCGTGGGGGAGCGCTTGCCCGGCTTGTGCAGGGTCCTGGGTTCAGGTTCACCCCCAGCACGGCAGGGGTCGGGGATCCTGTCAAGGATGAGGACAGCTTTGACAGGAGTAACTGGAAGGATGCAGCAGCCATTAACCGATCTCCACCCTCCCTCTGAAACTATCGGAATCCGCTCACGTCACTCATTTTTTCACTTTTTTATTTTTATTTTTGCAGTTCTGGAGATGGAACCCAGGGCCTCACACTGGGTAGGCAAGTGCTCTACCACTATGCCACGCCCTGTGGCCCAGACCGGCTTTGAACTTGCAAATCTCTGGCTCTGCCTCCCTAGGACCTGGGATTACAAGCTGTACCACTGCACCGGGCTTTATTTCCATCTATCTATATGTAAAATATTATATTTATATATGATTATATATATTTAGATTTACTTTAGTTGTAGATGGACACGATATCTTTATTTTTATGTAGTGCTGAGGATCGAGCCCAATGCCTCACATGTGCAAGGCAAGCACTCTGCCACTGAGCCACAACCCCAGCCCCTCAGCAAATGCTTTTTAAGCAGAAGCCAGAAAGCAAAGATTTCACACACAATCTCTACAGGGCATGCCCGTAGTCTTAGCAGCTTGGGAGGCTGAGGTAGTAGGGTGGGAAGTTGGAGGCCAGTCTCGGCAACTTATCAAGGCCCTGAGTAACTTAACAAGACCCTGACTCAAAAAAAAAAAAAAAATTAAAAAAACGTAAAAGGACTGGGGTGTGTCGTGGTTAATCACCCTAGGTTCAATACCAAGAAACCATAAACTATTAGTAATAGTTATAATAATAATAACGTGGGCAGGGAGCCAAGTGTGGTGGCACGCACCTGTAATCCCAGCTACTTGGGGGTGGGGGGAGTGAGGAAAGAGGATGGCAAGTTCAAGGTCAGCCAGGCAACTTAACAAGACCTGGTCTCAGAAATAAAAGGGGCTGGGCTGGGGGTGTGAATTCAATGTCTATCATATGAAAGGCCCTAGGTTCAATCCCCACTACTGCAATTTAAAATGTATAGGGAGAGAGGGGTGGGATGGGGCCAGGGGCTGGGGAACATCACCCAGTGGTAGAGCGGATGCCTAGCATGTGTAAGGCCCTCGGATCCAGTGTTGCAAGAAATCCACACAATCATATAGGTATCCATGTATTTATACGTATAAACATGCGTGCGCGCGCACACCACACGGGCAATTCATGAAATCTATTCCACGCACAGCAAAGCAGAGAGCAGTCACTTTGACGGGCCAACTGCTGTTTTAAGACAACGCTGATTCAAGATGAGCAGAAACGCCTATGTAAAAAGCACAGCCCTGGACGCCAAAGACACGGAAGGAAGCAGATGCCATCACTGGCCTCATGAAACCGACTTCCCAAAGTTGTGCTGCCTCCCACGTCAAAGGAGGCTCTAGATAACCAGCTTTGGGGCAGCCTGCGGGCGGTCCCCAGGACCCCGCCCCCCAGTCCCACTGTGGCTCAGGCTGAGGTTTACTGAGTTTTCTAGAAGGCCAGAGGCTGTGCCGACAGGGCAGAGTGCCAGGTGTGAGGGCCCCCAGGAGGCTCTGCGGGAGGAGATAGGCCCAGGGGTACAGGAAACAGATACCAGAAGCCACACCCAAAACGAGGCTTGTGTGAGTCTGAGAACTTGGTGTCTGGGCCCTGCAGACACACCTGTGTGTAACTGATACCAAGGAGAAGCCCAGGCACCTGTGTTCCCCCCTCTGCCTTCACCCCAGTGTGGGGGCGAGAGGCTAGGCCTCCTGCCACAAAGGAAGGCTGTTGAACTAGCAGGAAAATCGTCTTATTCAAAGCCAGCTTTGAAGGAAGGTAGAGGAGACATTTTTTGCCTCAAATCCCCATCTTCAGAAAACTCCAGGGACACCGCAGGTTCAGTTAGCCGGGCAGCGTGGCGTCCTGCTTCTGGGGAGTCCCCTCTGTATGAGGAGGCCTCCGTTCCCAGTAAGAGGCAGTTTAGAAGTTAAAGCAATCTGGAGCTTCCACTTCAGAAGGGGCTGCTCTGGAGGCTACAGAAAAACCAGTTTTCAGGAAGTTGCCCTTAGTTTTAGAGGGTGTCTGTTCCACCACGGCTACTTCTGCAGGGTCCTGGCAGCCAGAAGTCCCTGATAGAGGTGTCAGCAGGGCCAGCCTCTCTCCTGGCTCTGGGGAGGGTCCTTCCGGTCCTTCCTGGTAACTGGCCATCCGTGGGGTTCCTCAGCTTGTGGCCTGTCCGCACATGGCCAATTTTTTCAAAAAGGTATAGTGCGCCTGGGTGGTTTGGGTGACTTCTCCAGGTTGCACCTTAGCTGACGTGCTGATGCCTCGGTGGGGCAGGGAGCCCTCGCTGACCAGAAGCATCTCTCTTGAGCCTGGTACTGGTCTGAGGAAAGAGCAATCAGGGCTGGTCAGGGGGAAGATGGTCACTAACAAGCTGCTCAGTGCAACATTTTTTCTTTCTTTTGTGTGCTAGGGATGGAACCGAAGTCCTTTTGAAGTAGGACAGAAGAAATTAGAAGAAAAAACCAGGTACACAGGACCCTGAAGGAGTGACAGGGAGCCAGGCTGTGGGTCAGAAGGGCCGCCTGTCACTCCTGGATTCCTGGGAAATCCGTGACTCTGCCTATGCAGAGCTAATCCACCCCAGAACATAGAAGCAGCAAAGAGAGGACATTTTAAGAAATCTATAGCTTAGGAGACCTTCCATTCCTATTTACGGATCAGATAACAGACCATGTCAGCCTCAGGATCTCAGAGTGACCAGACCCATGTCACCCACACAGCTTCCCGTGCCCACCCCTCCCTAAGATTGCTTTGAAGAGGAGCCCTCGGGACCTCTGGGGACCTCTCCCTCTGGAGATGGCCGCATCCAACCTGGAGGGCGCATCTGCTTCCTACACAAGCCTCTCTCCATGCCCAGGGCTGGCAAGCGCTGGAATTCTTTTCTGTCACATGAGCCAAGGGCCCCATTGAGCCGGAGTCAGTTCTCTGCTCTCTCCAGGAACTTCACCCTTCTCCTCCTGGGCCACCTCTTCTCCAGTGACACTTGTACTCACTGAGTGCAGGCTGCACGCTAAGTTATGCTCTGGCCCCCGGCCCATGTGCTGGGATCCTGTCTGTGCCTGGCACTGTCCCGGACCTCCCAGAACTGTCTGTGATGGAGGATATAGTCTACATCTTCACCAGCCAGCATGGTGGCCCCTAACTAGTTGGTGCCACTCTGGAACTGAATTTGTAGTTTTCAAAATTTAAGCAATTTAGGGGCTGGGGATATAGCTCAGTTGGGAGAGTACTTGCCTTGCCTGCGCAAAGCCCTGGGTTCAATCCACAGCACCACAAAAAATAACAATAAAAAAAATAAAAATTTAAGCAATTTAAATGTAGAGGAAATAAAGCTGATACTTTGATTCAGTGCTCAGAAAACTTCTAAGCCTGTTTGAAATACCTGGCAATGCAAACCTGTTTTTTCCCACTGTAAAATGTAAAAAGAGATCAAGGATTTCTGATGCAAATTAGCATCAAGAGGGGGATGTAATACGCACTGGATCCTAAGACTGGGTTTGACAAAAATGACATAGAATACCCCATTAATAATAGTTGAGTTTGATTACATGTTAAAACAAAAATATTTTTAATAAAACAGTACTTAATTAAAATGAATTCTGCCAGAATTTTTGTTTTACATGTGGCTACTAGGAAATTTAAATTCCCAGATGGATCATGTTCCATATGCTGAGTGACTGCGCCAGATCCTATGGTGGCTGTGGAGCTCATGGGAATCAGACAGATGTGCATTTGTATAATACACATCATTTCACACCACAAGGAAAAAAGTAGAAATCGGGTACCGTGGTGTCTACTCTCCTTGCAGGATTCTGCCCAAATGCAGGGAGTCTTGGGGAATGGTAGAGGGGCTCCCACCTCCCAGGAGATTCCACACCCATGCACACACACTGAGCCAACTTTCAGGAGCAGTAAAAGGACACCTCAATTTGCCATGTCTGAATGGGTCATTATCCTTTCACCAGTTGAGGGACATCTGGGTTGTTTACACATTTTGACTACCATGAAAAAGGCCACCATGAATATTTGTGTAGAAGTTTGTTTTATGAAGTGCTTGGAATTGAACCCAGGGCTTCACCCATCTTAAATTTTGAGACAGGGTCTTGCTAAATTGCCCAGGCTGGTCTTGAACTTGGGATCCTCCTGCCTCAGCCTCCAGAATATGGGTGTGGCCACATACCAGCTGGAGTGGATGTGTGTTTATCTCTCTTGAGTACATACCTAGGAGCATCATTGCTGTGTCATGTGGTATTTCTGTTTAACTTTTGAGGAACTGCCCAAAACTGTTTTTCACATCGGCCTGCACCATTTCACCACCTCACCAGCAGCGTAGGAGGGTTCCTATTTCTCCACATCTTTGCCAACATTCATTTGCTTTCCTTTTTCGTCTGTTCAGATTTGTTTTGTTTTGAATCAAAGCCAGCCTAGTGGGCAGGAACTACTATCTCAGCCCGGCTTTGATTTGCATTTCCCGATGACTGAAGGTGCGGAGCATCTTTACCTGCACGTGTTGTTCATTTACATGACCTTTTTGGAGAACTGTCTATTCAGATCCTTGCTCCCCAACCCGGCTGTTTTATGCGGTGCTGGGGATGGAACCTAGGGTCTGGAGCATGCTAGGCAAGGGCTCCACCACGGACCCACACCCCAGGTCCAACCTTTGCCCATCTTTTTTGTGTGTGTGCAGGGATTTTTAAAATGCTCTTGTTGTTTTGACGGCCAGGGATCTCCATCGGGCTTGCTCCTGCTGTTGGATGAGGGCTGGGAGGACACTTCGTGGGAGCAAAGCGCTTGTTGAATGACGGTCTCGGCAGTGGGTTTCTTGGTGGTGGGTCCCCTCTGCCTTATTATGCGGCGTGACCGCCTCACGAAGGTGTAAGCCTGCCTCTCCGGTCTACCATTTGTGGGTCCACCACTCGGGGTCCAATTCTGCAACCGTCCCGTAGTAGGAGCCACGCCCTCCACTGAGCAGAGACCTTTTCCCCTTCTCCGTGCAGACTCAGCTCTCCGCCCGCC
>NW_025999863.1:2132997-2145205 GCF_001458135.2 Marmota marmota marmota
GCCTGCCGTGACGCCCTCCCGCAATAAAAACAGCGGCAGACCCGGAAACGACCCGACTCCTGGGTGCTGGGACCCTGGTCTCCACAGGGACACAGAATTACCCAGGGGACAAAGCTTTGAATGCTTTCATGTCCCCATCCCACCCGACCCCTCAGATTTCTCATCCCCCACCCTCCGAGCCCCGCAGCCAACGTCAGTGACCCCTCAGCACCTGGCTTTCCCATTTCAGCAGTGACCCTACCCAAATCAGAGGCAGCCTATCTCTGCCCAGTCCCCCATCTGAACCTGCATCCTGCCTGACCACCTGGGACCTCCTGCATGCCCCCCACTCCCAGCCCTTTCCCCAGCTAAAGCCCAGGGACCACCCCCTTCAAGACCTGTCCCTGACCGGAAGCCTGAGACCCACCCACTTCAGATGCCTAAACCTGTTTGCTTTTTCCCTGATTTCTGCACCCAAAACTCATGTCCTGAATCAGGGCACTTCTCTGGCTGGGAAGCAGATCCCCCCCCACCCTAGTCCACTCATGACCTCACCCTCTGGCTGGGGAGGCTCACCCCCCACCTTCTCACCCAACTGTGAATGAGGGTGATTTACCTAATGGAAACTCATCCAGGCGGAACACACACTGCCCCCTGGGCCTGGGTCCTGGAGGACAGACTTTTAAGTGAGGGAGGTCGGGAGGTATGTCTTGTGGGTGGGGGCTTGATGCACCCCCACTGGAGGCTCCTGGCTGATGGCCCCTGAGGGCCACGCTGGAGGAGCAGGGTGCTTCCAGAAGATATCCAAGGCTGTTACCATGCAGAATTTCTTATGAGCCACTGGGCCCGTGTCGCGGGTGCTGTTTTGGTAGCGCTGGGTTGTCGCAGGTGTGCCGGGCGCCATGTGGGGAGCAGCTGGGCTGCAGGGGTTTTGTAAGGCACAGGCTCCCCCAGAGAACTGAGCTATGGTCTTCACTCCTGCTCCCAGGGTGGACTCTTTGCTGGTGGCAATTTCTCAGCCGTGTGTGCTGGTCGCTCCTGTGACTGTTCCTCAGTGAAACCTGGGAACCCGTGTGGGCCGGGGGGTAGTGGTTGTTTGGGGGTAGGGACAGGACTACCTAGAGGCAGTGGAGAAGCCTGGGAGGGCTTCCAAGGGGGTTCTGTGTAGATGCTCAAACCACTGTCTCTATTTCAGTAGGAAATGTCACACTGTTTACTAGTCACTGGGGCTCTTGGTGGGTTGGGCTTTGTGTATGGGACACATCCAGGTTTGGGGGCGTAGAGTAGGGTTAGTTGGCCCTTCCCTCTGGGTTATTTAGAGGGATGAATATCCAAAGCCACTCTGCTTCGTGGGCTGATCCTGGGGCTCCTGGGAAAGGGACTTGGATTTTGGGAACTGATGCCCACAGTGCCCTCATCTGCCTTCTGTGAGAGTTGAGCCAGTTGGGGAAGTTACCTGTGCTTGTCTGAAGTGGACCAGGGGTCCTGGGATGAAGTGGGTGGGAGCAGGGACTCTGCTTAGCACCAACACTGCACCCCCAAGAATGACCCAGCACTGTGCCCACAGTGCTGGGAGGCCCCACAGGGAGTCCGGATGGAGCCTGTGGCGTGACTGTCTGGTCTCCTCTCCGTCCCCAGTGGGGCTGTGTCCTGAGCAGGCTGCAGTGCCCAAGCACATACTGGGGTGAGTGGAGGGACTGTGGGTGTCCTGGACCCCTGCTGGAGGGCTCATGTGGCCTCCCCCCTTTTCTGTCCCCAGCAACTCCCTGGGGTTCCTACTGACCTCCTGCTGGCCAGAGCGACCCATGACTATCCTGCCCACACCTCCCTTTTGCCCTGCAGAACCTGCCCTGGGGACCTGGACAGGGTGTGCTGTGGTGAGGGCTGGGGCAAGCCCAGAGCCAGAGGCCCCCCACATGGGCATTCCTGCCCTAGTGACCTCGGCAGGTCACTTCTCTTCCTGGTCTCTTCACCTGGGGAAGGAGACCCAGGTGGCCTCCCCTGCAGTGCCCCATCCAGCTGTCAGGTAGTCATGCTCGCTGGCCGCACACCCTCAGGGTGGTCTCTGGAGCGAGCCGCTGTCTGTTCCCTGACCTGGCTCTCCTTCGGTTCCCTTCACTTCCCTTTTAGAATTTTGTCCATTTTTTTAGTTTTTTGCTGATGACAGTGGTGTGCACACAGTTCTCATGCCACGCCACGCACAGTAGACACGCACAGTTTGGGTTTTATATATTTGCCAAGCTGTGTGGCTGTCACCACTGTCCACTTCTAGGACCATCACCCCAAGGGAAGCCTGTCCCACGAGCAGTCACCCCATCCCTCCCTGGCCCCCAGCACCCACAGATCCTTTTCCTGTCTCTGGACTCGCTTACCAAGACAGTCACACAGTGCCACCTTGTCGTCTGGTCCTCCCTGAGCATCATGCCCTCGAGGCCCGTCCACGCTGCAGAATCTTGCTCCTGCCATGGCTGAGTAGTCCTCCAGGTGTGGCTGGACCGTGCTCCGCATCTTCTCCTTCCCAGGCCTTCCCCACCCGTGATGCTGCACCAAGGGACACCGGACAGTCCTGAGGGCGCCGGTGGCTGTCAGGTCTGGGCTGTTCTGGCATGGAGCGGGTGGAGACAGCGAGGCTGCACACCCAGGACAGCCCGTCACCGAGCAGGCCCCACCCTGCCACGCCGGGATGGAAAGGCCACCTGAGCACCCCAGGTTCCTTCCTGCAGCCCTTCCTTGGACCTGCAGGTGGGCACTGCGATGGCCCTCGACAAGGGAGAGTGACTGATGCTCTGAGCTGCTGGAGCAGGGGGTGTTTGCCTTGTGGGGGCTGCTGCAGACCTGGGGTCACCATGTCAGCCCGGGTGGGTGCTGGGTGGTGCGAGAAGGCCACAGAAGGTGCTCCAGGTCCCCTGCGTCACCCTTTTCTACCTGGAGCAGCAGTTCTCTCGGGGTGGACTGGGGGGGCAGGGCCCCCTGGCTGGGAACGGTGGGGCAGGAGCTCAAGCCAGTGGCGAGAGCTCTGCTGGGCCGAGGGTTCTCACTGGGGCAGGATGGGGTGTAGTCACGTGAGCTCGAGAATGAGTGGGCACAGGGGTGGCCGAAGGCCTGGGCACAGCCTCCCTGGAGGGCGCCTGCTCCTGAGGGTTCCCACTGGAGCCTGAGGCTGGGTGCAGCCCTCCTGGGTTCCGGGCCTTTTGGCCATGTCTTGGCTGCCTTGTCTGAAGGGCCCCTGGCTGTTCTTGTCCCCCATGACAGAGGCCCCGACTTTGGCAGGTCTCAGTGTGCAGCTCAGCTGTCAGTGGCCAGGGCTGAGTTCTGGTCCAGCCGCTGCCCCATGTCATCAGCCGCCTGCCTGTGGGACTGACCACCCACCGGGGAGCCCTGTTGCTCTGTACTTGGTGCCCTCCCCAGCGTGGGCATCACGGGGGCTGTCACTGGATGGTAGGATGGCCTCCAGGTACCTGCGTGCCACACAGCTGCCTGCATTGGGCAGATAGAGGGGCAGGAAGCAGGCCGCTGGGGACCTGTCATGTGCCTGTCATTGAGCCTGTGGCTAGCCGCCACTTATTTCCTGGGCACCTCTGTGTCAGGCTGCTGAGTGCTTCGCAGGCCTTGTGCCCTGTCCCACAGCTGTGCTGGCAGGAGGGGGTACCCCCACCTGAGAAGAAGAAACCAAGGTGCCAGGAGGTGTCCAAAGCCTTGGGGCCTGTAAGGGTTGAGGTGGCCCAGAGCCAGAGCTGGCTATCCAAAGCCCAGGTCTTTCCCTTTAGAATGTCACCAGGGCATGTGATTCACGGGAGGGAGGGGCAGGAGGGTTACAAGGTGGTTCCTGTTCTCCAGGGGTTCGCTGGCCAGGCTCTGTGGGGTGGACAGCATGGTTGCCCGTGGCCCTGGGCTCTGCAGGGAGCATCCTCAGTTGCTTGCACAGTGGCTCCTGACCAGCATGCAACCAAGAGGCCAGAGGGGGGTGACAGGAGCAGGTGAGGGGGCATGGTGATGCTGGCGCAGGCGTGCTGTGCAGGGCTCCAGGAGGCAGGGGAGACCGGCTCACGAGACCCCTCCTGTGTGTGCTGGAAGCCGCTGGCTCCATCCTTCTTTCTTTGGAAGTGGGTTTTAGCTGTAAGTGGACACAGTACTCTTATTTTTATGCGCGTGTTCTTGTGTGGTGCAGAGGGTGGAACCCGGTGCCTCACATGTGCCAGCTGAGTGCTCCGCCACTGAGCCCTAGCCTTGCCCGTCTGCGGGCTCTTTCTATCTGGAACTTCTCGCCCAGCCCCGTAGAGGATGGCTGGCTGCAGACCACAGGCCCCGGCTGCCCTGGCTGCCCAGCCTGGTCTCTCAACCTCTTAACCTCCTGGGAGGCAGGGCTCGCCTGGGGAGGCTGCTGGAAGTCTGGGGATGCCTGGGACTGTGCTGGGTCTCTTGGTTCTTGCGTCTGGATGCCCTAGATACAGCACTTTGCCTCTGAGTCTCTGCCCTCGGCCATTTGTCACCTTGGTCTTTCATTGGATGGTTCTCGCTGGAGCCAGACTGCAGAGGTCCCAGCGGTGCTCTTACTATGGAGTCCGGGGTGTCTCGACCCCTAGAGCGGCCTTGTCTGGGGCCCAGAGGGTGAGCACAGGGGCGAGTGCCAGCTCAGGGCCCGGCTCCTCCACCCCCCACCCCCGCTGCCAGCCCCACCCAGTCACAGGGTAGCACTGGGCCTGTCGGCAGGGCTCTCGCGAGGACAGAATTAAGAAAGAGCATGCAGAGTCTGCCGTGTGTTGGTGGCTGGAGCAGGGCCCAGGTCACACAGGCATCCAGGAGGCTGGTCCGGGGCTCTTGGGGCTGGCAGATGCCAGTCTGCAAGTACCTGTTGGTTGGCTGCTGCTCTTGAAGGCTAGAGCCACCCTTATCCAGGGATGATTCTGCCCCCAGGAGGCACTGGTGATGTCTGGGGGCATGTGTGGTCGTCACTCCTGGAGGAGCCCCTGGCCTGGAGTGGTGGAGGCCTGGGACGCCTCTGCATGGCCTGCCCGCCCAGGGCCCCACCCCAGAGAACAGCCCGGCCCTGTGTCTACAGTGCTTTGGGGACACTGGCCTAACCATGTCAGAGGCAGTCACAGCCAGACCCCAGTCAGCTGCTGATGCGGGTGACAGAGGTCCCTCATTACAGGAGTGAGCCTTTCCTTTTGTTCCTTGAAGAGCTTTAAAATGTGAAAAGAGTAGGGACCAGTTTTTCAAGATGAGCAGGACTGGAAGGAGTCAGAGTTTGGCCCAGGCCCTGCGACCAGACTGCTGTGCTCCTGGAGATGCCTGTTGGTCAGCAGAGGTCCTCGGTGCTGCCCCTGCCAGGGGAGGCCCAGCCCTGCAGCAGCCCTGACTGCTCCAGCCGACCCTGGAGCCTACAGGTGGAGCCTGGAGATGGCGCCCTGGCTCCGGCCCACGAGGGGGCGTGGCCTAGCGCCCGGAACTGAAATCTGGTGCCCTGTCCCTTCTCATACAGGAGAGTGCTCTCTGGGACCACACTGGCTTCAGGGGGCAGAAGGACATAAGTAGGCCACAGGCTGCCCTCAGGCCACGCACGGGGTCCTTGCTGGTCTAAGCGCCAGCCTGCTCACTCCTTGTGCCTCAAAAGCAGATTTGGCCGTGGCCTGGCCCTGGAGCAAGGTCTCGCCTCAGCACTGTGGACACCTGTCTGGTTCTCGGGGTGGGGTCTCCTGGGCACTACAGAGTGCCGGGCAGCATCCTGGCCTCCATCTGCTCCATGCCGGGGCACGCCGCCCCGCCCAGCAGTGATAGCCACAAGCCTTCCTGGACACCACCCAGCATCCCCTGGGGCACAGTAGCCAGGGCAGAAACTCCTGGGTACAGCGAAGGGGAGCTGCCTTTGCTGCATACCTGCTGAGGGGAGCCTAGAGCACCCACGGCTGCGGAGGGCGGGCTAGTGTGGCACAGCGGCCAGCAGCAGGGCAGGCCTGGGAGGCCCAGCGCAGGGGCTGTCGGAAGGCTGTGCTGGGAGCCAGGCCCTGTGCGACCCGTGGTGTGAGCAGGAGAGCACCCCACCAGGCACAGGAGCCCTGGCTCAGGACAGCCTCGCTGAGGGCTCCCGAGTGGACCCTGGCTGTGCGTCACTGGCTCATGTTGTACTCCCAGAGGAGCAGGTGGGAGCGCAGAAACAGAAGGCGCGTGTGTCAGTGGAGCAGAGGCCTCCTGGTGAGCAGGTGGGTGACACAGTGGCCCTGACCAGCAGGGGATGGGCAGCGGGAGGCTCAGCAGCCAGGGGTCCTGGCCCACCACGTGGGATCTCAGGCAGCAGCCTCCCCGTAGAGTGTGCCCCGTGGGGCTCCCCGCAGGCCTGTGGGAGGCCCATTCCTCGTGCTGCTGGGCTCTGTACTGAGTCCCTCGATGCCGTGGTGTCCAAGCCCAGCGGTCTCTCGTTCTCGGTGGCAGCTGGTTCTGATCGTTTTCCCCCGACATTTCATTGTGAAACTTCCAGCCCTGAGTGAGGAGGCCCCGAGGCACAGCCTGGCACCCTGGCCTGCCTGGCTGAGGGGTGGGTTGGTTTGAACAGCTGACGTGGCCACGTGACTCCAAACTCAGGAAGTAAAAGTGGCGGCAGGTTAACTGGGACTTCCTTCCCCTGACCCGCCTCATCCCCTCCCCAGGCCCAGCCTCTGCTCCCGGTCCTCCCCCCCCTCCGCAGGCTTGTGGCCTGGCTTCTGCAGAAGAGCTGCCCCTGTGCTCCCCAGCGGCCAGAGTTTCCAAGGATGAGTTCTTAGAAGGGACAGTGCCTCACTGTGACCTCAGAGATGTGTGGTCACGTCCTGTGAGCACCAGATCGCCCTCTTAAAGCTCAGCTCCGCCAGCTGTGCGCCCCGCAGGCCCCGGGCACCTTCGCCTCTGCGGCCGCAGGTCAGGCGCTCCTTGGCTTCGCAGCTGCGGTGAGCACAGGCGTCTTTCTGAGAATGATTTGCTCAGGCCCTTTGCCAGTTTGGTCCCCTCTCTGAGGGGGACAGCTTTCCTGTTTGGCGGGGGGTGGAACCCAGGGCCTGGCACACTGGGCAGGCCTCCACCCGAGCCACACCTACCCGTGTTGGTCATGCTGCGTGATAAGGTGCCTCTCACGGCAGACGGCCCCCCCCCCCAGGCTCCCCAGGCCTTTCGTTCTCCTGCCGTGCAGGTGAGCTGGGGCCTCACAGGAGGCAGCCCCGTGGTTCTGCAGCAGCTCCCACAAGTCCAGAATCCTCCAGGGCTGAATCCAGGTGTGGCAGGCCTTGCCCACGGTGGGGAGACTCAGGAGGGGATGAGCAGCCACCCGCTGTCAGCTGCTCTGTGTGTCCAGTGCACTGAAAGCCGGGATTGCATTGAGCCACAGGAGCGTGTCCCAGGGTTCATGGGGCAGAAGCCAGTCACCGGGGAGTCGCAGCTGCTTCAGGAGGCTTAGCTGAAGGGGGAGGGGCTGGCCCTGCAGCTTGGCAGCCCCGCTCCCAGCAAGCCAAAGACTGACATCGGCCAGGACGAGGACCCCAGGGCTCAGGCCTCGGAAGCCAGCCCAGCTCTTGGTGTGACGGGTCAAGCACAATCTGTGCCTGTGCTTGGTCTTGGGGGTCTCACCTGCAAGAGGGCGGCTCAGCCAGGAGACCCTGCAGAGGGTACAAGATGGGATCCGGGTCTCAGTCGAGCGGGGGCTGCTGTCTGCATGCTGTGGGCTCTGCCTGGGGTTGCTGCGTCCGCCAAGGAGCGCGGGTGCCCTGCTCCTTTGCCTCCCGGTTCACACCGTCAGAGGCCAGTGGGGGAGGGCGTGGGAAATGGGGGTGCAGACCCGCCTCCACCTCAGACACCAGCCGAGGCAGCCGGGCATGTGCCCACGGCGGCACTGAGCCAGCGTGGCCTGTCCCTCAGGAGTCTTCCTCCGCTCCTGCCTGTCTGCGGATCTGGTGGCCCTGGGAACCTCCTGTGATGGCATCACCTGGCCTTGGGCCTTTTGGCACTGGCTCATTGCCCTGAGCACGGTGCCCTTAGAGCCGTGCCGTGCCGGTCACAGCATGTGTGGGAGTTTCTGTCCATGGCTGGGTGGCACTCCAGCCGAGGTGTGGGCCCCGCTGCGGGTGCCGGTCTGCACCTGGATCTGCATTTCCCTTCTCGCGGGGTGTGTCTAGGCGGTCACTGGGTCACATAGCGTTGAGCGTGACAGCCTCAGTTTAGGAAGAGGAGGACGTTGTGAAGGTGGACGGTGGTGAGGGCTGGCCACAACCTGAGTGTGCACCGGGAGTGGTCAGGACAGTGAATTTCAGGTCTCACTGTCACAGTTGTTAAAGCCACGCATTGGTGTCACTGTGGTGCTCCTGGAGGAATTTGTTGGTTTTGTTTTTGGGGATTTTTTTGTGGGGGTCGCTAAGTTGCAGAGGCTGGCTTTGTACTCACGATCCTCCTGCCTCAGCCTCCCGAGGTACGCGCCACCGCGCCAGCTAGGATCTGTGCTTTATAGCTTTTGGCTCTTGAGTGGGGCTTTTCTTTTTGACTTTCTGCATACCCAGCTGTCCACCCCAGGCCCCAGGCCGAGGAGACCAAGCAGCAGTGCTAGGCTGGAGGAGGCAGGGGCTCCTGGGGTGCAGAGTGGGCAGACCAGGGAGAAGCGGCCGTCGCTGAGCCTGATCCGCTGCTGTGCAGAGGCAGCGCCCAGGTCGGGCAGGAGGCTTCTCTCGCCCAGACACTGAGCACTTCTGCCCTTACCTGCTCTCTCATGTCCATCACTGAGCACAGAAGCACCGTGGAGGCTCTGAGCAGCATGTGCAGCTGTGTGCCAATAAAGTTTTATTTACAAAAACAGGCGCTGCCCCTCACCCGCCTTAGGCCACACCCTACTTCCCTCCCTAGAGGGCTCCTTGCTGGTGCACCTGCTGACCTCAGCTTGCACGTCACCCCTCAGAGAGGCCTCCCTGGGCTGGCTGTGCACACAGGACCCCTGTAGGGTACCGTGTGGTTGGTGTGATGGCCACACGTTGGCATCCCTGAGCCACAGCCTGGTCCGTCTTGGCCCTGGACCCCATGTGCTGTCCCCTCGGTAATGTCTGCAGTGAGATGGAGCTCACTGACGTCACACGCACACGTGCAGGCCAAGGCCTTGGGTTCCTGTGCTGTGTGGCAGGTCACAGAGGCCACCATGCTCAGGGCAGGTCTTTGCTGTGCCACCTGCACCCTGCCAACTCTCAGGGCCTCCAGAGCAGAGAGCCCCTTCCCAGGCAGGCAAGGACCAAGGGGTACAGACATGACCCAAGGGCAGCATGTGGGTAGAGGGTCTGCGGCTGGCCTTGGGGCCTGGGGCCTTGCCAGTGGGGGTTCCCGCCGAGCAGCCAGGGGGCAGCCAGTCTGTCCCCGTTCAGTGTTGCTCAGGCCTCCCGGACCCTAAGTTGTGGGAGCCAGTTGCACAGGCACTGGACTCTTAGCTACTCCTCTAGAGACCCCCACGGGGGCTGCTGGCACTGACTGACCTCCAGCCCTTCCTGCTTCAGGCTGACCTTGGCCGGCAGGCCCTGCCCTGCCCCACCATGGATCAGGACTATGAGCGGAGGCTGCTCCGGCAGATTGTCATCCAGAACGAGAACACGATGCCGTGTGTGAGTCCTGTCCCCTGTCTGTGCAGGGGCTCTCCATGGGATGGGTTCAGGGGCCTGGGGACCAGTGGAGCCCCAAGCACATTCTTCACCAGGCTCCCTCTGCGGAAGCTGCTGGCCTCTGTGGTCTTGCGCTCCCTTGGCAGGTGACCTGGGTATGACCAGAGTACCCCAGTGCCCATGTCCGTCCCTGGACCTGGCAGAGGCCTGCTCTGGGACGCTTCTCCCCTTCTGTCCCTCGGCCTGAACCTTGGGCCAGCCCAGCACCTGAAGACCTGGGCCCACCAGCAGGCTCCAACATGTCAGCTGACAGACGCTTCCCGACCTCGGGGTCCTGAGAGGGTTCATGAACGGAGCCGTGGCAGCAGAGGCTGGCCCGGGGCTCCTGGCTCTGGCTGAAGCAGTGTCCGCCTGCCTCTCCAGGTCTCGGAGATGCGACGTACCCTGACGCCCGCCAGCTCCCCGGTGTCCTCCCCCAGCAAGCACGGGGACCGCTTCATCCCCTCGCGCGCCGGAGCCAACTGGAGCGTGAACTTCCACAGGATCAATGTGAGCGGCCCCCAGGGGAGGGAGGCCGCCCGGGCCCACCTGGCCTGCTGTCCCAGCCTTCTCTTGCTGGACAAGCAAGACACATGCCACTCCCTCTCCTCCCCACGCAGGAAAACGACAAGTCTCCCAGCCAGAACCGCAAAGCCAAGGACGCCACCTCAGACAGCGGCAAAGGTAGGGCCCCGCCCGCCCATCCGCTCGCCCGCCCGCCTCTGCCGGCCCTGGCCTCACTGTGCGCGCTGCCCGCAGACGGCCTGGCCTACTCAGCCCTGCTGAAGAACGAGCTGCTGGGAGCTGGCATCGAGAAGGTGCAGGACCCGCAGACCGAGGACCGCAGGCTGCAGCCCTCCACGCCTGAGAAGAAGGGCCTCTTCACGGTGAGCTGCGCTGGGCCACCCAGCCGGCAGGCCAGGTGCTGGGTCCTCCGTTGCAGCCAGGCTGAGGACCCAGCGGGTGGGCTGCAGGAGGGCTGCACAGTGTCCCTGGCCTCTGGTTCCTTCCCCACACCGGTCCCAAGCATCGTTCCAAATACCTGGGTCAGTGGGACCCCTCCTGGGGGCCAGGCCGGGCTGCGGGTGCCCCCAGCCACACCCTGCCGTTGACCTCCTGAGCACGCACTGGCTGCGGGGACCCTGTGGCTGGTGCCTGGCCAGCAGCCTGCAGAGGCGGCCAGGGCCTCTTGCAGGAGCACTGCCCAGAGGCCCCTGGTTTGTCCTCTGGTGGGAGACTGCGGGCAGCAGCGTCAGACAGGCCTGGCCAGGCACCTCCGCAGAAAGCAGTCCAGGTGCCCAAAGGCAAGGCTGTCCCACCCAGAGCAGGGCTGCGCTGGGGTCACGGAGCACACCTGGACGCCTGCCCGCTGGGGTCCTGAGTGCAGGTCCGGTTCTTGAGCGCCTGTGTCCCCCCCAGTATTCCCTCAGCACCAAGCGCGCCAGCCCCGAGGACGGCAACGACGTGTCCCCGTATTCCCTGTCTCCTGTCAGCAACAAGAGGTCAGCCCCGTCTCTGGGTGGGGTGTCCCTGGGGGCCCCGGAGGCTTCCCAAGAGGGCCTGTCTTCCTGGGGCATGAGCCCAGCGGGGACCCCACACCACTGAGTACAGCCGGGAGCCAGGGAGGGCGACCTGGGGGCCTGGCTGTAGGCGTCCAGGGCCGCCTCAGCCACAGGGTGGACGTGGCCAGCAGCAGGCCTGGGGCTGGCGGGCGTGGTCGGCAGCTGTGCCGGGCAGGGCGCAGGCTGCTTGATGCCAAATGGCCGTCTCGGCTGTCTCCAGTCAGAAGTTGCTCCGGTCTCCACGGAAGCCCACCCGCAAGATCTCCAAGATCCCCTTCAAGGTCCTGGATGCCCCCGAGCTGCAGGACGATTTCTACTTGAACCTGGTGGACTGGTCGTCCCTGAACGTGCTCAGTGTGGGGCTGGGGACCTGCGTGTACCTGTGGAGCGCCTGCACCAGCCAGGTGGGCCCGGGACCGGGCAGCTCTGAGCAGGGGAGTCCTGGGGCAGAGCTGGGTGGGTGCCACCACCAGACGGGACTGCTTAGGGACGAGCCCAGGGCACAGGGCGGAGGAGGAGCTCTGCCCAGGGGAGCTGCCCTGCCTTGGCCCACGCCACCCACGACTTCACCCTGTGGCCACGGCCGCCTCCTGGCAGCAGGGGCCCCTTTCCCCGGCTCTGCGCTCTCCCGCCCAGCTGTCCTTGGGCCTGTGCTGGCCTGTGTCCTCCCCACTCCAGGTTGGGTGCTCCCAGACCCTGGCCACAGAGGACATGTGGTCTCACCAATCTCCGGTTACAGGTGACCCGGCTCTGTGACCTCTCTGTGGAAGGGGACTCCGTGACCTCTGTGGGCTGGTCTGAGCGGGTGAGTCCAGAACCCGTCTTTCTCTGGAGAACCCTCAAGTGGCCCTGGGTGCGTCCCTGACCTGACCTTGGCGTGCTCCTGGTGGAGGGTGACAGAGACACACGCAGCCCTGGGACCCCGCTCAGAGTTCGTCCCCACAGGGCCCTGTGCAGGTGGCAGCAGCTCCTGACCCTACCCTGTCCCTGGCCGCACACACCCCTGCCCTGGAAGGGAGGGCAGGGCGGGGGGAG
>NW_025999863.1:2152004-2158561 GCF_001458135.2 Marmota marmota marmota
GGCCCGGCCGGCCCCCCCTGGGTGGAGGAGAGAAGGAGGTGACTCACGGCTCCGAAGGTGGATGGGCCACACGACCAGGCTGCACAGGGCCAGGGTGGCCACCACGCCCACACCGCCGGTCACGGCCACCATCACCCAGTGGTAGAAGCCCACACAGGACCGACAGCAGAGTTCCGAGCTGGGAGGGCAGAGGGCGGGGACACCTGAAGCCCAGCCGGGGTGCCCTCACCTCCAGCCACAAGCACACCTCAGAGTGACCAGGGCTGGGCCCTCTTGGTCACCCCGAATCTGGACACTTCTCCCCTCCTGGACCTCCACCTGGTGTCAGCTCCACCCTCACTCGCAGCCTGTCCTCCCCACAGCAGCCACCAGAGGGCGCCCGTAAGCCCCGGCCCAGGCCTCGCCTCTGCCCACAGCCCTGGGGCCCAAGTCCTCTCTCAGCCCAAAGGTCTGCAGGAGCTGCCCACCTCGGCCTCCCTCCTCCTCCCGCTGCTCCCCTGCTGCCCACAGCACCTCACTGCCTCCAACACACGGGTCTCAGTCCTGCCCCAGGGCCTTGGCACAGCGGCACCTCATCCCTGGCCCAGGCCTCCCCACCCCCTCCAGGTCCTCTGTCCTGCTGGCCAGCCTCCCCAGGCCAGCTCCACGCCACTCCGCACGTGTGCAGCTCACTGACACCCACGACTGGCTTCAGTTAGGTCCTGAAGAGTCACCTGCCCCTGGAACCCGATGCTGGGCCCCCTCAGTGGCCTCCCTCCCCTCCGGCCCCGCCCTCCCACGTCTGCAGTGGGCCGTCCCCAGGGGAGGGCCCAGGTCCCCAGCTGACCCTTCAACCCTGCAGGGACTGCCTCAGGCCCTGGGGGACACTTACGGGCAGGGGTGCAGGCTCTGCACCACCATGACTGCCAGCCCGTTGGCGACCTTGTCTGAGAAGCTCATGGCCCCGTACACGAAGGCCCCGCTGTGCTGGGGGACAGGACGGGTCAGCGCCAGGTCAGCGGCTCTGTCCCCTCCCGGGCCCACGCCGCAGCCCTACCGTGTGGGGGCCGATCAGGTCTGCCGTCATGGCCAGGGAGGTGACGAGGATGGTGGCACAGCCTGCGCCCAGCAGCACTGCTGCCACATACACAGCCATGCCCAGCGTGTCCACCAGCGCCACCCAGGCCGCGAAGACCAGGACCACCAGGAGACCGGCGAAGTAGGTCAGCTGCAGGAGGCCACACAGCTGCGCACCCGCGCTCACCACCAAACGTCCCCAGCAGCCCCTCTGCTGAAGCCACTGGGGAGCGTCCACCCAGCAGCTGCGAGCACGTGGCCATCTACACCCCAAACTCCAGTCCTTAAGGCCAGGACAGGCCCCGGGAACCGGCAAAGCGCAGGGAGCCCAGCGCGAGAGCCCTGAGCTGCACCCCTGGGCCCCCGGCCGCCCACTCACGTTCCTCCCGATGCACTTGTTGACCGGCTTCATGAGGAAAGAGGACAAGAATCCACTGAGGTACATCACCAGGGGAATGGTCGCGATGAACCTCTGCGGGCAGTCAGCAGCAGCGCTGAGACGTGGCTCGAGGGGCTGGGCCACCCCGGCCACCCCTTCCGGCCCGCCCTGCTCACCTTGGGCAGGTTGAGGGAGTAAGTGAGGTACATGGCCATGTAGGTCTGGGACAGGTTCACAATGAGCCTCGTGGTCATGTACAGCACACCCACCTGTGGGCAGATTAGCAGAGGGACAGCCAGTGCTCAGCCAGGGCCCCTGTGCACCCAGGCCAGCAGCGCGGAGGTGAAGGGGTGGAAGAGCAGCGAGAAGCCGGCACCAAGGCCCACCACCATCAAGGACAGGTTCTAGGAAGGCAGCGGGAGGGTCAGGGGCAGCTCTCCAGGCCGCAGACTCGGGTGGCCACCTGCTCCCACTCACCCGGAACACTGGCACGTCCTGGACCCCCAGCTGGTCACCCACGCGGACGTCCTGGGCAGGCCCCGAGCTTGAGGAGCCCTGCAGGTGCAGCAGCAGCCAGGCGGCGCCGAAGACGGTGATGTTGGCCACCACGGTGAAGGCGTACCTGGCGGGGGCGGGGCCTCAGGCGGGGGCACCACGCAGGGACGCCCCTGGCAGCGGCCTCCCAGCTGCCGTGCGCACCACTCAGCACAGGGAGGCCGCCACCAAGTCTGAAAACCAAAGTGCTTAAAGATGGCCCTCGAATTCTGTCCCCAAAGCTGCAGGGCGACGACTAGGGTCTGGGACCAGCCTTGGCTCCTCCTGCTGCAGGCTGCGCGCCCAGGCTGGAAGGGCGCCTGGATGTGACAGGTTTCCCTTGCTGAAGTGGTGTCGTGCCACCTGCAGAGTCCCTGCATCCCCACACTGAGTGGCCCAGAGTGGCTCGGCCCAGCCCTGCCGCGGGGCCCTGCCGATGCTGGCATTGGGTAATGCCTGCCGTTAGCATTGGCCGCAACGGGGAAGTGGGAGGTCCTGGGAGGAGCCCAGGGCAGTGCCCAGTGGGCTCTGCCTGCAGATGCCGGTCGAGCCCTGGCCCAGGACAGAAGTTCGGCTTAGTGGTCAGCCCTGGCCTGGGGGCATAAGGCCTTGGCTATGTCCCCAGTACAGCAAAACAGGACAACCTGGCTTTGGGCCCACCTCCTCTGGACTGTGGGAGACATAACAGTCCCGACTCCCAAATTCCCAAAGAGCTGGCACACAGCAAGCACTCAATAAATGCTCTTATCACTTCCAGAATAGCATCCTCTGGTGCCTGTAGCTAGTGGGAAGCAAGCCAGGCACTAAATGTACCATGTGGGAGGCAACAACGGCCCATGATTCCTCTTCTGTTCAGTGCCCAGGAGGGGACTGTAAATCCAGGACCGTCACCTACCCAGGTGTAGGTGACACACTGAAGCAGAATAAAGGGATCTTGCAGGTGTGATTTGGTCCTTAGGAAGGTGGCCTTGGGTGGGCCTGGCCTAATCAGGTGACCCTTTGGAGGCGGGCTGAGAGCCCCCGAGATCAGAGATGCCCAGGTGGCCATGTGCACTAGGGTTGTAGGAAAGCAACTGCCACCAGGGACACGCACACAGTCGGGGACCCCAAGCCTGGCACAAAGCCCCAGCCCCACCTCAACGACCCCCAGCCCAGCTGTGCTAGTGCCAGGGCTACCCTGTGGCCAGTGTGGCACGCCAACCCTGAGCACCCGCCACGGGTTCTGGCTCGAGGCTCGCCTGACCCGAGCGTACCTGAGGGCCGTGAGCTCCACCTTCTCATGGTCGCTGGTGACCAGCTCGGGGATGAGGCTCAGGTGGGCGATCTGCGTGGCGGCCCAGCCGAACTGGAAGGTGACAATGAAGGGCCCGTAGTAGAGGAGGGCGGCCCACTCTGGGGTGGCCGCCCCACAGCCCAGGCACGGGCTGAAGATGAAGGGGAAGGACAGCAGGACACAGATGGTGCCTGGGGACAGGCAGAAGGGATGTCACTTTCGGGTCCTCCCCACACCAGCCTGGGGCTCCCTAGGTGTGACGAGGGGGACGTGGAAGCCCCAGTCCTGTGGCGGGCCCCTGTTACTGAGGGAGCTGAGGCGGAGACGGGCCCCCTGTGAGGCAGCCACCAGGACGGGTGAGGGTCAGCCGTAGGCCGCAGGCCTGAGGTCCAGACGGAGCGGGCAGGGCCCGGTCTCCTCGACGGCCAGGAGAGCAGGGAGGCAGGAGTGGGCCCCGTGCCAGCCCATGTCCCCGGTCCTGGGGCGGGACGCTGGTGCAAGCTGAGGGAGGCCACACGGCAGGAGAGCTGTCCCCAGCAGAAGCCCGGCCCTGCCCAGCTCCATCACCAGCAGGCCCCTCCTGGCCCTGGACAGGGACCTTGTCTGCTCCCCCAACGCACAGAGCTTCAGGGGGTGGGTGGCCGAAGGCCTCCATTCCTCCTGTGTCCCTGGCGCTTAGCAGAGAGCCTGCACCCCAGTGTCCTTCCAAGGAGTTAACGACAATACCGGGGTGGCCTAGGGGGTGGCCGTCCTATCATCAAGGCCAGCCTGGGTGACTTCGGGAGATCCTGCTCAATAAGAAAGGTCTGGGCTGCAGCCGGGGCGCTAGGTCCCACCTCAGCAAAAAGGAATGGGACTTACTGGTTTGTAAGAACAGGGGCCTGCACTTGGAGCCCAGAGGGCAGAGGGCCCCACTCCCTTTCCAGACCAGGAGACCGAGGCGGGCTCCCGGCCCCAGCCACTGCTCCTCCCAGCCCTGGAGCCCCCAGCCTGGGGAAGTGAAACCAGACTGCTCTGCTCTCTAGAGCCACCCACTTCTGTGGAACTGGTGCCTAGGAGGGGGACCTGGCAGATTCCCCGGAGGCCACCCTGGGGCAGGGCGCAGTGAACTTCAGTCTGGAGACTGTGCCTCAGGCCTGGGAGATTCCTGCGGGCCCGGGCAGGGTTAACCCTCGCTGGCCCAGGCTGCCTGGCGGGGCGAGCACAGGAAAGTGTCTTCAAGTAATGCCAGCTGACACTCAGGGTCAGCTGTGCAACGCAAGAGACCTGCTCTTCCTCCTGCCACAGCACTCGGAGCCGGGCCACTGCTCACCTTTCCACAGCGCCCCCAGCCCCGCACCAAACTCCTACTCAAACTTCAAAGCCCCACGGCCAGTGTCCCCTCTGCTTTCTGAGGCCCAGTCTCGCCACCTGCCCTATCTATGGGAGGATTCAGGTCTGGCTCTGAGGGTCCTCCAGGCCTGAGAAGCCTGAGGAGCTGGTTGAGGAAGGAAGGGCCTGTCTCCACCGTCCAGACCCACTCCCAGAAAACGGAGAGGTGGGCGCTGTTGCCAGGGCGACCTAGGCTCATCACCTGGTCAGGCACCAAGAGGGGCTGGCTGGCTTCCTCTCCGACATGGGGGTCTCCCAGCATAGGTCTCCCCAGGTGCGGACCCTGAAGTGGGGAAGGTGCAGGCAGCGCCCCAGGCCCGCTTTGCATCCCACAAGCCCGCAGTCCTGCACCCACAGAGGGGCCTCCCAGGTAGGACTTCCCCCTAGGGGAGCAGTCAGCAGCTCTCCCGGGCACGCCCTGGCTCCAGGCTCTGCCACTGATAACCAGCCTGCTCCTGTCACCTGCTCCAGGCGTGGGCTCCCTGGCTGGTCAGTGAATTCCCCAGCAGCCAGTCAAGCTGCTGCACTGGGCCCTGCACCCAAGCCCTACATCAGCCCAGGGAAGGGGCCAACTCTGCTGTCACTGTGTCCCGGGAGGCCCCTGCCCCTCCCTATTGCAGTCTCAGGTGACCCAGGAAGAACTCAGGCACCCTCCTCTGCAAAACCTGAAAATCCAGGCCCTGGGGCTCTGACCACAACAATGTGGGCCACCCACAAGCCACCTGCAGGCCACCCACAGGCCACCCAGAGATCTGCTGCATCTTGCAAAAAGTGTCACCAGGACCTAGTCAAACACTGCCCCGAGGGCAAAGGACACCAGCCCACCCCTCCTGCCTTCCCACCCCTAGAATTCCCAGGAGTGGGCGGGGCTCCTGGCCCACTCTGCCATGCTTGGCAGGCCCAAAAGACCAGGCTGAAGCTGGCAGTGCCTCCAGGGCAAACCACAGGGCACCTCGGGCTCATCTCAGGAGGCGCAGGCAGCAGGCCTCGCCTTATCAGGAGCACCAGCAACACGCGGCGCCAGCAGGAGCAGTGTCCCCCTCACCAGAGCCCTCTGGTCCTGCAACACTGCCAGGCACAGGGGTCCCCTCAGCAACCCACAATGCAGGACCCCAACCCTGGTCAGAGGCGGCACAAACACCGGGCACAGACCTAGCCCCTCCAGGCCCACCCAGCCCCCAGCTCCTGGATAGCTGGGCAGCACCCACCCCTCTAAAACACCAGGTCACTGAAGATGGGGCAGGGCTGGACAGGGTGCTCAGGGGGAGACAAACAGAGGGAGTCTAGACAGCTTGACCTTCCTCAGACAGAGCTCTCCTGGACGGTCACCCTGATCAGAGAGACGGGGAGGCCAGGGTGGACACGACAGACAGGCAGGGAGGTGCTGGGCAGTCAGACCAGGCCAGAGAGGGGGCACACGCTCCCTGGGGCCCCACCAAGTCATATGACAGGCCCTGCAGGCCAGACAGAGCCTAAGAAAGCCAGATGAGGAAGGCTGGCCTTGGGCAAGCAGAGGGGACACAAGGCAGTTCAGCAGCTCGGGGGTCAGGCAGCCAGAGGGGTACTGGGCAGTGGGACAGATGGAGGAGGCTCAGTCCAAGGGACAGGCAGCGATGGGGCAGACATCGGGGGTCTCAGGTCAGGGAACAGAATCACAGAGGAGAGGAATGCATGTCACAGACAGAGGGGTTCTGGGTCAGACAGATGAAGGAGGCTCAGTCCAAGGGACAGCCAGACCCAGAGCGCCTGGACAACGGGACAGGTGCCCAGGCAAAGCAGAGCGGGGAAACTCGGCACAGGTAGACAGAGCGTTCCCGAGTGATGGGACAGACAGATGGAGGAGGCTCAGGCCATGGGGCCGGCAGAGGGGGTCTCAGCACTGACACCCAGGGCACTGTCACACAGGGTGGCGGCGGCCCCGCGCCGGGGTGGGAGGCGGGCGGG
>NW_025999863.1:2161806-2165403 GCF_001458135.2 Marmota marmota marmota
AGCCGAGCGCCGGGACGCTGGCGGAGCCCGGGCGGGCGGGGCGGGGCGGCGGCGGGGAAATCCCGGGAGCGGCGGCCGCCTCCACCAATGGGAACCGCGCGCCGGGCCCGACAGCCAATAACCAAGGAGGAGGCGTGGCCCTGGGTTCAGCACGGCCTCCGCACCGGACGCCCTCGCGGTCCTAGCGCCTGGCAGGGAGCCTCGGGGTGAGGGAGAAGCTGGACTGTGGTTCGTTGGGGGTAAATCTGAGAAGCCCGCAGCCCTTCCGCCCACCCAGACTCCTGCCTCGAGGTCCGGCCACCCCCGCCCGCCCGCAGCTTCACGAGGCTAATGTGGTCGGGGAAGTGAGGGTGGGATGGAGGCTGAGCCCGCCTCTGGGCAGGGTGACTTCCTGGCCCGAGAGGCCCAATGGGACGCGGAGAATTATTAGCACTAATTAATTAGTCATTACGGATAATAATGGGGCTCATCTTTACAACACCAGCTGGCATTTAATGAGCGCTGACGGTGCCAAGCGCCCCACGTGGCGGAGGCCGGTCTCACTCCCACTTTAGGAGCCGGCGGGAGGCGGTCCCGGAGAGGAGCCCGGGGCTCTAGGGAGGAGACAGGGGCCTGGGGCCCACTGCCTCCCCTCCGCCGGCCCTTCCAGGCACGCGTCACTGGACGCCAGAGATTGCCAGTCCCCCGAGGGCTGGGTGCGTTCCCTCTACCCCCAGGCCTCCTTCCGCGGTATTTTAAATTTTAAATGGAGTCAGACTCCTAAGTCCAGCCCTAACTGCGCAAGGCCCTGTCTTCCAGCTCTAGAATGGGTACCGTCGGTGTCATACTGGTACCTGGAAGCCCCGTGGGGTACTACTCTGGGCGTGCTGCCCTCTCCCCACCTCCCCAGCCAGTCTGCCATTCGTGTAGGGTGGAGGCTGTGCGCAGCCTGGCCTCCTGGGCCTCTGGTTCAGAAGCGGGAGTCCCTGTTGCTCAACCTCTGCCCGCATTTCTGGCCCTCTGCCGACGATTCCCACTGCTCACTCATTCATTCCACTGATTTCTTTTCTTTCTTCCCCATCCGACTTCCCCCTGTAGCAGTCTTGTTCACTGCCTTGTCCCCAGGATGCCTAGCCTGGCTTGAGGTATGGCCCAGTGGGGGAGTGCTCGCCTAGTGTGGGAGAGGTCCTAGGGTCTGTTCTCAGCACAAGAGAAAAGAACAGAAAAGAAAAAAAGTCAGTGGGATGAGTGAAGGGGGGGGTTGTAGGCAGAGGGCCAGAAATGCGGGCAGAGGTTGAGCAACAGGGACGCCTGGTTTCTGAACCAGAGGCCCAGGCGGGCAGGCCAGGGCCGCCCCACCCTACACCAATGACCGCCACACCAATGCAGGTAGACCTCACCCACTCTTATTATCAGGAGGCTGAGGATGGGTGGGAGGAGCGGTGGAGGCTCGGGAGAGACAACCCGGGAGGAGACCTGAGTGATGGCCTCCTGGGAGATGAAGGGATAGGAGATAGCAGAGCTCTTCCCTCCCCAGCAGAGCCACCGCCCTCTGGACAGAACCTCAGCTTTTCACTCATTTGTTTCCCTTCACCTCCCAACATGCAGGAGATTGGACACTTTGTACCCACTTTACGGATGTGAACACCAAGGCAGAAACCCAAGTTGCTTGCAGGAGGGGTGCCCCTGACAAGAGGCAGACCTGGGTCCATGCTCTGCTCTGGGGGGCCTCCAGGGCCTCTGAGTGACCTGCTCACCAGTAGGGGAGGGTCACCTGAGAGTGTGTGCCTAGCCGGAGGCCAGTGTTCTCGGCTCCTTCGGGAGCCCAGCGGCAAGCCCAGAAGCGTCTGGGGGCAGATTCAGCAGGGGGCATGTGGTGCCTGGGTTGGTTGAGGGCCAGCTGATATTTCCTGGCCCTAACTGGGCGAGGACAGCAGGAGCCAGCTCGGCCTTGACCCAGACTTTTCCATTCAGCCTCCCAAGAAGGTCAGGTCACTGGGAGCCGTAGAAGGGCTGGGAGAGCACCTGGTCAGACAGTGGGGACCCCTCTCTGGCTGACACCCTCACCCCACCCTGAGGCTGGACCGGGGCCACCAGGATACCTGATCCCCAGCCAGGGAAGCAGGGAGAGTGTCAGATGAAAAAGGCAATTGCTGGGGACAGTTTATTTTAAACTTTTGAAACCAGTGGAGGGGACACGTGCCCCAAAGAGGGGGGTCAGATTGGGGGTAAAGATCAGCGAAGACCCTGTAGGAGGAGGAGTGCCAGGAAGGAGAGATAAAAACCAAACCGGCCCCTGGAGGGAGGACAGCCGTCTAACAGAAAGGCCTGGGGTTAGGAGAGATCCTGGCAGCCTTTGATGTCCCCAGAGCGTCCCAGCCACCCCTGACGCCAGCCCTGCTTCACCCCTCCCCTGGCTGGTGATCAGATGTCCTGGTGGCCCCGGTCCAGCCTCAAGGTGTGGGGGGGTTGCTTTGATCCTGTCTGACCCAGCCCATGATGGGGGAGAAGGGGCTCCGGAGGAGATGCCACAGAAACTTCTTAGCTCTGAGGGTGGTTGTGGGGGGGCACGGCCAGGCCAAGATCAAAGGCGAGTGGCCTGCAGCAGCCCACCAGGCCTCTGCCTCACTCTCCAGGATGCGAGGCAGATGCGGCACAGGGGCTGGGGGAACTTCCTCATCCCCAGCGCGCAGCTGCCCAGCCTCAGCACTGACCTGAGGCAGGACCTCTGTGTTGCCCAGGCTGGCCTTGAACTTGCGATGCTCCTCAACCTCTGAGTGGCTAGATGACAGCCGAGAGCCACTGTGCCCAGCTTATTTTTTTCGGCCGGGCTGGGGATAGGACCCAGGCCTGCGTGTGTTAGGCAAGCACTCTGCCTTGAGCTGCGCCCTGGCCAGGGCTTCCTCCTGGACGGCAGGCGGGTGGCCCTCTGTGGTGGCGCTGTGTGGGAATGGCGTCTCCCCACAGCTTTGGGCAGTGCACCAGCTGCTACTGCACTTGACAGAGGGGAAACTGGGCCCTGGTTTCAGCCAATCACCCAACTACAGAGAGGGGCTCAGCGTCACCCCACGGAATCCCTGAGCGGAGACCCCTGTCCCCAGAGACTGTGCACTGCAGGGCCAGGTACTGTTTCTGACAGGTGTTCCTGTGGGTCCTCCTTTGCCTTCTCAGAACACCACCAGCTGCTGAAGCCACAACCTGTGTGAAACTTGCTCTGTTAAAGGGCCTGGGGGGACTGGGGTATCCATACCGTGGGAAAGCCACTGAACCCCGGCTCTTCTTGCATAGTAGAGAAGTTAGACCTCATGGTGACAAATGAGCAGGGCTGAGTGTGGCGCCGTGGAGGCAGAGAGCAGGCAGAGAGCCACGGTCCCGGTGCTGAAAGGAATCCATAAATAATGAAAGGGGAGACCTACCACCCAGCTTCCTGTGCCTCTTGACCTTGCCCCTTTGAGTCTCTGGACAGCTTTTCCAGGGGAAGACTCAAAAGGGCAAGGTCAAGAGGCACACCCGAGCCCGGGCTGCTGTGGAAAGTCACAGGGAATGATCATGATGGTCACCCACTGACACAGCGCAGGGTGGCAGGCACCTGAGCCTCCTTGGGCGGCCGGGGGAGGG
>NW_025999863.1:2171529-2174618 GCF_001458135.2 Marmota marmota marmota
CGGCAGGGGCGGGCTCGGGGCGGTTGGTTGGAGCGTCGCCGCAGTCGAAAGGTCCGGGAAAGTTTCTTTGGAGGTGAAAACAGCCGCGGAACTCGGGGTCCTGCGAGGGCGGGGGCGCCAGGGTCCGGGAGTCGGGGGCGGGGCCCTTTCCGGGCGGGAGGGAAGCCGGGCCCGGGCCTCCCGGGGGGGCGATCGCCCAACAAAGGATTCCTGGGGCGCCCGCCCTCGAGGACTTCCCCGCCCCCGGATCCGGTCGCCCCCGCCAGGCCGCCCCGGGCCCGGCATCGCGGCTCCCGGTCGGGGTGGGGGCGGGACCCCGCCATCCGGGGCTCGAGAGCCCACACCTCTGCCTGCTTGTGTTCCAGGTCCGGCCCGGAGCGGCCATGTCCCACGGTCCCAAGCAGCCCGGCGCGGCCGCCGCGTGAGTGCGCTGCTCCCCGCCCTGTCCGAGCTCCTGGACTCCCACCCCTTGGGGTCTTGACTCCCCCACCCGGGTCGGGGATCTCCACGGGCTTCTCCCTAGACTCCAGCCTGCGACCCCGCTCCTGGGCTCCAGTCCCTCCCAGGACTCCCGGCTCTCCCCGCTACTGAGGCAGTCTCGACCCCTTGATCCTGACCCCCTCGAGGTCAGGGAGGCCCTACCCCTCCCCGGACTCATGCCCCTCTTGGCCAGCTCCGTGGGCTCCGTGGTCTCAAAACGCTCAGGGTGAGCGTGGCGGGTAGAGAAGGCTCCAGGGTGGGAGTAATCCTGGTGACCCCTCGTCCCAGGCCGGCGGGTGGCAAGGCTCCGGGCCAGCATGGGGACTTCGTGGTGGCTGTCAAGCAGGAGCGCGGCGAGGGCCCGCGCCGGCGAGAAGGGGTCCCAGGAGGAGGAGGTGAGAGTCGTTCCCCTGCAGCAGGGGAGGCCCCGGGGTCCCGCCCCCAACCTCGAAGCCCCGCCCAAGACCAGATTTGAATTCCTGGAGCCTCCTCCCACAGCCCCGATTTCTTCTGGAAGCAGAGACCGACCCCACCCCACCCGTGCTAGATGCCACGCCCCTAACAGACTCACTGCCTCTGAGCCCAGACCCCGCCCAATGCCAGTGGTAGTTCTGCCCACGCCGAGGGCCCGCCCACTTCCCGCCTCCCTGGGGGCCGCACCCTCCCTACCAAGAAGCCACGCCCATAGCCCAGCCAACCACCTCCCTGGGCTCTGCCCACTCGCTAGTAAGTCGGATGCCCTCCCCTGGTCAGGGAACCCCTCTAATACCCAGGTCCGGATGCCTGGCCGCGTCATACCTCCAGTCCTTCCCGGTTTTCCAACTAGGCCCGGCCCCTCGTCTAGCCCCCGCCCACGCAGTCCCCGCCCCTTCTCCGCTGAGCCCCGCCCCTGCCCTCCAGGCCCCTCCCAATAACGCAGAGGGGTTTTGCAGCCAGTGAAAAAGCGTGGCTGGCCCAAGGGCAAGAAGCGAAAGAAGATTCTTCCGAATGGGCCCAAGGCACCGGTGACAGGCTATGTGCGCTTCCTGAACGAGCGGCGTGAGCAGATCCGCACGCGCCACCCGGACCTGCCCTTTCCCGAGATCACCAAGATGCTGGGAGCAGAATGGAGCAAGCTGCAGCCAGCAGAGAAGCAGGTGAGGGTGACCCCCAGCCCACTCGGACACCCCTGCAGCCACGTCCCTCAAAGCATGTGGAGGGTTCATATTCTGCTTGGAAAAATGAGCACCCATGAACACCCACCCCAAGTTGGCAATAATTAGCCACAGGGGAGAATAGTTCTAAAATTTAATGTTATACCTAAAGATGTAGAGATGGGGGCCATATTTGTTGGTGAAATCTTGTGAGTTAACAAATCTGCTTCCAGTTTGCACCTGTTGAAAGTGATATTTCAACAAGCAGAAACGGTGTGGCATGGAGTAGGGACAATCCAGGCCTTAGCAGCCTAGAGGAGGGGGCCATGTAGGAGGGAGGAAGGCGCTGAGTTGGGGCCGTGGGAGGTAAGGTGGGCACTCTGAAGTGCCCTGGGCAGCATCCGGAGGGCACAGGGAGCTATGGAAAGCTAGGGGGGTGGGGCAGGGCCGGACCTGGGTGAGGGAGGGAGAGTCTGGCCATAGCGGACTGTCATCTGGGCTGGGCTGAGCCTCTGGATGCTGCCCTGTCCCGCAGAGGTACCTGGATGAGGCCGAGCGGGAGAAGCAGCAGTACATGAAGGAGCTGCGGGCCTACCAGCAGTCAGAGGCCTACAAGGTGTGCGCTGAGAAGATCCAGGAAAAGAAGATCAAAAAAGGTGAGTCTGCTGGAGGCCAGTGTGTGGCACCTGCCCTGCACCTGTTGACCCCTGCCCAGGCAGAGGTCCCCTCCATGGAGAGAAAAGACACATAACCGGCTACATATGCATGTGAGGGTCACTCGGTGCTGCAAAGGGGACCACGTGGGGAGCCCGAGCCAGGATGAAAGGGAACTGACGGAGGGGAGGGGCGGCGGACAGCCTGTGCCCAGGTGGCCACTGGAAGGCTGATCCTGCCCTCCTCCCTCCCCCACCAGAGGACTCGGGCTCCGGGCTCATGAACACTCTCTTGAATGGACACAAGGTAATGAGGTTCCCCTCCTGGGACAGCATGCTCCTGCGAGAGAGATCTGGAGGTTTCTAGACCCTCTCGTGGATGTTAAGTGACTGCCATCTCCCGGAACACCCAGGGGGTGGGTCTGCCTTCCCTCCAAACTGCCACCTTGTCCTTTTGCCCAGGGTGGAGACTGTGACGGCTTCTCCACCTTCGATGTCCCCATTTTCACTGAAGAGTTCTTGGACCAAAACAAAGGTGAGCATCAATGGAGTCCGCAGGGGCCAGCGCACGGACGTGGGTGCTGTGCTCCAGGGTGGGCCCAGGGGTGCCCCGCTGGGGAGAGGGTTGGCGGGGTCCGCCTCCTCTGAGCTGGGGGCTGGTGCGGGGCCGGTAGCACCGCTCGGCCAAGGCTGAGTGGCGGGGTCGCCGGGCCAGCTCCAGGCTCTAACCCGCTCCCCGGCCGGCTGCAGCGCGGGAGGCGGAGCTGCGGCGCCTGCGGAAGATGAACGTAGCCTTCGAGGAGCAGAACGCGGTGCTGCAGAG
>NW_025999863.1:2177857-2182602 GCF_001458135.2 Marmota marmota marmota
GAGGCAGCCTGCCCTCCGAGGCCATGGACGACGCGCTCGCTGCCGCGAGGCCCCGGGGGCTGAGACCCCGCGCGCCCCCGTGCCCCCGCCCTCCCCGGCGGAGACCCCAGCCGCGCCCCGCGTGCGCCCGCGCCTCGTCTTCCGCACGCAGCTGGCGCACGGCAGCCCCACCGGCAAGATCGAGGGCTTCACCAACGTCCGCGAGCTCTACGCCAAGATCGCAGAGGCCTTCGGAATCGCGCCCACCGAGGTGAGTGCCCCCCACCCCGATTCCCGCGCCCGAGGTGCCGGGCGGAGCGGGGATAGGGACAGAGCCTGGGCCCTAGACGGGAGCCCGCGGATCCCAGATTCCTAGGAAACCTCGGGTCCCAGGACGCCCGGATGCGGGGAGCTTGCGGAGGTCTGTTCGCCAGATCTCAGGAATGCTCCTCTGGATCCGGAGGTGCCCTGCGCAGAAGATTAGCAGGTCTTGGGTCAGGAGCGCCCACTCCGTGGACCCAGCTAGGATGGATCCCTGCCTCCGGGAAGAGCTCCCCGAGTTCCTGGGCGCCGGTGCCTGGGGTCCGTCCGGTCCTTGCACTGTGCAGCCCAAAGGGGGCGCCAGGAAATTCCATTTTTCTGAAAAAAAAAAAAAAAAAAAAAAAAACCCTCCTCCGGGGTTTAACATGGAAGTCGGGGTTCGGGAGGTGGCGGAGAGGGACCCCTTGTGTCCGCAGCTTCCTTCTCTCCCACATCCCCATTCTGAGGTCCCAATCCCGGCCTATCCCCGCGGGCTGGCTTTGGACCTCGGTTTCCTCGTGGTGCAGAGTCGAGGGCTGAGGCGAACTCGCCCCCCCCCCTCCCACAGATCTTATTCTGCACCCTCAACAGCCACAAGGTAGACATGCAGAAGCTTCTGGGTGGACAGATAGGGCTGGAGGACTTCATCTTTGCCCATGTGCGCGGCGAGACCAAGGAGGTAGAGGTCACCAAAACAGAAGATGCCCTGGGACTGACCATCACAGACAATGGGGCTGGCTATGCCTTCATCAAGGTGCCTAGGGTGGGCCGGTCACTTCCTGGGTGTTTGGGGATCTGACTTGAGTGACTGCCTCTCTGGATCTACGTAGGCTCTGGGGACCCAAGGGAGGTGGCCGGGTTGCCTGAGAGCAGCTCTGGGTGCCCACAGAGGATCAAGGAGGGCAGCATCATCAACCGCATCGAGGCAGTGTGTGTGGGCGACAGCATCGAGGCCATCAATGACCACTCCATCGTCGGCTGCCGCCACTACGAGGTGGCCAAGATGCTCCGGGAGCTGCCCAAGTCCCAACCCTTCACCCTGCGCCTGGTGCAGCCCAAGAGAGCCTTCGGTGAGAGCCACCTGGGCTGGCGGGGGGAGCGACCAGAAAGTGGGCACTTGGGACAGTGGAGGACGGGAAGGGGCAGGGTGGACGGTGTGGAGGGCCGGGCTCAGGGGCAAAGTGCCTGCCTGGACGTGGGGCCCTGGGCTCCACCCCCAGCATCACACACACAGAGGACATTTCTAGATGCCTCTTGTGCATGGCAGGCTCCTGGCACTGTATCCAGAACGGGCAGGGACTTTCTAGACCACCAGAGGGTCAGTTGTGGGGGAGGACAGGGGAAAGCTCGGGCAGAGGGGTCAGATAAGTCAACTGTTTGGCCGGCTGAGAGCTTGTGAGGTGGCCCCGTGACACCCTGGAGTGTTCTAGGAAGGTGCTTTCAACAGGGAATCTGAGACTGGCCCCTGGGAGAGGCAGAAGCTTGCTCCAGACGGTGGCTCTCGGCCTCGGCACTGTGGACACCGGGGCTGGACCCTTCTCTGGAGGGGTGTCCTGGGCACTGCAGGGTGCTGAGCAGCATCGCTGGCTTCCATCCATTCCGGCCAGGAGCACACGGCAGCCACAGATGTCAGACATGGCCCAGGGTGCCTGGGGACGGGTCCACCCTGCTGGGGCCTCTGTTCTAGAACGTGCACCATCACGGCCACTTCCTCCTGTGGATCAACATGGGCTGCCCTCCTTGGCCCATCGTGGGCGGCCCTTTGGGTGGCACCATTCTAGGGTGACAGACTCCAACGGTGCCTGGCACATGGTGGAGGAGGCCCAGGAGACAGGAGCGGGGAGCTTAGATCTGTCTAAAAGGAAGAGCCACTTCTCCAGGGAGGACCCCGACCCTCCAGCCACCGAAGGGGCAAGTCCTTTGAAGAGGCAGGTTTGGGGAAGTGTCCAGGGCAGGATGGACTTGTCGGTTTCCCCCTGGCTGCTGTGTGGCTCGCTCTGGACTCGTGGCTTCGTGTCTTAGGAAGAGTGGAACCTGAATGGTCTCTGAAGGTGAAGGGCAAGAAGGTTCTAGAAAGCTCAGCTGGTGGCTTCCCGGGGTTCTCCACATCCAGAACACGCCTGTCCCCACTCTGTTCCCTCCAGATATGATCGGCCAGAGGAGCAGGGGCAGCAAATGTCCTATGGAAGCACGAGTGGCCAGTGGGAGGGAGACCCTGCGGCTCCGCTCTGGGGGTGCTGCCACAGTGGAGGAGGCAGTGAGTGGGGTGTCCTCCAGGGCCGGGCGCCAGGCTCCCCCGGAGCCTCCGTTCCCCTCCCATGAGGCAGGTCCTGGGAGGGGGCGGGGCCATCGGGTGGCGCCAGAGCACTGATGCTGGGTGACCCACCTGCTCCTCCCCGGGGCGGGTGGCTGGGTGGCACTTCTCACCCTCGGCCTCCTCCCCTGTGCCCCAGCCCAGCGAGTTTGAGGAGGAGGCGTCCCAGAAGGTGGACGACCTGCTGGAGAGTTACATGGGCATTCGGGACCCAGAGCTGGGTAAGGGGCCCGGGTAAGCTGGGGGTCCCTGGAGGGAGGAAAGTCCCCGGGAGGAGGCAAGGGCCCTGGGCAGCCGAGGCCAGGAGCAGCCTCACCACATCCCTCCCGTATGGCCCGCAGCATGCACCATGGTGGAGACATCCAAGAAGACGGGCAGTGTCCGGGAGTTTGCGCGCTGTTTAGACTCCGTCTTGGGCGAGTTCGCCTTCCCGGACGAGTTTGTGGTGGAGGTGTGGGCCGCCATCGGAGAGGCCAGGGAGGCCTGTGGCTAGTCTGCCCCGGGGCCGAGTGCAGCCCCAGCCCGCAGCCCAGCCCACTGCCCCCGCCATCCCAGCCGGTGCCCAAAGGCCAGCCCTGCTCCAGAACCCAGTGGAGCTCAGAAGCCAGGTTCATCTCTAGAACCCAATCCACTTCAGAGTCCCAACCCGGCTCCACAACCCAGCCTTTCATTAGAATGCAGCCCAGCTCTGAAGCCAAACTGTGCTCCAAAACCCAGGCCAGCTCTGAGCTAGAACCCACCTCTAGATACCAGCCAGGCTCAGAGACCAAATGCAGCTCTGAGACCAAGCCTGGCTCCAGAACCCAGCTCAGCTCTGAGATCAAGTCCTGTTCTAGGACTCAGAGCAGCACTGAGACTAAGCCTGACTCCAGAACCCAGCTCAGCTCTGACACTAAGTCTTGCTCTAGAACACAGGCCAGCTCTGAGCTAGAATCCACCTCTAGATACCAGCCAGGCTCGGAGACCAAACTCAGCTCTGAGACCAAGCCTGACTCTTTAATCCAGCTCAGCTCTGAGATCAAGCCCCGTTCTATAACTCAGGCCAGCTCAGAGACCAAGCCTGACTCTTCAACCCAGCTCAGCTCTGACACCAAATCTTGCTCTAGACATCAGGACAGTTCTGAGACCAAGTCTAGCTCCAGAACCCAGCTCAGCTCTGAAACAAAATCCTCTTCTAGAGCTCAGACCAGCACCGAGACCATACTCCACTCTGGAACCCAGCTCAGCTCTGAGACAAAGCCCTGTTCTAGAACTCAGGCCAGCTCTGAGACCAAGCCTGTCTTTAGAACTCAGCTCATTTCCAAGACCAAGTCCTCTTCTAGAATTCAGGCCATTTCTGCGATTGAGGCCAGCTCTAGAATTCAGCCAAGCCCTGACAGCAGACCAAGTTCTGGAACCCAGACAGATTTTAAGATTCTGCTCAGTTTGGAGATTAATCGCAGTTCTGGAACCCAGTCCAGCTCTCATACTAAGTCTGGCCATAAAACTCCACCTGTCTCTATGACTCAAGACACCTGCATGGCCCGGCCCTACCTGGACACTCAGGCCAGCCTGGGAGCACCACTTAGTTTTGGACCCCAGGTGAGACTCCAGAATAAGCCCAGCCATGGAATTCAAACCAGCTCAGGATTAAAGGTCAGCTCTCAGACAAAACCCCATCCAAGAACTCAGGCCAGCCCAGAAAGCTGGCCCCATGCTGTTGCTCAATCCAGAACCAAACCTCAACTCTACTCTAAAACCCATTTGCTTCCAACTACCTGCCCCCGTCCTGAGTCCAAGTCCAGCTCTGAGACTGGGCTCAGCTCTAGAACCCAGCCTACAGCTACAACGAGGCCCGTCTCCAGAATCCAGACCAGCACCGGCACGCCCCCTGCCCCTGAGCCCAGCTCTGGAACGCGGCAATGTGCCGAGCCCCAGTCTCCCTGCAGAGCACGGTCCAGCTCTGGGACCCAGACAGACCACACAGCCTGGCCCAGCTCCAGAGCTCAACCCAGCTCCAGAACTCAGCTCAGTTCTGGAGCACAGCCCGGTTCTAAAAACCCAGCCGGCTCTGAAATGCAGGCAGCAGCTGGGACCCAGCTGAGTTCTAGAACCCAGCTAAGTGCCGGAGTCCAGTCTAGTCCTGCTGCGACCCAGTCCAGTGCAGCCCTGG
>NW_025999863.1:2187890-2190406 GCF_001458135.2 Marmota marmota marmota
ACCGCGGGCAGCAGCTGCCCTGCCGCGCGCCGGCCAGCACGCTCAGCGCCAGCAGGTTGGAGGCCAGGCCCACGGCGCAGAAGGAGGCCGCGAACCAGGGAGAGGCCACCAGGCGCCGCTCCTCGGGCGTGGTGTTTGTGGGGCGGAAGCAGGGCCCCAGGACACTGCTGTTGGACCACATGGCGCTGGAGCCGCGTCACCACCCCATCAGGCGCAGGCTGCAGGCGGGCCGGCCGGCACTGGCGCAGGCACACCTGGGAGGCAGAGAGGGGGAGGCTGCACTCGTCCTGCACGGTCTCCCCGTGCCTCTGGCAACTCCTGCACAACCCTCAAGACCCCAGGGCACGCGCCCCTCCGCCCTCCCTTCGCACAGGTGCGTCCTCATCCGCTTGGACCACCCCTGGGAGGCCACCACCACTCCCACTCCAGTCTCACCGTCTCAAGGGCTCTCGAGGGCACAGGCCAGGGCCCCTCCTCAGGGGACACCAGGGGATGTTTTCTGCGTCCTAGAGAAAGGCAGGGGGTCGAGCTCCAGCCCCGGTTCCCACCATGGCCCCGGGGGTGGGGGCTCCCGTCCTGAGCGTCAGACTCGGCCTCCCGCACACCCAAGCTGGAAGTGGCTGACCCCAGCACACGCTTCAGCCACTGAGGTGGAGACCCGGCCAGAGGCCGCAGCTAGGGTGCCAGCTGGCTGCTAGGCGGTCCTGGAAAGGCCCGTGGGGTCCCTCCCCTGGGTGTGCTGGGACAGGGGCGGGTCGCTGCCTGGCCACACTCTCCTGGGACGCACAGTGTGAGTCTGCTTTCCGTTTCTGTGCGTCACTTTTATAATAAGAAATAACCCTGAAGTTCCAGTTCCATGTGGGAACAAAGAGCCAGCTCCCTGGCAGGGACCCACCATGAGGGCAGTGGGCACCAGGGAGAACCCAACACCCAGCCGCTCAGACACCACGTGGGCTGCGGGTCGGCCACACAGCGAAACCAAGGCCAGATGTGGATGAGCACGAAGCAGCTCCATTAACAGCCAGCGCCCTGCAGGCCAGGGCTCGGAGGCCGAGGCCCGAGGACCAGGAGTGCGCAGCCAGCCTCAGCAACTCAGTGAGGCCCTGTCTCAAAATAAAACCAGAGGGCTGGGGACGCGGCTCGGTGGTTAAGTGCCCCTGGGTTCAAACCCTGGTACCAAAAATAAAGAAAATAAAAAAGAAAAAGAAAGAAAACTCGGCTCCTGGTTCCTGAGGACACCACAGAGGACAAGAGAGTCCAGAGCCGCCCTGAGTTGCCCGCCATCCCCAGGGGCCAGGGCTGGGACCTGCCCTAGGCGGAGCAGTGAGGGGCACAGGTGGCTCCGGGGACCCTGCAGAGGTGGCCACTTTGCTGGAGCTGATCCGAGATTGACGGGGGCTGCTGACCAGCGACAGGGCGTGTGGGCAGCAGTCGCCTCAAGCTGGCCAGGCCAGTTCTCATGCCCTCTCCCTGCCTGGACTCCACATCCCTGCTTGGAGCCTCCATTTCCCTTCCTGGAAAGGGGGCTGAGGGGCCGGGGGCTTCAGGGCACAGGCGCTCACTCCTGCAGCCTGGGAGGTGGTGGCGGTCTGGGGCTCACTCCCGGAGGCTGAGCGGGCGGCCACTGGCCTCGCCCCAGCTCATCCTGGCCCTGGCATGTTCCTCTGGCTCGGTTCCTCCCTGCGGAGCCTTATGAATCACCCAGCTCCTGACGGCCACCATGGGCGTCCCTCCTGCCAAGAGCCAGGGCCTCTGCCACCGGAGTGGGTGGCCCCCCAGCCGGGAAACTGAGGCCCAGAGCCACAGGGCACTCCCTGAGACCACCGCGAGGGAGGCCCTGTGCTGTGGCGGGCAGGAGTGCGCTGCTGCTCAGATGGGGACTGGGGCTGGGGTTCCCCTGGGACCCCCAGCCGCCATGTGCTTTTCTGAACGTTGCCTTTGGCCATGGCCCAGCCCAGCCTCTGCCTGGAGTGGCCGCAGGTCCTGTGCCTCCTGCCCCCCACTCTGGGGCTGCAGGAGCCCCGCTCACCCTGGACGCACACCCAGACGCCTCACACTGCTGGTGGCTGGAGCCGGGCCTGACCCCAAGCCCTTGGCCTGGGGGAGGGTGAGAACCGTCAGGGAGGCCCCCTCCGCCCTCCCTGTCCTGGGTTCAGGTAAAATGGCTGGCGGGCCAGGAGGGGGACCTGTCGTGGCCTCCTGCGTCAGCCAGGATGGGCAGCAGGGGACCCCATCTGTGGAGGACCCACCGTGCTGTGTGGCCCTGGGAGAAGCTCCTCCCTCTACCTGCTGAGGGGCGGGGCCTGAGCGCCTGCAGCCAGAGTTCTTGAACCTGCTGCCGGGCCTGGAACTGCGGACCCGGGTTCTGGAGTTCTCCTGGGCCCCGGTTCTGGAGTCCAGAGGCCTCGGGGTTCCTGAATCTGAGGGCTGAGCTTCTGGAACTCGGATGGGCGCGTGGCGGTCCCGGGTTCCTGGACTCTCTCGGCTCCTGCTCCTCCTGGGGGCAGATCCAGAGC
>NW_025999863.1:2193206-2198613 GCF_001458135.2 Marmota marmota marmota
GGGCAGCCGGGCGGGGTGGGTGCGGGCCGCTGGGCAGCCTGTGCTCCGGCTCTCGCGTCCTGCCTCCCAGTCTCTGAGTCTCTGTCCTTCAACACTCACCAGCCCTGCCCCGGGCCTCGCTGGCCACGCCCCTCAGGCCCCGCCAAAGGTCGCTGGGGGGCCCCACGCCGCCAGGGACATCCCTGAGGCTGGGGCTTCAGTGGGTCCTGAGGCTGCAGGGGAAGGGGTGCGGAGCCAGGGGGCAGGGGTGCCCCTCAGGAGCTGGGCCCGGGTCCGCGGCCATCTGGGGGGACTTCCCCGCGGCTCCCGCGTTTTGTTTTTCAAGGTCTGAGCTCCGAGGGGGCGGGGCGAGCGGCTCCCCAGAGGCCCAGACCTGGGGCAGGGGTCCCGCTGGCCAACCAGGCAGGGTCGGGTCTGATACACAGTAGGTGCCTAATATTTATCGTTTTGAGGCCCCTATGGTGGTGCATGTGGAAGATGCAGGGTCAGTGGGGGAGGGTGACCTGTCCCTCCAACTAGACCCTGGATGAGAAAGGCCCCTGTGAGGAGCAGCAGGGGATCCCAGGGTGGGGGCTGGCCTTCCAGAGGTGGCTGTGGTGACAGGAGGGAGGCCAGAAGGCTAAGGCGGGGCTGGGCGGGCTCCCAGGGCAAAGGGCTAGTCACAGCCCCCAGCCCCACTCAAGGAGGTGGAGGCAGGGGAGGTCTAGGCTGGGCCTGGCCCTGGAGAGGGCCTGGCAGAGAGGCGGCCTGGCAGGGGTCCGCCCTGCCCAGGGTGCCTGCCCTGTGGTGAGGGGCCCACGGCCTGGGTCACCCTCTGAGGCCCTGCACAGGGAGGGGCTGGGCTAGGGGTGCCGGGCCTCCTTGGCCTGAGCTTGGCCCCATAGGGTCTGCGTGTCAGGATGGCCATCCGGGCCCTGACCCTGCTCCACCCGTCCCCTAGGCTCCCGGGAGGAGGATGGGCTCCTGCCTGGCCTCCCCTCAGTGTCCGGAAGCCCCTTCCCCGCCCACGGCTCTTCCTGCCTCGGGGCCAGCCCACACTGAGGGCCTCTGGAGGGCTGAGCCGGGTTGCATCCCCGAGTCTCTGGGTCTTCTTAAGCCTGGCTCCTCTCTGGCTGGCAGGGAGACCCCTCCACGCCAGGCACTCGGCAGGCCCCACCCTCTATAAAGCCCCTCTAGCCCGCACTCATGCCCCCCACCAGGTGGGCCTGCCCTTGAGGATTCCCAAGGCTGGACAAGGAGCTGGACACGGACCCTCCAGCCCTAGGCAAGGCTGGGCCAAGGGAGGGACTAGCTTAGCAGGGCTGCGGGGTGAGACAGGCAGTGTGTGGGAAGGGACACAGATGGGCTGGGACATGTGGCAGGGGAAGGAGCTACAGGGCCTGATTTTGGAAGGGGAGAGCAGGAGGCACCATGGGACCGGTCACAGGGAGGGAGACAGTGCTCAGCTGCAATCTCAGCAGCTCAGGAGGCTGAGACAGGAGATTAAAAGTTTGAGGCCAGAGCTGGGGTCATGGCTCAATGGTAGTGCGCTCGCCTAGCATGCGTGAGGCACTGGGATCGATTCTCAGCACCACATAAAAGCAAAAATTGTGTCCCCTAAAAACTAAAAAATAAATAGTTAAAAAAATATCTATATAGTGTAAGTTTGAGGCCAGCCTTAGCTACTCTGCAAGGCCCTAAGCAATGTAGTGAGACTGTGTCTCAAAAAATAAACAGGGCTGGAGTGTGGCTCAGTGGTGGAGCACCTCTGAGTTCAATCCCCAGGACCAAAAAAAAGATGAGGCAGGAAGAGGGTGAGGGCTGGGGCCCGGGCGGGGAATGATGGAAGGCTGAGGAGGCCATTTCGCTCACTCTTCCTCTGTCCCCAGCCCAGTGATAACTAGGACAATGTCTCCTCCGGAAGAGGCTGGATGGGGGCCGCAGGACACTTGACTTTCCGCTTCTTTTTTCAGTGCTGGGTTGAACCCAGAGCCTCACTCGTGCGAAGCAAGTGCCCCGGCGAGGAGTGGCAGGGTCTCACCAAGTTGCCCAGACTGGCCTCCAATTTGCCATCCTCCTGCCTCAGTCTCCCGAGTGCTGGGCTGACTGGTGTGGCCACAGCACCTCCTCTCACGGTGCCTCTGCAAGGTGGGAGTAAGGGAGTGTGTCCCTGTGGCGTACGAGAGGGGGGGACGGGCCCAGAGAGAGGGTGGCCCAGGCCACCTGTGGGACCTGACCTGGGGGTCTGGGCTCCCTCCACCTCGGGCTCAGGGCTGGAAAGCTTCCAGCCTTGTTTGGTCCCTACCCACACGCAGGCGCACAGGAGGCTCAGGCGGGAAGAGGCACGGTGGCCTTGGGGCCAGATGGTGGGAACCGGGGCCAGATGGTGGGAACCAAGGCCAGGCTCAGGATGTGCCCCCTGTGGCCACGGTTTCCTGCAGGGAGCAGCTATTCTTAGCCTTGAACATCTCCAAGGGAAGGAAGAGGCTGGGTGGGAGCCGGGGCAGCTGGGTGGGTGCAGGACCGCCCCAGCCCCAGCCTGCAGCAGGCCCATCTCCCTGACACACTGCGGGGCCACGCCCCCCGTGGAGCCCAGTTCCTTGGCTTGGCATGCAGCCCCTCTGTGTCCCTGCCCCAGCTCACCTGTCGCTCTGTCCCCTCAAGGCAGGCCTCGCCCTCTCCTGATGCCACTCCCCCAGGGTGCCCAGTCCTCCAGGGCCTCCTCCTTGGTGCTCCTGTGGCCCGTCTCCCTCCAGAGGCCCCACATCCTGGGCCCCCAGGTCAACACCTTGCTAGGACCACAGGCAGGTGTGGCGAAGAGGAACCAGGGCCAAGGACATGGGTGTGCACAGCTTAACAGCAGCCCTGGCGGCACCGAGCTGGGCTCCGAGTGCCCCGGCACCTGCATCAGCCACACCATCAACTCCGTTTCCACTGTGCTCTGGTGACGCAGGCCAGGGACCACCTGATGGATGAGCGACGTCCAGTGGTCCCCACTCTGCACCAGCTCAGCCTGGCATGGAGGGTGCCCCTCTGAGTGTGGGCAGCACAGGGACGGAGCCCCAGGGCCCACGTGCTGGGCTCATGCCCCACCGCGCGGCTGCCCGAGCCCTTCTTTACAAAGCAGTCTACGCTGCCCGGTTGGCTTTGAACTTGAGAACCTCCTGCCCCTGCCTCCCAGTGGCCGACTGCAGGTGTGAGCATCCCTAGTCAGATGCAATGGCTGCCCTCAGTGGCCATGCCTGTCATCCCAGCAGCTCAGGAGGCGGAGGCAGGAGGATCACTAGAAGTCCTCCGCACTCCTGGACGTGGCGAACACTTGGGGAGGTGCCCGCACCAGGGGAAGCTGGGCACTACAGCTGCAGCCTGGGCAGCTGGAGGCAGGGCAGGCCTGGCATGCCAGGTACCAGGCAGCATCCCTGGTGGGTGCCTGCTCCATGCCAGGCGCTCCCCGTCACGAGAGCGACACACAGTCCTGGACATGGCCAGGCATCACCCTCCTGAGAACCCTGGCCTGGACGAGCAGCAGCCTGGGACACTCCTTCCTGGGGCTATAGGGTGGCCACAGCCGCCCTGGGAAATGGGGAGTCAGGAGGCCCAGGGACTAGGCAGGCTCCTCCCAGAAGGGCTGCCGGCTATTTTTAGGCACGGTGGCTGTTTGAATGGCCCTGGTTGTGACACTGCACCATGGCACTCAGATGTCAGACAGGGCCCGGCAGAGCAGGGCGGGGCGGGGCCCTGAGCTGCTTGGCAGCACTCTGCATCACAGAGCAGCCTCATCCCGACGCCCTGGGCAACAGGCCACGGCGAGAGAAGGAAAGCAAGAGTTCTTCCCGCCTAAGAAAATCTTTTTATAAAACAAAGTAAAATCATCTCCAGGTCTAACAGGTGGTGGGCGGGTCCTGGGGGAGCAGGCCCCTGGGATGCTGGGGAGGAAGGTCAGGAGTGGGGCTGGGGCTCCCATCTGGCCCTCAACCTCGACCACCTGAGAAAAGGGGATGCAGGGGGCACCTCCTGGGGGACTGTGTGGCCGAGAAATGCTACTTCCCAAGTGGGCAGAAACCCACTGAAGCCCTGGACCAGGTCACAGGGTCATCTCCCAGGTGGTGGCCAATGTGTCCCATCACTGGGGTGGGGACTGATCCCATAGCTCCCGGGGCCCTGGCTGCACAGCCTGGTCTCTTCTGAAACGTGTGACGCTCTGGCCTCTGCTGCTGCCACCCTGAGCATGGCCAGCCTGTGGGAGGGTCCTGGAAGAACCTGTCCAGGGGCTGAGTGGCCCTGTGACAGCTTGGTGGCAGGACCTTGTCCCACATCTCCCAGGACCAGTAAGCACCCCCAGGTCTGGGCCCCTCTCCTGCTTCCTGCCCAGCTGGCCACCCTCTGCACTTTCCCAGGGTGCAGGCTGGCCTCGGGCCCCATGCAGCCTCCTGGACGGGGAGGTCTGAGTGACCGCTGCCAGGGTCCCTGGGCTCTGAACACGTCAGGACACTGCCGGGTCAGCTTGTCCTGCTGTCTCCTCAGCTCTGAAGCAGATTTTGTGGCGACCCACTTCACAAACGGGAAACAGGTCCAGGGGCAGGTCTGCCTGGGGCAGGTGGGGGCTGGCCGTGGTCCCGCAGCCTCACCCCGCCAGGCCGGGCCCCGCCGTCACCGCCGGTAGCGGTAGCGCTTGAAGTGGAACCAGAGCTGGAAGATGCCGTTGGCGAACTGACAGCGGAAGCCGTGGCGGTGCGAGTACTCCCACTCCCGGTTGACGATCTTGAAGGCGATGTCCTCGTAGGGCGGCCCGGCGTGGAAGCGCAGGATGGCGAAGTCGCGGTTGTCGGCGCAGGCCTCCAGGAAGTACTCGGGCGTGGAGCGCTTGTCGATGAGGTCGGGGTAGAAGATGTTGAACTTGTAGCCCTGCACGATCTTGGGCGGCGGGTTGTCGAAGTCGTAGTGCGTCTGGTTGTACTTGTTCCACTCGAAGCCCGTGTGCACGCGGTTGAAGAAGCGCGGCTTGCGCGGCCGGTACTTGTCGGCCCACAGGTAGGCCCTGCCGGTCAGCGGCATCTCCACGCTGAACTGCGCCTCGTCCTGGCCCATGCCCTCCTTGGCCCGCCGGAAGAAGATGTCCTCCGCGCTCTCGCTGGCGTCTCCTGCGGGCGGGGGCTGCGTCACCCGGGCTCAGCTTCCCGGCCCTGTTCCCTCCCCCTCTGGGCTGCCAGCCCCGCCGCCCACCTGTGACCTGGAGCTGCTGGCGCGACAGCTGCAGGCGCTGCAGGTCCTCGTCGGGCTCCAGGACGTGCGCGTCCAGCGGCAGCTCGTGCTGCGTGAGCAGGCGCGGGCTGTACCTGCCCGCGTCGTAGTCGTCCAGGCTCTGCTGGATCAGGTCCTCCTCCATGAGCACCGCCTCGCCCTCGCCCTCCGCCGGCGCTGCTGCGGC